>NC_140019.1:32729735-32953264 GCF_964263955.1 Coregonus lavaretus | reverse complement strand
TCTCTCTCTCTCGTCTCTCTCTCTCATCTCCTCTCTCTCTCTCTCTCTCTCTCTCTCTCTCTCTCTCTCTCTCTCTCTCTCTCTCTCTCTCTCTCTCTCTCTCTCTCTCATATATATATATAACATATTGCTGTGACAAGGTGTCTCCATGCAACAATGTCCCTAGCTACTTATTTTAGATAAGTTGGTCTGTCTGACACAATATGTCACAACCTAATCCAACACACAATGTAACCTAACACAACACAATATTACAGAAGATTTCCTCTGAAGTCGACTTGGTGAACTAAAAAACTCTAACATGCCAATCAAGGTGACACTAAAAGCAGTAAGTGCGGCATTATTTTCCCCTTTCAAAAACAGCTGCGCTGTGATCTAACACACAGCAACATTCTAAATGGAAATTGTTAAAGAAAAGTTTCACATCATAAATTGTGCTGCAGATTATTATAATTCTATCATTATAATTTCACTCACAGCGCAGGTGTCTTTGCGAGCAGAAAACGTTGCCCTAAATACAACACAATACCAAGAACATGGTAAAATCTTCAAGAATTTATATTGATGGTCCCTGAGCCCTTACCAAGTGGATGTAGGGCACAAAGTAACCCAGCACGGCCGTAGCCACCCCGAACGCCCACACCCGGTAGGTAACGATGTGGAACACCTTCAGGTTAAAGGCCTTCCGGACCTGGGTCAGGGCCCTGCTCCAGCGGCTTCCCCGGGCAGTGGCTCCTGGCTGGGGTGCGGACCCGACGGGGCCCCCTGGTCCTGGTGGTCCTATTGGAGCTCCCTGGGGCAGCAGGGGTCTGAAGGTCAGGGCCAGCAGGGCCTGGACCTGTTTTGTTGATAAGAATGAAAATAAACACTTGTTCAAAGTCGAATTTGACATTTACTTCAACGAGTCGCATCATTTTTTTTTTAAACAGTAAGATGTAAACAAAGTGTAATGGATGATCACTGAACACATCACAAAAGTACCAGCATGAAGAGGCTCAGGATCTGGAAGGTTCTGCTGAGGCCCAGCGGCTCCACCACCTTGGTGAGCAGCACCGGGAGGCCCATGGAGAACAGGCTGCTGCCAGCCGTCACCACGCCGTTGGCCAGGCCCAGCCGCCGCCGGAAGTAGTGGCCCAGGATCACCAGGGAGGGCTGGAAGGCAAAGGACGAGCCACAGCCAAACAGGATCCCATAGGTGAAATACCGCAGGCTGAGAGACCTGGGCGGGCAGGGGTAGCGGTAAGTAAACACTGTGCAAAACTAGAATAGAATATATATTGAATGCATTCCTTCCTTATGAGCAGTAAGTTAGTGTCAATAGGGAACAGAGCCTGTGACACCCTAGCATGAACGTGTAATGCTCAGGTCACTGAGGGCAGGACTTGTAAAAGAAATGATAGGCAAAAGGAGTGGCAAAACATACAAAGAGAGTTCATAAGATTGTGGAGGGTTCTATAAGGGCTCTAGAGTAGATGGGTTGTAATAGTTCTAGAAGGTGTGGAGTGTTCTAATGATTCTAGAATGTTTGGAGGGTTCTCTTACGTTGCGAAGGCGGTGCTGAGGAGTCCGATGAAGGCCATGGTGGCCCCGCCCACAGCTGTCTTCATGCAGCCGAAGTGATCGGTGAACATGGAGACCACCGGGGAACAGAAGAAGATCATGCCCATCGCCAGAGCCCCCACCCAGGCTGGAGGGAGGGAGGAGAGGGGGAGGGAGGTAGGGACAGGTCAGGAAGAGTGAGGGAGGGAGGGAGATTGAAGGTCATGTGAGATGGGATGGAGGACAGGTAAGGAAAAAGGAGGGCAGGTGGAGAGGGGATAGGTTGGGGGACAGAGAAAATAGTTCATATAATCCACACATGAATACAAGGTTATTTTCAATATTGATACACTCAAAAGGTAAGGTAACCACAAATTTGTTTCCAAGCAACAGGAGAGCTACCTAGATAAGAGGGTCATTAACTACAGTAAGGACAAAGTAGGATGAATCCCTTAATCTGTGTCCTTCAACATGGTACTTGTTACAGTGCATGTACAGTGCATTCAGAAAGTATTCAGACCCCTTGACTTTTTCCACATTTTGCTACGTTACAGCCTTATTCTAAAATGGATTAAATAAAAAAATGTCCTCATCAATCTACACACAATACCCCATAATGACAAAGCGAAAACAGGTTTTTAGAAATGTTTGCTAATGTATTAAAAATTAAAAACCGAATACCTTATTTACATAAATATTCAGACCCTTTGCTATGAGACTCGAAATTTAGCTCAGGTGAATCCTGTTTCTATTGATCATCCTTGAGATGTTTCTACAACTTGATTGGCGTCCACCTGTGGTAAATTCAATTGATTGGACATGATTTGGAAAGGCACACACCTGTCTATATAAGGTCCCATAGTTGACAGTGCATGTCAGAGCAAAAACCAAGCCATGAGGTTGAAGGAATTGTCCGTAGAGCTCCAAGACAGAATTGTGTCGAGGCACAGATCTGGGGAAGGGTACCAAAACATTTCTGCAGCATTGAAGGTCCCCAAGAACACCGTGGCCTCCATCATTCATAATTGGAAGAAGTTTGGAACCACCAAGACTCGTCCTAGAGCTGGCCGTCTGGCCAAACTGAGCAATCGGGGGAGAAGGGCCTTGGTCAGGGAGGTGACCAAGAACCAAATGGTCACTCTGACAGAGCTCCAGAGTTCCTCTGTGGAGATGGGAGAACTTTCCAGAAGGACAACCATCTCTGCAGCACTCCACCAATCAGGCCTTTATGGTAGAGTGGCCAGACGGAAGCCACTCCTCAGTAAAAGGCACCTGAAGGACTCTCAGACCATGAGAAACAAGATTCTCTGGTCTGATGAAACCAAGATTGAACTCTTTGGCCTGAATGCCAAGCGTCACGTCTGGAGGAAACCTGGCACCATCCCTACGATGAAGAATGGTGATGGCAGGGTGTTTTTCAGCAGCAAGGACTGGGAGACTAGTCGGGATTGAGGGAAAGATGAACGGAGCAAAGTACAGAGAGATCCTTGATGAAAACCTGCTCCAGGGCGCTCATGACCTCAGACTGGGGCGAAGGTTCACCTTCCAACAGGACAACGACCCTAAGCACACAGCCAAGACAACACAGGAGTGGCTTCGGGACAAGTCTCAATGTCCTTGAGTGGCCCAGCCAGAGCCTGGACTTGAACCTGATCAAACATCTCTAGAGAGACCTGAAAATAGCTGTGCAGTGACGCTCCCCATCCAACCTGACAGAGCTTGAGAGGATCTGAAGAGAAGAATGGGAGAAACTCCCCAAATACAGGTGTGCCAAGCTTGTAGCGTCATACCCATGAAGACTCGAGGCTGTAATCGCTGCCAAAGGTGCTTCAACAAAGTACTGAGTAAAGGGTCTGAATACTTATATAAATGTCATATTTCCGTTTTTTTTTTTTTATACATATGCAAAAATGTATAAAAACTTGTTTTTGCTTTGTCATTATGGGGTATTATGTGTAGATTGATGAAGGAAAAAATACAATTTAATCAATTTTAGAATAAGGCTCTAACGTAACAAAATGTGAAAAAGTCAAGGGGTCTGAATACCTTCCGAAGGCACTGTATGTGTGATGTCTGTCTAAAGTACAACATGTCTACTACCTGTCTATGCCCTGTCTGCAACATATTTACAACCTCTGTGCAACCTTTCACAACCTTTCACAACCAACTGTTGACAACCTCCAGAAGCCAACATGTGTGTGCACTTCAGCAGAACACGTCAACCCAATTTAAACTGTTAACTTCTACATGGTGCTCATGACCACAGCAGTAAGGTTAACCTATTTATACACATGCTGTAACTGATATCCTGTATAAAACATGCAGTAGGGTTCTCAATAGGGTTCATCTGCATGTAGAAACATGCTGTACCCTCCTTATATAACCTGTAGAATAACCATTTATCTATAAGTAAAATAAAATGTTATTTGTCACATACACGTGTTTAGCAGATGTTATAGCGGGTGTAGGGAAATGCTTGTGCTTCTAGCTCCGACAGTGCAGTAACATCTAACAATTTCACAACATATACCCAATACACACAAAAAAGTAAGGAATGAGATTTAAGAATATATACAGTGAGGGAAAAAAGTATTTGATCCCCTGCTGATTTTGTATGTTTGCCCACTGACAAAGAAATGATCAGTCTATAATTTTAATGGTAGGTCTATTTGAACAGTGCGAGACAGAATAACAACAAAACAATCCAGAAAAACGCATGTCAAAAATGTTATAAATTGATTTGCATTTTAATGAGGGAAATAAGTATTTGACCCCCTCTCAATCAGAAAGATTTCGGGCTCCCAGGTGTCTTTTATACAGGTAATGAGCTGAGATTAGAAGCACACTCTTAAAGGGAGTGCTCCTAATCTCAGTTTGTTACCTGTATAAAAGACACCTGTCCACAGAAGCAATCAATCAATCAGATTCCAAACACTCCACCATGGCCAAGACCAAAGAGCTCTCCAAGGATGTCAGGGACAAGATTGTAGACCTACACAAGGCTGGAATGGGCTACAAGACCATTGCCAAGCAGCTTGGTGTGAAGGTGACAACAGTTGGTGCGATTATTCGCAAATGGAAGAAACACAAAAGAACTGTCAATCTCCCTCAGCCTGGGGCTCCATGCAAGATCTCACCTCGTGGAGTTGCAATGATCATGAGAACGGTGAGGAATCAGCCCAGAACTACACGGGAGGATCTTATCAATGATCTCAATGCAGCTGGGACCATAGTCACCAAGAAAACAATTGGTAACACACTACGCCGGGAAGGACTGAAATCCTGCAGCGCCCGCAAGGTCCCCCTGCTCAAGAAAGCACATATACAGGCCCGTCTGAAGTTTGCCAATGAACATCTGAATGATTCAGAAGAGAACTGGGTGAAAGTGTTGTAGTCAGATGAGACCAAAATCGAGCTCTTTGGCATCAACTCAACTCGCCGTGTTTGGAGGAGGAGGAATGCTGCCTATGACCCCAAGAACACCATCCCCACCGTCAAAAATGGAGGTGGAAACATTATGCTTTGGGGGTGTTTTTCTGCTAAGGAGACAGGACAACTTCACCGCATCAAAGGGACGATGGACGGGGCCATGTACTGTCAAATCTTGGGTGAGAACCTCCTTCCCTCAGCCAGGGCATTGAAAATGGGTCGTGGATGGGTATTCCAGCATGACAATGACCCAAAACACACGGCCAAGGCAACAAAGGAGCATCTCAAGAAGAAGCACATTAAGGTCCTGGATTGGCCTAGCCAGTCTCCAGACCTTAATCCCATAGAAAATCTGTGTAGGGAGCTGAAGGTTCGAGTTGCCAAACGTCAGCGTCGAAACCATAATGACTTGGAGAAGATCTGCAAAGAGGAGTAGGACAAAATCCCTCCTGAGACGTGTGCAAACCTGGTGGCCAACTACAAGAAACGTCTGACCTCTGTGATTGCCAACAAGGGTTTTGCCACCAAGTACTAAGTCATGTTTTGCAGAGGGTGTCAAATATTTATTTCCCTCATTAAAATGCAAATCAATTTATAACATTTTTGACATGCGTTTTTCTGGATTTTTTTGTTGTTATTCTGTCTCACTGTTCAAATAAACCTACCATTAAAATTATAGACTGATCATGTCTTTGTCAGTGGGCAAACAAAATCAGCAGGGGATCAAATACTTTTTTCCCTCACTGTACATATATGGACAAGCAATGACAGAGCGGCATGGACTAAGATACAGAATAATATTATAGAATAGAATGCAGTATATACATATGAGATGAGTAGTGCAAGATATGTAAACATTATTAAAGTGACTAGTGTTCCATTTCTTTAAGTGGCCAGTGATTTCAATAGGCAGCAGCAGCCTCTAATGTGCTAGTGATGGCTATTTAACAGTCTGATGGCCTTGAGATAGAAGCGTTTTTTCATTCTCTCGGTCCCAGCTTTGATGCACCTGTACTGACCTCGCCTTCTGGATGATAGCGGGGTGAACAGGCATTTGCTCGGGTGATTGATGTCCTTGATGATCTTTTTGGCCTTCCTGTCACATCGGGTGCTGTATGTGTCTTGGAGGGCGGGTAGTTTGCCCCCGGTAATGCGTTCGGCAGACCGCACCACCCTCTGGAGAGCCCTGCGATTGTGGGCGGTGCAGTTGCCGTACCAGGCAGTGATACAGCCCGACAGGATGCTCTCAATTGTGCATCTGTAAAGGTTTGTGAGGGTTTTAGGTGATAAGCCAAATTTCTTCAGCCTCCTGAGGTTGAAGAGGCTCTGTTGCGCCTTCTTCACCACACTGTCTGCGTGGGTGGACCATTTCAGTTTGTCGGTGATGTGTACGCCAAGGAACTTGAAGCTTTTCACCTTCTCCACTGCAGTCCCATCGATGTGGATAGGGGAGTGCACCCTCTGCTGTTTCCTGAAGTCCACGATCATCTCCTTTGTTTTGTTGATGTTGAGTGAGAGGTTATTTTCCTGGCAAAACACTCCCAGAGCCCTCACCTCCTCCCTGTAGGCGGTCTCGTCATTGTTGGTAATCAAGCCTACTACTGTTGTGTCGTCTGCAAACTTCATGATTTAATTGGCGTGCTTGGCCACGCAGTCATGGGTGAACAGGGAGTACAGGAGGGGGCTGAGCACGCACCCTTGTGGGGCCCCAGTGTTGAGGATCAGCGAAGTGGAGATGTTGTTTCCTACCTTCACCACCTGGGGGCGGCCCGTCAGGAAGTCCAGGACCCAGTTGCACAGGGCGGGGTTCAGACCCAGGGCCTCGAGCTTAATGATGAGCTTGGAGGGTACTATGGTGTTGAATGCTGAGCTATAGTCAATGAACAGCATTCTTACATAGGTATTCCTCTTGTCCAGATGGGATAGGGCAGTGTGCAGTGTGATGGCAATTGCATCGTCTGTGGATCTATTGGGGCGGTAGGCAAATTGAAGTTGGTCTAGGGTGACAGGTAAGGTAGAGGTGATATGATCCTTGACTAGTCTCTCAAAGCACTTCATGATGACAGAGGTGAGTGCTACAGGGCGATAGTCATTTAGTTCAGTTACCTTTGCTTTCTTGGGTACAGGAACAATGGTGGCCCTCTTGAAGCATGTGGGAACAGCAAACTGGGAAAGGGAGAGATTTGAATATGTCCATGCACACACCAGCCAGCTGGTCTGCGCATGCTCTGAGGACGCGGCTAGGGATGCCGTCTGGGCCGGCAGCCTTGCGGAGGTTAACATGCTTAAATGTCTTAATCACGTCGGCCATGGAGAAGGAGAGGCCACAGTCCTTGGTAGTGGGCCTCGTCAGTGGCACTGTGTTATCCTCAAAGCGGGCGAAGAAGGTGTTTAGCTTGTCTGGAAGCGAGACGTCGGTGTCGGCGACGTGGCTGGTTTTCTTTTTGTAGTCCGTGATTGTCTGTAGACCCTGCCACATACGTCTCGTGTCTGAGCCGTTGAATTGCGACTCCACTTTGTCTCTATACTGATGTTTTGCCAGTTTAATTGCCTTGCGGAGTGAGTAGCTACACTGTTTGTATTCTGCCATATTCCAAGTCACCTTGCCATGGTTGAATGCGGTGGTTCGCGCTTTCAGATTTGCGCGAATGCTGCCGTCTATCCACAGTTTCTGGTTAGGGGTAGGTTTTAATAGTCACAGTGGGCACATCATCACCTATACACTTCCTGATAAACTCAGTCACTGTTTCAGTGTATATGTCTAAATTATTTTCGGAAGCTACCCGGAACATATCCCAGTCTGCGTGATCAAAACAATCTTGAAGCGTGGATTCCGATTGGTCAGACCAGCGTTGAATAGTCCTTAGCATGGGTACTTCCTGTTTGAGTTTCTGCCTATAAGAAGGGAGAAGCAAAATGGAGTCGTGGTCAGATTTGCCGAAAGGAGGGCGGGGGAGGGCCTTATAACCATCCCGGAAGTTTGAATAGCAATGGTTGAGGATTTTAGCAGCGCGAGTACAACAGTCGATATGTTGATAGAACATCGGCAGCCTAGTCCTCAAATTTGCTTTGTTAAAATCCCCGGCTACAATAAATGCAGCCTCAGGATATGTGGTTTCCAGTTTGCATAAGGTCCAGTGAAGTTATTTGAGGGCCGTCGTGGTATCGGCTTGAGGGGGGATATACACGGCCGTGACTATAACCGAAGAAAATTATCTTGGGAGATAATACGGTCTGCATTTGATTGTGAGATATTCAAATCAAATCAAATTTTATTGGTCACATGCGCCGAATACAACAGGTGCAGACATTACAGTGAAATGCTTACTTACAGCCCTTAACCAACAGTGCATTTATTTTAAACAAAAAAAGTAAGAATAAAACAACAACAAAAAAGTGTTGAGAAAAAAAAGAGCAGAAGTAAAAAATAAAGTGACAGTAGGGAGGCTATATATACAATAGAATAAAGTGACAGTAGGGAGGCTATATATACAGGGGGGTACCGTTGCATAGTCAATGTGCGGGGGCACCGGCTAGTTGAGGTAATATGTACATGTGGGTAGAGTTAAAGTGACTATGCATAAATACTTAACAGAGTAGCAGCAGCGTAAAAAGGATGGGGTGGGGGGGCAGTGCAAATAGTCCGGGTAGCCATGATTAGCTGTTCAGGAGTCTTATGGCTTGGGGGTAGAAGCTGTTGAGAAGTCTTTTGGACCTAGACTTGGCACTCCGGTACCGCTTGCCGTGCGGTAGCAGAGAGAACAGTCTATGACTAGGGTGACTGGAGTCTTTGACAATTTTGAGGGCCTTCCTCTGACACCGCCTGGTATAGAGGTCCTGGATGGCAGGGAGCTTTGCCCCAGTGATGTACTGGGCCGTACGCACTACCCTCTGTAGTGCCTTGCGGTCAGAGGCCAAGCAGTTGCCATACCAGGCGGTGATGCAACCAGTCAGGATGCTCTCGATGGTGCAGCTGTAGAATTTTTTGAGGATCTGAGGACCCATGCCAAATCTTTTTAGTCTCCTGAGGGGGAATAGGCTTTGTCGTGCCCTCTTCACGACTGTCTTGGTGTGTTTGGACCATGATAGTTCGTTGGTGATGTGGACACCAAGGAACTTGAAGCTCTCAACCTGTTCCACTACAGCCCCGTCGATGAGAATGGGGGCGTGCTCAGTCCTCTTTTTTTTCCTGTAGTCCACAATCATCTCCTTTGTCTTGGTCACGTTGAGGGAGAGGTTGTTGTCCTGGCACCACACGGCCAGATCTCTGACCTCCTCCCTATAGGCTGTCTCATCGTTGTCGGTGATCAGGCCTACCACTGTTGTGTCGTCGGCAAACTTAATGATGGTGTTGGAGTCGTGCCTGGCCATGCAGTCATGGGTGAACAGAGAGTACAGGAGGGGACTGAGCACGCACCCCTGAGGGGCCCCCGTGTTGAGGATCAGTGTGGCAGATGTGTTGTTACCTACCCTTACCACCTGGGGGCGGCCCGTCAGGAAGTCCAGGATCCAGTTGCAGAGGGAGGTGTTTAGTCCCAGGATCCTTAGCTTAGTGATGAGCTTTGAGGGCACTATGGTGTTGAATGCTGAGCTGTAGTCAATGAATAGCATTCTCACGTAGGTGTTCCTCTTGTCCAGGTGGGAAAGGGCAGTGTGGAGTGCGATAGAGATTGCATCATCTGTGGATCTGTTGGGGCGGTATGCAAATTGGAGTGGGTCTAGGGTTTCTGGGATTATGCTGTTGATGTGAGCCATGACCAGTCTTTCAAAGCACTTCATGGCTACAGACGTCAGTGCCACGGGTCGGTAGTCATTTAGGCAGGTTATCTTAGAGTTCTTGGGCACGGGGACTATGGTGGTCTGCTTGAAACATGTTGGTATTACAGACTCAGTCAGGGACATGTTGAAAATGTCAGTGAAGACACTTGCCAGTTGGTCAGCACATGCTCGGAGTACACGTCCTGGTAATCCGTCTGGCCCTGCGGCCTTGTGAATGTTGACCTGCTTAAAAGTCTTACTCACATCGGCTACGGAGAGCGTGATCACATAGTCGTCCGGAACAGCTGGTGCTCTCATGCATGCTTCAGTGTTGCTTGCCTCGAAGCGAGCATAGAAGTGGTTTAGCTCGTCTGGTAGGCTTGTGTCACTGGGCAGCTCGCGGCTGTGCTTCCCTTTGTAGTCTGTAATAGTTTTCAAGCCCTGCCACATCCGACGAGCGTCAGAGCCAGTGTAGTATGATTCAATCTTAGACCTGTATTGACTCTTTGCCTGTTTGATGGTTCGTCGGAGGTCATAGCGGGATTTCTTATAAGCGTCCGGGTTAGAGTCCCGTTCCTTGAAAGCGGCAGCTCTACCCTTTAGCTCAGTGCGGATGTTTCCTGTAATCCATGGCTTCTGGTTGGGGTATGTACGTACGGTCACTGTGGGGACGACATCATCGATGCACTTATTGATGAAGCCAGTGACTGATGTGGTGTACTCCTCAATGCTGTCTGAAGAATCCCTGAACATGTTCCAGTCTGTGCTAGCAAAACAGTCCTGTAGCTTAGCATCTGCGTCATCTGACCACTTTTTTATTAGCCGAGTCACTGGTGCTTCCTGCTTCAGTTTTTGCTTATAAGCAGGAATCAGGAGGATAGAGTTATGGTCAGATTTGCCAAATGGAGGGCGAGGGAGAGCTTTGTATGCGTCTCTGTGTGTGGAGTAAAGGTGGTCTAGAGTTTTTTCCCCTCTGGTTGCACATTTAACATGCTGGTAGAAATGAGGTAGAACGGATTTAAGTTTCCCTGCATTAAAGTCCCCTGCTACTAGGAGCGCTGCATCTGGATGAGCGTTTTCCTGTTGATTAATGGCCTTGTACAACTCATTCAGTGCAATCTTAATGCCAGCATTGGTTTGTGGTGGTAAATAGACAGCTATGAAAAGTATAGATGAAAACTCTCTTGGTAAATAGTGTGGTCTACAGCTTATCATAAGATACTCTACCTCAGGCGAGCAAAACCTTGAGACTTCCTTAGTATTTGATTTTGTGCACCAGCTGTTGTTTACAAAAATACAGAGACCGCCACCCCTCGTCTTACCCGAGTCTGCCGTTCTGTCCTGCCGATGTAGCGTATAGCCTGCTAGCTGAATGTTGTCATTGTTGTCATTCAGCCACGACTCCGTGAAACATAAGATATTACAGTTTTTAATGTCCCGTTGGTAGGATAACCGTAATCTTAAATCGTCCATTTTATTATCCAAAGCTTGAACGTTGGCTAATAGGATTGATGGGAGAGGCAGTTTACTCGTTCGCCGTCGGATCTTTACAAGGCACCCCGACCTACGTCCACGGTATCTCCGTCTCTTCCTCACGCGAATGACGGGGATCTGGGCCTTGTCTGGAGTCTGTAGAATATCCTTCGCGAACGCCTCGTTGAAAAAAAAGTGTTCGTCCAACGCGAGGTGAGTAATCGCTGTCCTGATATCCAGAAGCTCTCTTTGGTTATAAGAGACGATGGCATAAACATTATGTACAAAATAAATTACAAATAACGCGGAAAAACACACATAATAGTACAATTGGTTAGAGGGCTGTAAAACGGCAGCCATCTTCTTCCGGCGCTGTTCTCCTTCGCAGGGGGGATATACAGAAGGACGGGTCGGGTGAACAGAAGGACTCGAGTTCCTCTATGTTACTACAATTACACCACGAGTCATTAATCATGAAACACACACCTCCGCCCTTCTGCTTCCCGGAGAGATATTTATTCCTGTCTGCGCGATGAACTGAGAACCCATCTGGCTGGACCGATTCCGACAGAATATCCCAAGAGAGCCATGTTTCCGTGAAACAGAGTATGTTACAGGCCTTAATGTCTCTCTGGAAAGAAATCCCTGCACGTAGTTCGTCGACTTTGTTAGCTAAAGATTGAACATTAGCGAGTAGAATACTTGGAAGCGGTGGGTGGTGTGCGCGCCTCCTAAGTCAGACCAGCAGGCCGCTCTGAGTGCCTCTCCTCCGCCGGCGATGTTTTGGGTCAGCCACTGGAATCAGTTCAGTTGCCCTGGGAGAGCAAACAAAGGATCTGCTTCGGGAAAGTCGTATTCCTGGTCGTAATGCTGGTGAGTTACCGCCGCTCTGATATCCAAAAGTTTTTCCCGGCTGTATGTAATGATGCAAAACACTTTCTGAGCTAATAATGTAAAAAATAATACATAAAAAAAAAAGAAATACTGCAAAGTTTCCTAAGAGCTAGTCGCGAGGCCGCCATCTTCGTCGGCGCCAAGATGGCGCAGTATAATAATATAATGTTGTACCCTCCTTATATAACCTGTAGAATAACCATTGATCTATAGGGTTAACCTGCACTGCATAGAAACATGCAGAATCCTCCTTAGTTGGACCTGTATAAAACATGTGGTAGGCTTCTCAATATGGATTATCTGCATGTAGAAACATGTTGTACCCCACCTTATGTAACCTATTTAATAACCACTGATCTGGGATAATAATACCATGTTGTACCCCACCTTATGTAACCTGCACTAAATAGAGCTGGGTGATATGGACAAAAATGTATATCGCGATAAATTGCCTGAATTTATGCGATAACGATAAATAGAACGATACGTTTATAACAATGTGCAACACTGTTTTTTTTTATTCTCCTTTAAACAACTACTATTAGTTCGATGGTTGAGGCCATCAATTGTCCCATTAAAATTCACCAGTGGTGTAAAGTACTAAAGTAAAATTACTAGAAAGTATTATTTAAGTAGTTTTTCTGTGTATCTGTAGTTTATTATACTATTTATACGTTGTACAACTTTTACTTCACTACATTCCTAAAGGAAATAATGTACTTTTTACTCCATACATTTTCCCTGACACCAAAAAGTACTCGTTACATTTTGAATGCTTAGCAGGACAGGAAAATTGTCAAATTCAGACTTATCAAGAGAACATCCCTGGTCATCCCTACTGCCTCTGATCTGGCGGACTCACTAAACACACATGCTTTATTTATAAATGATGTCTGAGTGTTGGAGTGTGCCCCTGGCTATCAGTAAGTAAATAAAAAACAAGAAAATGGTGCTGTCTGGTTTGCTTAATATAAAGATTTTTTAAATGATTTATACTTTTCCTTTTGATACTTAAGTATATTTTAGCAATTACATTTACTTTTGATACTTGAGTATATTTAAAACGAAATACTTTTAGACTTTTACTCAAGTAGTATTTTACTGGGTGACTTTCACTTTTACTTGAGTCATTTTCTATTAAAGTATATTTACTTTTACTATGACAAGTATGACAATTGGGTACTTTTTCCGCCGCTGACAATCCACCATATTAGCAAACTTATTTCATTTCAAACTTCACATTTCTCTAGTATAGGCTACTTATCGTAATGAACGATATCAGCAGAATGCCTGCAATAAGTGATCGGTGTCGATCATTTTCGGTTTATTGTCCCAGCTCTAATAATAACCATGTTTTTAAAGCAACTTTGAGATTCTGTTTGTAATGAAAAGAGCTATATAAAATCAAATCTATTATTATTAGATAAAACAGCAAACTCAGCCATGGATAGAGATACAGGTCCATGCTGTACTACTGTGCCCAGTGGGGTTAACCTGAATAGAAACATGTTGTACCCTACCCTTCTTATTTAACTTATAAAATAACTATTGGTCTATGATAACAACATGCTGTACTACTGTGCCCAGTGGGGTTAATGTGTTCAGACTACCGTGCACAGAGACATGCTGTACCCTCCAGGGCAAACCATCCCTGAGTCTTAAGGGCCAAAGGTAGCTTTAATGTCTCCAGTCTGTTCTGGGTCCAACAGAACGGGAATGCATCCCAAAAGGCACCCTATTCCCTATATATTGCACTACTCATAGGGCTTTGGTCAAAAAGTAGTGCACCATATAGGGAATAGGGTTCCATTTGGGACGCGTCCTGGGTCATTGGTTACACATTAGAACGGACAGTCGGAATGATGTGAAATCTGAGCAGAACCCATATTGCCCTTGGCAGCCATTCAATGTTTCTTCTTCCCCGGCCAAAGCAGTAAGCAAACATGCCAGATGGATATTTGTCGATTTGACAGGTGATACGCTGGACCACGGCCCAGGTTAAAGTAGAATATATATCAGTTAACTTGTTACAATGTAGGAGACATGAAGAATGTACAGTACATACAAAAAAGGTTAGGTTAGGCCTCTCTGGGGTTTACTGATATAGTACATGAGAAGAAAGAGACTATTATTCATCCAACATGTTTTCCATACAACATGCTGTTTTACAGTAAAACTTCCAGTTAGTTGGTGTTTGTTTTAAGACAAAGGGCTAACTGTAACTCACATCAGCCAAAAGGAAGCAAACCAGAACGGACCAGAGGAGGAATAAAGACTGAGTGCGTCTGAAGATGCACCCTATTCCCTATCTACAGTGGCTTGTGAAAGTATTCACCCCCCCCTTGGCATTTTTCCTATTTTGTTGCCTTTCAACCTGGAATTAAAATGGATTTTGGGGGGATTTGTATAATTTGATTTACACAACATGCCTACCACTTTGAAGATGCAAAATATTTTTTCTTGTGAAACAAATAAGACAAAAAAACAGACAACTTGAGCGTGCATAACTATTCACTCCCCCCCCAAAGTCAATACTTTCTAGAGCCACCTTTTGCAGCAATTACAGCTGCAAGTCTCTTGAGGTATGTCTCTATAAGCTTGCCACATCTAGCCACTGGGATTGTTGCCCATTCTTCAAGGCAAAACTGCTCCAGCTCCTTCAAGCTGGATGGGTTCTGCTGGTGTACAGCAATCTTTAAGTCATACCACAGATTCTCAATTGGATTGATGTCTGGGCTTTGACTAGGCCATTCCAAGACATTTAAATGTTTCCCCTTAAACCACTCGAGTGTTGCTTTAGCAGTATGCTTAGGGTCATTGTCCTGCTGGAAGGTGAACCTCCGTCCCAGTCTCAAATCTCTGGAAGACTGAAACAGGTTTCCCTCAAGAATTTCCCTGTATTTAGCGCCATCCATCATTCCTTCAATTCTGACCAGTTTCCCAGTCCCTGCCGATGAAAAACATCCCCACAGCATGATGCTGCCACCACCATGCTTCACTGTGGGGATGGTGTTCTCGGGGTGATGAGAGGTGTTGGGTTTGCGCCAGACATAGCGTTTTCCTTGATGGCCAAAAAACTCAATTTTAGTCTCATCTGACCAGAGTACCTTCTTCCATATGTTTGGGGAGTCTCCCACATGGCTTTTGGCGAACACCAAACGTGTTTGCTTATTTTATTCTTTAAGCAATGGCTTTTTTCTGGCCACTCTTCCGTAAAGCTCTGTGGAGTGTACGGCTTAAATTGGTCCTATGGACCGATACTCCAATCTCCGTTGTGGAGCTTTGCAGCTCCTTCAGGGTTATCTTTGGTCTCTTTGTTGCCTCTGATTAATGCCCTCCTTGCCTGGTCCATGAGTTTTGGTGGGCGGCCCTCTCTTGGCAGGTTTGTTGTGGTGCCATATTCTTTCAATTTTATAATAATGGATTTTAAAATAGTGCTCCGTGGGATGTTCAAAGTTTCCGATATCTTTTTATAACCCAACCCTGATCTGTGCTTCTCCACAACGTTGACCCTGACCTGTTTGGAGAGCTCCTTAGTCTTCATGGTGCTGCTTGCTTGGTGGTGCCTCTTGCTTAGTGGTATTGCAGACTCTGGGGCCTTTCAGAACAGGTATATATATACTGAGATCCTGTGACAGATCATGTGACACTTAGATTGCACACAGGTGGATTTTATTTAACTAATTATGTGACTTCTGAAGGTAATTGGTTGCACCAGATCTTATTTAGGGGCTTCATAGCAAAGGGGTTGAATACATATGCACGCACCACTTTTCCGTTATTTATTTTTTAGAATATTTGAAACAAGTTATTTTTTTCATTTCACTTCACCAATTTGGACTATTTAGTGTATGTCCATTACATGAAATCCAAATAAAAATCCATTTAAATTACAGGTTGTAATGCAACAAAATAGGAAAAACGGCAAGGGGGATGAATACTTTTGCAAGGCACTGTAGTGCACTACTTTTGGTCAAGGCCCTGGTCAAAAGTAGTGCACCATATAGGGAATAGGGTGCCATTTCAGAGGCAGGCACAGAAAGCATATAGTAGAAACCCTTGATGCTTGACCAACTCCACACCCCTTCATTCCATCCAGCCCGAGCCCTATAATCTTCTCAACATTTCCTCTCGCCCACCTTCCACCCCTCCATCTCATCACCCCATCCCTCTATACCTCCACCTCTCCCCCCCCCCCTCCCTCATCCCCCACTTATCTCCCTCTCTCCCAGCAGCCCAGGGTCTTAATAATAAAGCAGCCAGAATGCATTCAAATAATTAGGTATGAACGCTTCAAAACAAAAAAGAAAGAGCTAGCGAGAGAGAGAGAGAGAGAGAGAGAAAATAGAAAAGTGAGTGAAAAACATGCAGAGGAGGGAGAGAAAAACACTCTTTCTAGGAGCATGATCCAGTAGCAGTGACAGACGCATAGTGACAGGCTGGCAGAAAGAGAAGACACCCCTCTTTCTCTCCCCCTCTCTCTCTCTCTCTCTCCCACTCGATCTCTCTCCCCCCTCCCCTCCTCTTAGGCCCCTGACTGCATGATTGTTCCTCAGATGCCAGGGGTGAGGCTGTTGTCTATTTAAAGAGACAGTGACCTCACGGAAGACACTAATTGTGTGAGATAAGCCGGTGATGACAACATTGTTTACGAGGCCTCATTAACAGAATCACAGGGAGTGTGTTCCAAATGACACCCTATTCCCTATTTAGTGCACTACTTTTGACCAGGGCACTATATGGGAAACAGGGAGCCATTTGGGATGTAGCATGGGTATCTGAACACACTCACAATAATGATGAAAGGAATGAAAGTGGAGCAGCAAGCAGCAATACATTGTTATTCTATTACAATCCCATAACTAACTCCTAAATAATGAACATCTCATGATATCATATTCATTATTACAACTGTGATGGAAGTAATACCATTCACAAGTGTTGAATTTAAATGATCAGAGTATTGCTGCTTGTCTGAACTGAAAACAAAGAGTCCACTTTCTTCTGATCCTGATGCAACACTGTTCTCTCCCCCTCGCTGAAAAAGCAGTCCTACTAGGCTTAGCATAGTTGCAGTAAACAGGTTGTTCAATGCGTTGTTCAATTGGCCTTAATGCAATGTGAGAACGTAAGCTACCATGCAGCTTCTGCTCAAGGCATTAAGTGGTCCCAGCAAACCGGGAACATCTCCAGGACATTAGCTAACATTCACATTAAGTTCTAGTTAAGGTTTTATCCAACATTAGGATGATAACATCAAGGGTTGGAATCAAAATAAATTACACTACATCACCAAAAGTATGTGGACACCCCTTCAATTTAGTGGATTCTGCTTTCAGCTACACCCGTTGCTGACAGGTGCATAAAATCGAGCACACCGCCATGCAATCTCCATAGACAAACATTGGCAGTAGAATGGCCTTACTGAAGTGCTCCGTGACTTTCAACGTGGCACCGTCATAGGATGCCACCTTTCCAACAAGTCAGTTTGTCAAATGTCTGCCCTGCCGGTCAACTGTAAGTGCTGTTATTGTGAAGTGGAAATGTCTAGGAGCAACAACGGCTCAGCCGCGAAGTGGTAGGCCACACAGCTCACAGAACAGGACCGCCGAGTGCTGAAGCGCGTAGTGCGTAAAAATCGTCTGTCCTCGGTTGCAACACTCAGTACCGAGTTCCAAACTGACTCTGGAAGCAACGTCAGCACAAGAACTGTTCATCGGGAGCTTTATGAAATGGGTTTCCATGGCCGAGCAGTCGCACACAATCCTAAGATCACCATGCGCAATGCCAAGCATCCGCTGGAGTGGTGTAAAGCTCGCCGCCATTGGACTCTGGAGCGGTGGAAAAGCGATGAATAACGCTTCATCTGGCAGTCCAATGGACAAATCTGGGTTTGACGTATGCCAGGAGAACGCTAACTGCCCCGATGCAAAGTGCCAACTGTAAAGTTTGGTGTAGGAGGAATAATGGTATGGGGCTGTTTTTCATGGTTCGGGCTAGGCCCCTTAGTTCCAGTTAAGGGAAATCTTAACGCTACAGCAAACAATGTCATTCTAGACGATTCTGTGCTTCCAACTGTGGCAACAGTTTGGGGAAGGCCTGTCCCTGTTTCAGCATGACAATGCCCCCATGCACAAAGCGAGGTCCATACAGAAAAGGTTTGTCGAGATCGGTGTGGAAGAATTTGACTGCACAGAGCCCTAACCTCAACCCCATCGAACACCTTTGGGATGAATTGGAACGCCGACTGCGAGCCAGGCCTAATCGCCCAACATCAGTGCCTGACCTCACTAATAATCTTGTGGCTGAATGGAAGCAAGTCCCCACAGCAATGTTTCAACATCTAGTGGAAAGCCCTCCCAGAAGAGTGGAGGCTGTTATAGCAGCAAAGGGGGGGACCAACTCCATATTAATATCCATTCCACTGTTCTGACCAGCTAAATAAAGGTCTGAACCGGTAAAAAAAAAAATATATATGTTTATATTGTTCCTTTTTTAACCTTTGAAATCAACCGTTTGTTTTACATTAAGCTCAATGAATTACTTCACCAATCAGTGTGGATAGAGCAGGCAAGCTAGTTGTTTACATGCGTGATGGACAGACAAGTGTAGCCTATGGCGCAAGATGGGACTGACATTTTGTGGGTGGGGCGAGAGCGAGAGAGGGTTAAGGAGGAGGCTTGAAGCTCTGAGCATCTTGTTATGACATGCATTATATGAATTAGGTCCACAGAATTATACCTAGGAGAAGCAGCTTCTATGGAGGAACTTTGAATATCCTTTGAGCTAACTAGTTAACAAGCTTGAGCTAGCTAGCTAACAAGCTTGTGTGTGCAGAGCGGCACCAGAATTAAAAAGACGTCTTACCTTTTTGTAGTTAATAAATCCAACGTGAAACGTAATCACTAGGCCTATAGTATCATTAACTAGCATTGAAAAAGTTAATCCATTCTTCTCTAGCTAATAAAAAATCTCTCTCCCTATCTTGTAACGTCAGTACAGTAGCCTATGCTTCGGAGGAGGAAGGGGCAGGTAGCCTAAACACACACAGGCAAAGATTTTCAGCTTGCAGGCAGACACTGGAATACGTTTTTGAGTGACACAGTGAGGGCTTTGCATAGGCGCTTTGTTGTGTTTTGCTGTGAGACAAATATGCCTGGAACGTAAAATAACGTTATTAACCGGTTCCCATGCTTTTAAAATAACGGTTCTGTTCCAGAACAGTATGGATCACTTTCGTTCCCAGTTCCGTTTCTGTTCCTTGAAAATTGATGTTATCTTCCATTTTTCTGTTCCTACCCCTGGATAACATCCCAAAAACACTTTTTTATTTTTTAAATAAATATCCTTGGAATGTTCTCCAACATTCGCTAAAATGCTGTAACAACCACCACAGAACATTCTCCTAAGGTTCTTATTAGATTTCCAGGTAATGTAATAACAAAATGTGTTCTGGGAATGTTCTTGCAACATCAGACAAATGTTATATAATCATCAGCACAATTGGACAGTTTTTGTGTTATTATAGCGTTTTTGGGCAACCTAATGAATGTTCTGGGAACATTCACAGAACCAATTTTGGTTTGCTGGGTGTACACACTATTTACTGTATGCATAAGTAGCCTATATGCACAGTTGCACACTATAGTGTGCTTTCGAAACAAGTTGCTCAATGGGTCTAATGTGTTGCGTAGCTTAGCTTCAACACAAACAAGCGGTCCTAGGCCTGGAGTTCCAGTATAGAGAACTCAGAAACAGGTTGTTCAATGGGCCTAAATACACTATGAGGAGTGAAACTACTGTACCTTGCAGCTTCTGTGCACAATTAAGTGTCCTAAAGTACAAACACAGACACAACAAGTATTTGATTGGGTCTAAAATGCGTTGGAAGGGGAGGCAGTGGACTGGACAAAGGGCCCTGATCCGATTGGGATCTATTCTATTCCACAGCCTTCTGGAATGCCAAACATGCCACATTATTCCTTAGACTGCAAATTGTTAGGATTTACACTGTAGCTGACCACTGCTCTAGACCAGAGAGACTACAGAGAGGGTGAAGTATCGGAACAAGCTAATTACTCATGGGTAAATGATCAGGCATGGTAATGATAATGTATTGTCTTACAAAGTGAGTAGTCTTGACCAAGCCATAAGGAAGGAGCCTGTTTTTATTTTTCTTGTTTTGCTAGCATGAGGCAGCTTGATGTATAACTAAACCCCCTGGACAGGACGCTAGTCTATCGTACAGTACTGTAATAACAGTATCTTGTTCAATAACGGAAACAAATTACAGCTATACATAAAAAACTGAGATGAAATCTGAAATCGAATCTCCTTTTAGTGGAATATGTTTGTCAGGTCCCAGAAAACACATCAATCATAAACCTTAAATCGGGTTCAAAAGGGATACCGAGTGGAATATTTCTACGCCCTATAAGGATTGGAGAGAGACCGCATACAGATGGCGTTCAATCGATTTATTCCAGAGATTATGGACCAACTGCCCATTTTAGGGACAGTTCCACTACTGCATCCTACTGTATTATATTCCTACTTAACTGACCATAATACTGTACTGTAGTGCAGTGGTTCCCAACCTTTTTTGGTTACTGTACCACCAACTGAATTTTGCTCTGCCCGGAGTACCCCTGAAGTACCCCTTCATGTGGATTTTAACAATAACCCTATGGACTCATGAGTCTTCTAAAGTTCCCCCTGTGGATAGGCCAAGTACCCCCAGGGGTCCTAGTACTGCTGTAGTGTACTGTACGCAGGAATGTTATGTACAAACAATATTTTAAGCATCAAGTGTTTAAATCCTGATCAACAGGCGTAAGATATCTGAGGCATTTTAAACGTTTCCCTCAGTCTGTAAGCCAGATGCGCTATTTCGTTTTCAGGGCAAATCAAATGTAGTAAAATGCACTGAGCCAGCAGGTCCAGACAGATGGAGCAAGAGGATTCTTGTTTGTTGTGCTGTAAATGAATGACGCCAGACAGTCATGTCTGCTCTCTATTCATGTTTCAGGCCGTAGGACATCTGGAGGGCATCAACTCCCCAAATACAGCCAACATAAAATGCATTTCCGGTGGTTTGGAATAAAGGCATAAGTGCTAACAGTAAATAACCCTTATGAGCACGTCCATAACAGTTATTTTAGACTCCAGAAAGCTACGATAACAGGACACACACCCCCTCAATAAATCACTGACTGTCACTCTCTATTTCACTGGAACCCATAGCCATTCCAAGCCTTGTGGGTCACAAGGCCTAAGTCTGTATCTCTTTCAGCAATTCCCTGGCCTGGGATCACTCACCCCATTCTGTATGTCCATCACCCTCTCCATCTCTTTCCTCCCCTCACTCCTAGATTGATACCCTGTTTCGAAAATGCATCCATTTTCCTTCCTTCTCTCCTTCAGGTAATTAATCACTGGTCAGTATGCGATTTGATAAGAGAAAGCAAAGTTTCCACCATTCTGCTTTCACTAAGACGACGCCCTCAGATTTACAGTGAGCGCCTCCCAAATGGAACACTATTCCCTATTCAGTGCCCTAGTTTAGACCAGAGCCCTATTTGCCCTGGTCTAAAGTAGTGCATTATGAAGGTAATAGGGTGCCATTTGGGACGCATCTTGATTTTTATTGTCATGAATCTTGCCCTGGAGGCAGAACAGCGATTTCCGCTAGATGGTCCAGCTGCAAAGTCAAAATTGGCTATATCGTAAAAATTCATGAAACCAAAAATGTGCTTTTTGGTCTTAATTTGAGGTTAGGGTTAGCAGTGTGGTTAAGGTTAGGTTTCAAATCAGATTTTGTTACTTTGTGGCTGTGCCAGCTAGTGACTACTCTGCAGAGCTGCCTCCAGGGCAAGATTCATGACAATAAATGCCAACCTGCATTTGGGACGCAGACAGCGTTAACTTCAAGGAACTGGATGTTCCCTCACTATTTCCACCCCTCTTTCCTCTACTTTAAGTCCCTCACTCCCTTCCTTCGCTTCACCGTGATACCTAACTCGCCCCTCAGGCACTCCTTTGTTGATAAGGATTCCCCTCTAGCCCAACTGGTTCAGATCATGAAACTATTGTTTTGATGAAAGACTTAAAAATGAGGATTTCCTCCATCTTGACATGTGGATCCTTCTACACACTTAGCCCACTGTTGTTGATACCCCCAGAAAATATCAGGCCATTATTTGTACCTGTGTAATTACATAGTAATAATCTAAACATGACATAACGTCTGTTTCGTAGAGATTCGGACTCAATGATCAAAACAAGCACCACTGGGCAGCGATTGGTACCTGATTTCCCTCCTCATAGCTCTTATGGGGAGAACTAGTGTGTCTTACTGTGGATATGGTTTTGACTGGGCCTGTAAATTCTCCTTCATGTCTTGGAGTGGGTACAGGCCTGGGCACTGCACTCAGTGTGGGCTCAGCTGAGAGATGTGATTATGTGCCAGGCAGTCTATAAGCCCCACAGGAGGTTGGTGGCACCTTAATTGGGGAGGACGGGCACGTGGTAATGGCTGGAGCGGAAATAAGTGGAATGGTATCAATAACGTCAAACACATGGTTTCCATGGTTTCTATGTGTTTGATGCCATTCCATTTGCTCCGTTCCAGACATTATTATGAGCCGTCCTCCCCTCAGAAGCCTCCACTAATATGCCCCTTCTGCACTGTACCATTTCCCTGGGCGAGCTAGTCGAGCTGGGGGATCTGACTACAGCTCACTAGTCTAATCCCTTCTGATATGCGAACAGTGGACGCCTTTTTCAAGGTTAGAAATCAGGATCTTGGCTGGACCCAAACATTAAAAAGTCTTAACGAAGGAAAAATAACAGGGAGATGTCTTGGCACTCATTCATCTGGGGTTGTTGTTTTGGGAGAGAGGAAAAACCTCTCCAGTGGATGAAGGCCTAAAAGTTTCAGTTGAAAACCTGAGAACGTGTACACTTCCATAGCAAGAATGTATACATAGGTAAACATATCTCGGTCCTAAAAATGAACCTAGGCCTACGTCAGGCCCTTTCTGAGAATTGAGAGAGCGTTAGAGAGAAGACGATTGGCTTTATCTTTAGCAACAAACATGTTTCATCCTAAAGCCACAAACATGTTTCATCCTAAAGCCACAAACATTTAATCCTAACAATATAAGTGGTTGAGACAACTCAAGGTGTCGCGGTGAGTGTGTGTGGTGGCTGCTAAGCTGTTAAACATTAAAACTCTTTAACTGAGCTGCAGCTCAATGATAACTGAGCCGTGGACAGACTATAGCCTCACCTATCCCACAATGCCCGTCCCTCCTCACCCATTGTGAATAATTTATAGAAGTGCAAACTAACAGCACACACCTGTCCTGCATCAGGGCCTGTATACACAAAGAGCCTCAGTTTTCCCTTAAAGATCATAATGAATTAGATCACATGGACAGGGGGGACCTGATCCTAGATCATCACTCCTAATCTGAGATGCTTTGTGACGGCCCTGATGTAGTGAAGCAAAAGAGCTGTGTGAGTGTGTGTGAGTGTGTGTGTGTGTGTGTGTGTGTGTGTGAGTGTGCTATAAAAGAAAAGCCTGATAGTAATCCTAAACAGATTGGGGGTGAAGATTGAGGCCACAATATAGAGGCACACACTAGTGCCTTTGTCACATGGAAAATAAATTAACAACATAAGAGGAGAACATAAGGAAGCATGATAAGAGAATTAGAGCCGTGACCAGAATGTTAATGTAAGGCAACTGTGGTGCTATATGGCCTAGGTCTATGTATTGTCTATACATTGACTTGAGGTAGGCTGAAGTAGGCTGAAGAGTCTTCAGACAGATGATGCCGAGACTGAAGTAGTAGCCTAAATTCTCTGACACATCTGAAGAGCAAAGATGGATATGATCAATAATCAAAAATGTAATTTATGTTTTACTTCAATATCTTCTTGAGACAATGCTGAGCAACAATGTAAAGTGTTGGTCCCATGTTTCATGAGCTGAAATAAAAGATCCCAGACATTTTCCATACGCACAGAAATGTCTAAAATTTTGTGAACAAATGTGTTTACGTCGCCTGTTAGTGAGCATTTCTCCTTTGTTAAGATAACCCATCCACCTGACACGTGTGGCATATCAAGAAGCTGATTAAACAGCATGATAATTACACAGGTGCACCTTGTGCAAGGGACAGTAAAAGGCCACTCTAAAATGTGCAGTTTTGTCACACAACACAATGCCACAGATGTCTCAAGTTTTGAGCGAGCGTGCAATTGGCATGCTGACAGCAGGAATGTCCACCAGAACTGTTGCCAGATAATTTCACGTTAATTTCTCTCCATAAGCCGCCTCCAACGTCATTTTAGAAAATTTGGCAGTACGTCCAACCAGCCTCACAACCGCAGACCACGTGTAACCACGCCAGGCCAGGACCTCCACATCCGGCTTCTTCACCTGCGGGATCGTCTGAGACCAGACACCCAGACAGCTGATGAAACTGAGGAGTATTTTTGTCTGTAATAAAGCACTTTTGTGGGGAAAAACTCATTCTGATTGGCTGGGCCTGGCTTCCCAGTGGGTGGACCTGGCTCCCAAGTCGGTGGGCCTATGCCCTTCCAGACCCACCCTTGGCTGCGCCCCTGCCCAGTCATGTGAAATCCAAAGATTAGGGCCTAATGAATTTATTTCAATTGACTGATTTCCTTATTTGAACTGTAACTCAGTAAAATTGTTGCATTTATATTTTTGTTCAGTATAGTTCTGACTGGGTTTATTTGACCCTTCTCGCTTACCTTCAACAGTAAGTAAGCATCAGTAGGCTAACTTTAACAGGTGCAACAGTTACAGGACAGACTCACCTACTTTAAACTGCGACGTTTGGTCATTGGGGTCTGCGTGGTCGTTCACTAGCATCATGTGGAGGATACCGAAGGAGTTCTGTATCCCGAAGATGGATCCATTACACCAGGTAGCAGCGAAAACGACTAACCAGCCGAACCCGCCTTCGGGTGGGACGAACCCGGTGCTCTGCCCTGGCATCGGTGCCGGGGACTGAGACTGGAAATCCGGGGATACACCGGGCTTACTATCGAGACATCCAGCCTCGATGAGCTGGATAGTAGTGTCCTCATGTGGGATCTTGCATTCGCTATCTCCCAGGTCCTGTCCCTGGTCCTCCTTCTGTGCTTGCTGGTTCTCCTGGTCTTGGGGAGAACCACCTTTCTGCTCCATTTCAGAGTCTGCAGGTGCCTCATCACAGTTTTCAGTCGGCGGCTCGCGGCTCGATGCTTCCTCTTCAGTCTGATTTTCTCCTATCCCGTTGACCCCCATTTTATCCTGTCCAGTAGAGGGGTTACTGTTGTGTTCTGGGAGCATCGCTCATGCATCAGACAGCGACAGTAGCCTATTGATTGACAAGGATTGTATATATATATATATATATATATAAAAAAAAAAGGATTCTTTCAGCTTTGCTCTTCCAAGAATGATAGGCAAAGCGAAGTCACAGCACCAACTTCAGTATCCGAAGTGCGGCTATAAAATCGGTTGTATAGTGAAAGGACAGGCAGGTCTTATTTATTTATCATGGTATACAGCAGATTTCCCCGTAGCCTATTTCCAGGGGAAATTATGACGCCAGAAAATATTTCACTTGCTTTCCTGCTCCGTGCAAAATGTACATCAACCTGTGAAAACGTCTGCTGCTCGCCAACCTCAACTCGATCTCGTCTCCGCGGTCCACATCGTGTAGACTAATCTGTAAACAAATGAGTGTCGACTCCTCCTCTTTCATTGGTTTAATGTTACATTGGAATATGTGGATCTCTCCGCCGAGGGCTTTCAGGACCACCGTGTCAACACAGAAAATAACCTTCATTCAACGATTGCCCCCGCCTCCCGTCACCAATGACCGAGCTCAGGGACAGATTTAAAATTCCAGCAGTACGAGATTACGGAAAAACTCGAATGTCGCCCCACCCCTTCTGCTGTCTCTTCCATACGCTATTCGAACTACATTGGAAAGCGCAGCCGCAACTCAATGAACGATGTTGATGGAGTGGACCAGCATTCTCCACCAAAATGTAGCAACTCTGGTCTATAGTTACAATGTTGCAATTATAGAAGGCTACAGTTTCTCGCGGAAAAGTGTAAATGTAACAATTTCTCGGCGCAACTTTGTATCGGGTGTTTCGCAGCTGATTCAACTTCACTCCGCCATGATGCAGTTTTAATGACGCATGCACAAGTACAATGAAATGCCTTTCTTGCAAACTCAAAACCCAACAATGCAATAATCAATAACAATGTATTACTAGAGAAAAAAACGAGAAATAAGAATAAGAAATATTAAATACATAATAGAGTAAGTAAGTAAGCAACTATATACAGGAAATATTTAAAAAATCAGTTCCAATACCATATTTACATGTGCAGGGATACTGGAGTGATGGAGGGAAATATGTATAGGGGTAAGGTGACTAGGCAACAGGATATAAGATAAACAGAGTAGCAGCAGCTTGCAGTCAGTATAAATGTGTGTGCATATTATGTGTGAGTGAGAAAATAATGGAGTGAGTGTTTGTGTGTGTGTGTGTTGGAGTGACAGTGTATGTGAGTGTGTAGGGCCCTGTGAGTGTGCATAGTGAGTGCAAATACTGAAATAAAAGGTCAAAGCTACAAGGTAAACTCGGTACTTGTAGCTATTTTGTTAGCTATTTATCAGTCTTATTGCTTGGGGATAGAAGCTGTTCAAGAGCCTGTTGGTGTCAGACTTGATGCAACGGTACCTCTTGTCGTGTGGCAGAGAAAATAGTCTATGGCTTGGGGTCTTTGACGATTTTCCGGGCCTTCTTTTCACACCGCCTGATATAGAGGTCCTGTGATATAGAGGTCCTGGATGGCAGGGAGCTCGGCCCAGTGATGTACTGGGCTGTCTGCACAACCCTCTGTAGCACCATGCGATCGAGGGCGGTGCTATTGCCATCCCAAGCAGTGATGCAGCCAGTCAATATGCTCTCAATTGTACAGCTGTAGAACCTTTTCAGGATTTGAGGGCCCATGACAAACTTTTTCAACCTCCTGAGGGGGAAGAGGCACTGTCGCGCCTTCTTCATGACTGTGTGTGTTTGGACCATTTTAAGTCTTTAGTGATTTGGACACCGAGGAACTTGAAGCTGTCTATCTGCTCCACTGCCACCCCGTCGATGTGGATGGGGGCGTGCTCGCCCCCCCTTCTCCTGTAGTCCACGATCAGCTCCTTGGTCTTGCTGACGTTGAGGGAGAGGTTGTTGCTCCGGCACCACACTGTCAGGTCACTGACCAGGGAGTACAGGAGGGGATTAAGCACACAACCCTGTGGTGTCACGGTTCAGACAGACGACCAGAGGACCACAATTGCGTCACACCAGAAAGTTTATTAAAACTTAAGGGAAAAGGGAAGTAGGGAGTGAATGAAGGCTCCAGGGGTAACAGGGACCCCGTCCAATGTGCTGGATCTGTGCCCCCCCCAGTGGCAGCGATGCGTCCTATGAAGCCGGTGGTGGGTGGTCCAGAAGTCCTGGGGGGGGGGGAGACAGACACAACAGGGCGGAATGAAACAAGGCAGCAGTACAGTTCAAGGGAAATCCAAAATACGTAGTAGCAAGGCAGAAGGCTGGTCAGAGTTACCGGGATTGAAGAGTAGTCAGGAGTCGTTATGGCAGAAGCAGGTCTGGATCTCCTGGGGCAGAAGAGTATCCAAAAATCAGGCAGGTCCGGGGTCACAAAACCAGGGTGAGCCAGAAGCGCGAGCAAACAGGTTCCGGGTGTGAGCTTTGCAGACGATCTGACACCGGAGAGCTGAAAGACAGGGCCTTAAATACTGGGAGAGGTAGTGGGTAATGCAGCGCAGCTGGCAGAGTAATTAGAGCAGAGCAGAGCAGGGACAGGTGGAGCTAGTTAGGCTGAGTAGAGAGAGTGGTGAGCAGAGTGGAAGAAAATTAAGGTGGTAACCCGGTGGAGTGAGAGGCTCATGACATGTGGGGCCCCTGTGCTAAGTGAAAATATGCACAGTATACATCACATCCCATACATCGGGATTTTAGACCAGAATAAAATGCTGTTAAAACATGCTATTTACGTCTAATGGTGAAGACTGAGGCATGTAAAGCAGGCTTCTTCAATGACTGCATTTAAAGAGGCAACCCCTGTCAAACCTCTTGGCGTAAAGGTTAATGTGTTGGCTTGACAGTCGGTGGATCTGGGTTAGAGGCCTTCGAGTCCCGAGTCGCTACAACATACTTCCATAGTTGGTTTCATTGACTCTCCCCTTAAAATGGACAATCAGCTGTTGCTATATCCATTTTTGGACTTAATTAATTATAAGTACCCAATATTCTTCAAGAATATCACTTAGAAATGCCTCATGAGCTTAGTTCAACGGTCATACCCCATCAGAACCCAAAATAAGCTTGTTTTACAAAGTAAATGTAAACAAACATTAAATAGCCTCAAAACATGGTTAAAAGTAAACTATCATTTTGATATCATGGATGGTCAGTCCTTGCATCCATAGCTCTCTATGAATTTGAGAGTGGTTACATTTCTCCAGCCCCATCCCTCAGCTTTTTACTCAAACAGGTACGCTTTGTTATTGTTTATGCTGCTTATTTCCGCTCTAAACTTCCCCTAATTGACACATTTTTAGCTACAACTTCCAAGTCAACTGGAGAGGATCAGCTTGAGCAAAGTGAGGTGTAGAATCACTGATCTACAAATGGTATTCCCTGCCAAATAATAGGCTTTGTGCAATTAAGATTCGTAGAGCGACACCTCCCACCAAATGCTCACGCAACCAGACGATTGATTGATCGGAGACAGTTTGTGTCAATTATAGAGCATTTCCTAGGATTTTCTACCTGCAGCAAACCTAGTGGACAATGCTGAAAATACTGGTCTAATCATAGGCCAAAGCTGTGACACAATAGCTAACTTTCACCATTGGATGGGGCCAACAAGCAATAGTTGACACACAGGATGTGTTTAGTTGCCAGTGTGGTTAGGATTGATTGACCACTCATGTTGGGAGTTGGAGAAACCACTCTTTAGCCAAATTATGATTCTCGGTTAGCTGTGATTGAATTTATGTAGGTCTAATTAGACCTCACTTCAAGCGGTCAATGTCGAGGTAGAAACAAGCGAGTGTTCGACGTCCATAGGTAGCATCCCTATGGATGTCTTTCGAAAACATCTTAAGCCAATACCCAATAACATCCTGTCTGAATTGCTTTTGAAATGAATACCTCACCTGGCCTATCTCAGTGTATGGCATGATGTGATGTCATTGATAAGCACCCTTTGTCTCTCCTGATCTTACAGTCCTTTGGGGTCGATGCACTGATGGGTGGCTTTCTTTTATAATCATAGATCTCAGAATTAGATCCCTATATTATAGGATTTATCTCAGTGGGAGCATCATCCCACTCCTTTATGAGGCCTATTACATTTTACATTTTAGTCATTTAGCAGACGCTCTTATCCAGAGCGACTTACAGTTAGTGAGTGCATACATTTTCATACTGGCCCCCCGTGGGAAACGAACCCACAACCTGGCGTTGCAAGCGCCATGCTCTACCAACTGTTTTTAGAACTTTCCGGCAGTTCACACATTTAAGGGGTCAAAGGTCAGGGGGCCCAGGAGAAGGTTGGTCAATGATTTCCTGTAGATTCTGGGATTCTTTAATTCCCCTGAGAGGTGGGGGCAGGTGGTCCAGGCTCAAGAACACAGAGGAATGACTGGGACTGGAGTCGGGTGGTCTCCCAGCAGAGAAAAGACTGAGACGTTATGTAGCCATATGGGGGAAGTCTGGAGGAAGACATTTCATTTCAGCAGGGCTGAATGATGTATGCTGTCTGGATCAGACGGGATCAGACTGAGAAAGGGTGGGAGAGGGTGAGTGGGTGACAGAGGGTGAGAGAGAGAGAGAGAGAGGGTGGGTGGGTGGGTGAGTGGGAAAGAAAGAGAGGGTGAGTGGGAGAGAGGGAGGGTAAGAAAGAGAGTGTGAGAGAGAGAGAGAGGATGAGAGAGAGGTAATGTAAGTAGTGTCCAGCATGCCTGAACATGCAGCAGTCATCGGGGGTAGTGTGGTGCTGGCGGAACCATTATCACACTGCTGTGACTCACCACATTATTTCCCCTCAGGTTTCTGAAAGTGATACAGTTTGTTCTATAGAATTCAATTCACTGGTTTATGCCTGTCAGTGGAACAAAAACTAATCAATATTCTCTGGCTGTACTACATAGCTGATGTCTGTGATCCTGGTGTGGTTCACATTGGAAGCAAACCTCTTCTATCGAAAAGTGTCACCCTAACCCTCATACCTGTAGTCATTGGCACGGTGACGCAGTGGGGAAAATACTTTCAGACAAAACAATATTTTGTGTGATACACTGTGCTAGACAGTTTCCTGAAGTGACGTATGGTTTCATCTCAGGGTACATGACCAGACAGCAGCTATCAATGATTGTCTGTGACAATCTAATATCCCTCATGGAAATGTACATGATGAATTATCCACTTAAAAGTCCATGTTGGCTGTTCATCAATGTGAAAACAAATGGACTGAATAGGTGTTTATTGTTTTTAATGAAGTGTTCAAGGCCTGCTGCATTAGCAGTACCAACATGCACATACCCAGTGATCCCTGCAGGTAGATATTGTCTGACATGTGCCATGTTTCCATCTGCGAGCCTGTTTCCATCTGGTTACCTGTTTCCATATTTCATTACCTGTTTCCATCTATTTTCCTGTTTCCATCTGGTTCACTGTTTCCAACTATTTTCCTGTTTCCATCTAGTCCCCTGTTTCCATCTGGTTCTCTGTTTCCATCTAGTCCCCTGTTTCCATATGCTTCCCTGTTTCCATCTGCTCCCCTGTTTCCATCTAGTCCCCTGTTTCCATCTAGTCCCATGTTTCGATCTATGTCCTGTTTCCATCTGCTCCCCTGTTTCCATCTAGTTTCCATCTAGTCTTCTGTTTCCATCTGCTCCCCTGTTTCCATCTAGTCCCCTGTTTCCATCTAGTTCCCTGTTTCCATCTAGTCCCCTGTTTCCACCTAGACCCCTGTTTCTATCTGGTTCTCTGTTTCCATCTAGTCACCTGTTTCCATCGAATCCCCTGTTTCCATCTGTCTCCTGTTTCCATCTAATCCCCTGTTTCCATCTACCCTCCTGTTTCCATCTGCTCCCCTGTTTCCATCTAGGCCCCTGTTTCCAACTAGGCCACTGTTTCCACCTAGTCTCCTGTTTCCATATAGTTCTCTGTTTCCATCTACTCCCCTGTTTCCATCTGCCCCCCTGTTTCCATCTAGAACCCTGTTTCCATCTTCCTCACTGTTTCCATCTAGTTCCCCGTTTCCATCTAGGGCCCTGTTTCCATCTAGTTCCATGTTTCCATCTAGTCTCTGTTTCCATCTAGTCCTCTTTTTCCATCTAGTGTTCTGTTTCCATCTAGTTCCCCGTTTCCATCTAGGGCCCTGTTTCCATCTAGTTCCATGTTTCCATCTAGTCCCTGTTTCCATCTAGTCCCCTGTTTCCATTAAGTCTCCTGTTTCCACCTAGTCCCCTGTTTCCATTTGCTCTCTTGTTTCCATCTAGGGACCTGTTTCCATCTAGTCTCCTGTTTCCATATAGTTCTCTGTTTCCATCTACTCCCCTGTTTCCATCTGCACCCCTGTTTCCATCTAGAACCCTGTTTCCATCTTCCTCACTGTTTCCATCTAGTTCCCCGTTTCCATCTAGGGCCCTGTTTCCATCTAGTTCCATGTTTCCATCTAGTCTCTGTTTCCATCTAGTCCTCTTTTTCCATCTAGTGTTCTGTTTCCATCTAGTTCCCCGTTTCCATCTAGGGCCCTGTTTCCATCTAGTTCCATGTTTCCATCTAGTCCCTGTTTCCATCTAGTCCCCTGTTTCCATCAAGTCCCCTGTTTCCACCTAGTCCCCTGTTTCCATTTGCTCTCTTGTTTCCATCTAGGGACCTGTTTCCATCTAGTCTCCTGTTTCCATATAGTTCTCTGTTTCCATCTAGTCGCCTGTTTCCATCTGCTCCCGTTTCCATCTAGTCCCCTGTTTCCATCTGGTTCTCTGTTTCCATCTAGGCCCCTGTTTACATCTAGTTCCCTGTTTCCATTTGCTCTCTTGTTTCCATCTAGGGACCTGTTTCCATCTAGTCTCCTGTTTCCATATAGTGCTCTGTTTCCATCTAGTCGCCTGTCTCCATCTGCTCACCTGTTTCCATCTAGGTCCCTGTTTCCATCTAGTCCCCTGTTTCCATCTGGTTCTCTGTTTCCATCTAGGCCCCTGTTTACATCTAGTCCCCTGTTTCCGTCTGCTTGCCATGTTTCCATCTAGTTACTGTTTCCATCTGCTTGCCATGTTTCCATCTGGTTAGAACCAGACTCAAGTAGAAGTTAACAACAAAACAAACACAAGGAAATGCTGAAGGTAAAGTGTGTCCGTGTGTGTTGTCAGTGTTTTTCCATTCTTGTCAGTGAGAGATGTCATGTTAGCATGATTTATGTGATGTCATGTTAGCATGATTTATGCGGTTATGTTAGCATGATTTATCTGATGTCATGTTAGCATGATTTATGTGAAGTCATGTTAGCATGATTTATGTGAAGTCATGTTAGCATGATTTATGTGATGTCATGTTAGCATGATTTATCTGATGTCATGTTTGCATGATTTATGTGATGCCATGTTAGCATGATTTATGTGATTCATGTTAGCATGGTTTATAAGCTGTCATTTTAGCATGATTTATGTGATGTCATGTTAACACCTATAGTCTCACTTCATGATACATACATTCCATTTCTTCATACAGAAATGATTCACTTGAACTTCAAATAAGTATAGACAAGCCCCTGCATATGCCCACCAATAAAGTTACAACTCATAATATTTTGGGCTTAAGGTAACATGTTGGGGGTAGTATTAGGTAACTTCATCTTATAGTCAAGATGAGGTGTCATGTTGTGGATTGTAGTAGTACTAGATAACAATAGCACTTCAGGGTATGGTGAGGTGAGGTGTTGGGTAGCAGTAGTATTTGGGGTGTAGTACAAGACGAAGGGGAAGTATTGTGTTTTGGGATGTAGTACAAGACAAAGGGGAAGTATTGTGTTTTGGGATGTAGTACAATACAAAGGGTAAGTATTGTGTTTTGGGATGTAGTACAAGACAAAGGGGAAGTATTGTGTTTTGGGATGTAGTACAAGACGAAGGGGAAGTATTGTGTTTTGGGATGTAGTACAAGACAAAGGGGAAGTATTGTGTTTTGGGATGTAGTACAAGACAAATGGGAAGTATTGTGTTTTGGGATGTAGTACAAGACAAAGGGAAAGCTAGGTGATTCCCGCTCTGATTCGGGTTTCCTGGCTCGCTCTCTCTCTTTCTCAGTCAGATGCTGTTACATGTCCCAGCTTGTCCACCTTGCCAGCTCTCCACCGTATAAGGACTGGAGCCAAATCTCTGTCCTCCTCCTCCTCTCCTTCAAGTCTGTAACAATACACACCATGGGGATTGTGACAATAAACATGCACGCTCAAACATTCACTCCCTCCCTCACACACACACACACACACACACACACACACACACACACACTCAAGCATTCACCCTCACAGACGCTGACACACTCCTGTACACACCTGAATGTGAGTATGTGAGTCACATGCTTTAATATGATCTGATCCCAAACTTGTGTTCTATTCACATACATTACACACAGAAATGCATGGGCACTTTGTCATACAATTATGTCATGAACAGCCAACACACTATATACCTACTCATACAAAAACACACTGACACACACAAACAAGCCAGCTCAAGCTAACCTACTGCTACTGATGAGTAAATTCGTATGCAAGGAGGGACACAAACGAACAGTACACCCTCCCCCCTCCTGAAAGAGCCAAGGAGAGAGAGAGAGAGAGAGAGAGAGAGAGAGAGAGAGAGAGAGAGAGAGAGAGAGAGAGAGAGAGAGAGAGGCACAGAGGGGAGATAATTAGGGGGTGTTAAAAAGGAGGGGAAAGTTTGGTGAGAATAAAATAAGAAGCTGGTGTGGGAGAGAGAAAGAGAGACAGAGAGGGAGAGAGAGAGAGAGAGAGAGAGAGAGAGAGAGAGAGAGAATGTGAGAGTTAAGAAAATAACAAAGAAGAGTGAAGAGGGAGAGCGGGAAGAGACATTAGATATCCTATTATTCTTCAATTCAGGTATAGTAAAAGAGTACTACTAGCATTGGTTTGTTTAAGTTTTCTTTCACTTGGTTGCTATGGTGCTAAGTTTGAGAGCATGACTGTTCTAATGTTTCTCACTTTCTCACAACCACGGAAAATATGATGAATGATTGATTAACATAGTCAACATCAACTCAGATAAAGCCATACAACAACTTGAATAGTTTAGATTGGTTGATGTGTTATTCTATGGATGAAAGTATGTGGAAGCTAAAAGGAGGACTAGCATATGTTGAGAGTTCAGCTTAGGTTCCCACAGATTTGTCTGGCATCCTGCCAACTGAGAAGAGAGCACTAGCTGGTGGAGACTTTTTTTAAGTCCTTGAGAATCAGCCTTATTAGTTTATTTCTCTGTGAACCAGTTGTCCTACAGTACATTATCTCTCTGTGAACCGGTTGTCCTACGTACATTATCTCTCTGTGAACCGGTTGTCCTACGTACATTATCTCTCTGTGAATCAGTTGTCCTACGTACATTATCTCTCTGTGAACCAGTTGTCCTACAGTACATTATCTCTCTGTGAACCAGTTGTCCTACAGTACATTATCTCTCTGTGAACCGGTTGTCCTACAGTACATTATCTCTCTGTGAACCAGTTGTCCTACAGTACATTATCTCTCTGTGAACCGGTTGTCCTACAGTACATTATCTCTCTGTGAACCAGTTGTCCTACAGTACATTATCTCTCTGTGAACCGGTTGTCCTACAGTACATTATCTCTCTGTGAACCGGTTGTCCTACAGTACATTATCTCTCTGTGAACCAGTTGTCCTACAGTACATTATCTCTCTGTGAACCGGTTGTCCTACAGTACATTATCTCTCTGTGAACCAGTTGTCCTACAGTACATTATCTCTCTGTGAACCGGTTGTCCTACAGTACATTATCTCTCTGTGAACCGGTTGTCCTACAGTACATTATCTCTCTGTGAACCGGTTGTCCTACAGTACATTATCTCTCTGTGAACCAGTTGTCCTACAGTACATTATCTCTCTGTGAACCAGTTGTCCTACAGTACATTATCTCTCTGTGAACCAGTTGTCCTACAGTACATTATCTCTCTGTGAACCGGTTGTCCTACAGTACATTATCTCTCTGTGAACCAGTTGTCCTACAGTACATTATCTCTCTGTGAACCGGTTGTCCTACAGTACATTATCTCTCTGTGAATCAGTTGTCCTACGTACATTATCTCTCTGTGAACCGGTTGTCCTACGTACATTATCTCTCTGTGAACCAGTTGTCCTACGTACATTATCTCTCTGTGAACCGGTTGTCCTACGTACATTATCTCTCTGTGAATCAGTTGTCCTACGTACATTATCTCTCTGTGAACCAGTTGTCCTACGTACATTATCTCTCTGTGAATCAGTTGTCCTACAGTACATTATCTCTCTGTGAACCGGTTGTCCTACGTACATTATCTCTCTGTGAACCGGTTGTCCTACAGTACATTATCTCTCTGTGAACCGGTTGTCCTACGTACATTATCTCTCTGTGAACCGGTTGTCCTACAGTACATTATCTCTCTGTGAACCGGTTGTCCTACAGTACATTATCTCTCTGTGAACCGGTTGTCCTACAGTACATTATCTCTCTGTGAACCGGTTGTCCTACGTACATTATCTCTCTGTGAACCGGTTGTCCTACAGTACATTATCTCTCTGTGAACCGGTTGTCCTACGTACATTATCTCTCTGTGAACCGGTTGTCCTACAGTACATTATCTCTCTGTGAACCAGTTGTCCTACGTACATTATCTCTCTGTGAACCGGTTGTCCTACGTACATTATCTCTCTGTGAACCGGTTGTCCTACAGTACATTATCTCTCTGTGAACCAGTTGTCCTACGTACATTATCTCTCTGTGAACCGGTTGTCCTACGTACATTATCTCTCTGTGAACCAGTTGTCCTACAGTACATTATCTCTCTGTGAACCAGTTGTCCTACGTACATTATCTCTCTGTGAACCAGTTGTCCTACAGTACATTATCTCTCTGTGAACCAGTTGTCCTACGTACATTATCTCTCTGTGAACCAGTTGTCCTACAGTACATTATCTCTCTGTGAACCAGTTGTCCTACAGTACATTATCTCTCTGTGAACCAGTTGTCCTACAGTACATTATCTCTCTGTGAACCGGTTGTCCTACGTACATTATCTCTCTGTGAACCGGTTGTCCTACGTACATTATCTCTCTGTGAACCGGTTGTCCTACGTACATTATCTCTCTGTGAACCAGTTGTCCTACGTACATTATCTCTCTGTGAACCAGTTGTCCTACGTACATTATCTCTCTGTGAACCGGTTGTCCTACAGTACATTATCTCTCTGTGAACCAGTTGTCCTACGTACATTATCTCTCTGTGAATCAGTTGTCCTACGGTACATTATCTCTCTGTGAACCAGTTGTCCTACAGTACATTATCTCTCTGTGAACCAGTTGTCCTACGTACATTATCTCTCTGTGAACCAGTTGTCCTACAGTACATTATCTCTCTGTGAACCAGTTGTCCTACAGTACATTATCTCTCTGTGAATCAGTTGTCCTACGTACATTATCTCTCTGTGAACCGGTTGTCCTACAGTACATTATCTCTCTGTGAATCAGTTGTCCTACGGTACATTATCTCTCTGTGAACTGGTTGTCCTACAGTACATTATCCTTCTGTATCTTTCTGTCTGTTGTATCCTGTGCCTCCTCCTGTATGGGTTTACATGGTAATAATGCGGGAGTTAATTCCTATTTGTGGTTATAATCTTTCCATTTCTGTCCCACAGAGAAGATGTCATTCTGCTGGAACTTGGTTGCTCTGCTCCTTCTACTACTACTGACCCCTGACCTGCTTCCCACCAACCTCATCAACACCCGCCCCCTCCTCACACACGCCATCCCCACCTACCCGCCGGTCACACTCCCCAAGATCCAATATGTTACCGGCGTGGGCTTCAACTACGACGAAGATGACTACACTGAAGAGGATGCTTCCCATTTGCCTCCCAATTACAGCAAAGCCTCATCAGCTTCTACTCTGGTTCCGATGCAGCCCAGGCCCTGTGACTACCACCCCTGCCAGGACAACCAGGTCCCCTGCTCCCAGCTCTCTGCCCAGACCGGGTGCCTCTGCCCTGGGCTAAGTGGGGCAGACAAGCCCCCTCACGCTCCACACCTCCAGAAGCTAGTACCAGGCTCTGATGGGGGGGCAGAGGTACGGTGGTGCGCCCCAGCCTCTGTGGTATCTGGGTACCGGGTCGTGATCGAAGATCGAAAGGGAGCGCCTCTCCAGTTCAGGGGTGATTCTCGGAGCGGGGTGCTGGAGGAACTAGAGGCAGGTGTCAAGGTGTGTGTGGAGGCAGTGAACATAGCGGGAACCAGCGCCCCCTCAGAGCTCTCCTGCCTGCGCTACGACCCCCCTGAGGCCACCAACCTGGCCCTAAGGGCAGGTGTCATCGGAGGGGGGCTGGGATTTCTCCTGCTCCTCTCCCTGGTCGCCCTGATCCTCTGGAGGCGACAGACGTGTAAAACTGGGGAAAACTCTGCAGAGGGACTGGGGAACCCCTCCTACAGCACAGAGGGAACGCTGTGATCCAGTTTTGGGATTACACACGGTACAGTGACTCAGTAGCACAGGCGACCCTTAGAGAGAATGTAGGAGTTAAGCAACGGGACAGAGCCAAAATGGCTTCACCCACCACTGACTCACCAGCATAGTGCTCAGGTTGTTCAGAATCTTGCACTTATGAATATAGAAATTAAACAATAACTTTTGACTTTTGTGGACTAAATAACCCTAACAAAAGCTTAAGAGGCTTTGTGACTAAAGAGACTGCAGGTTGCTTGCTGGCAAATTAACTTGTGTACCATAGGATCATGACAGGGAAAAGTTATGGCAGTCGAATTAATGTGTAGAATAAATAAAACTGACTGAATACTCATTATGAATTTTAAAAAAGCAATTGTTATTTTCTAATAAAAGTGTTTACATAATTTTGCCTGAGTTTGTGTGACTGATTGTTTTTCATGGCTGAAACATAATATCTTGATGAAACTAAATGAATATTGCTGGAAGTAATACAAGTGATGTCCTATTACAGTAATGCAACTTTTATTTTGAAACTTGAGTAAGCTGAACCGTTGAAGATGAAGAATCGGTCTGATTGGCTATAGCTACAATACTGTCTAAAGTCCCTCCTTTTTAAGAATTTCGTCCAATGGTTACCGCTCAAACAATCACCTTGGAACGAATGAGGAAATAATGTGACAATCAATATTCCATTCAAATGCGCACCAGTAAACAAGATGGCAAACTCAGGTAAGTGCGAATGCTACGATTGTATTCTGCATTTGACTTCTTCGTGTAGTTCGCAGCGCTGCTAGATCGTTACTGGTCATCTGTCTTTGTGAGCCATAATACGACAATACATTGGAACAATGTCAATGATTGATTTTTGTCAGTGTAACGCCAGGTTGATTTGATAGGCTATGTGGGGTTTGAAAGTTGCTGGGCAAGTTATCATACAGTGACACAGCACTTTTCTACTGTAATTTTTTTGGCCAACTTCTGCATTCTCACAGTCTGGCTCTGTAGTAGAATAAATTATATTTTCCTACGAGTTTATTTCCTCAAAGAGAGGTTATGGTCAGAGCCAGGAAGCAACAGGAAGTTAGTTGTAAATCATTTATGTTAATTTTGGTCAAGGCTAAATAAAGCTTTGTCATCATGGTGTTATCTGTAGCAAACTGACCTCCCCTCTCCACAGATAAGGATATATCCTACTCTGACCTTAAGGCCCTCCTGGCCAAGAGCAACAAGGGTCTTCTGGTGGTTGACGTACGGACCAAAGAGGAGGTAGACCGTGGACACATTCCAGGATCAATCCATATTCCAGGTGAGCTTCAGCCAGAGTCCTGGAGTGAAATTATACTCTCAGGTCCAATTGGAATTTGCTGTCCGGAGACCAAACCTTTGGAAACATAATGAACCCCAATTCACATGGGTGTAATTCAGCCAAATATGAGCAAAACAGGTTTGATTTACTGTTGTTGTCGTCACTGAGCCAGCTATTTTGGTATATTTATTGCGTTCTAAATGGAGCTGTATTGCAAACTTCCTGTGTCTCCTCTCCTAGTTGATACAGTGGAGAGTGCCCTAGCGCTGGACCCTGCTGAGTTCCAGGCCAAATATGGGGTGCCCAAACCCCCCCTGGACGCCCCGGAGCTGGTGTTTCACTGTCAGATGGGCCGACGAGGAGGCGTGGCCACAGACAAGGCACGAGGCCTGGGATTCCAAAAGTATGAGTGTACATTTTGACAATACTGCTCTGTATTCTGTGTTTGATACCTTGGGAACTTTTTGTAAATGATGACATCTTCCTTCTCTGGTTCAGGGCCGTCAACTATGCCGGAGGATACCAGGAGTGGTCTGAGAAAGAGGGGAAATGAGGCGCACGATTAGCCTGCATTGTGAAAGCAGAGCATAAACACGCACAAATGATGCTCACATTCTGCTGAAACATGAAAGTACTAGGATATCACTCACCTTTTTGCTTCTTGTATTTGTTATTACAGGTGTGTTCTATATGTTTTAAAATAAAGATGGAGAATAGATTGTACAATTAGTTGTTTTGTGTTTCTTCAACAACAACAAAAACATGTTTCCCCAAAGAGCTCCACGTTTCCCATCTTCTACCTCTACCACGGCTGTAACCTTACACTGCTTATTACCTTCAGTAAGCGTTTCCCCAAACCACCTGTACCGCTGAGGCTGCACCGTGGCACATAGGGCTTATCCATGTGATACACATCTACATCCCACAGACATAGAAGGAAACCCCCGGCTTTGCCTGATGGTTGAAGTGAGTCAGTTTTCGGACATGTAGTGTACTGTAGACGGGTGTGTGCCTTTCAAAATCATGTAGTGTATGTGTGTTTTTGCATGATGGTGAAATGCCTTTGTTATCAAATCCCTGAGTGTGTATTCTCCATTAACCTCTCCACTAATTTAGCGTAAAGGGGCACCGTAAAATATACTTGTCTGAGACTGATTGGTTAACATAGTGGAATTTAGTGATCGTTGCATCTATTGGCTTGGCAATTGAAAAATATGATATGCCAGTATGATGTTGATTAACGTACAGTAGATTTTGCAGCTAGAGGAATAGCCTCAGAAACACACAGCGCAAGTTCCTCATACATGTCTTATACAGTGCACAGTGATGGAGGTTTTGATTAGATATTTTGATTTGCGCACAGACGCTGCATATGTGCTCAAGGCGAAGTATAGTATATCCCAACATAAAAGCCTGCTATCATCATCACTCAGTTTTTATCAAAAAGCATTTTAAATTGTAAGAGAAATTGAAAGAATACATTTTGATGACAATCTTATTTTACATTTTTATCGCCAAGTTGTCTACAGATGTGGCACAACAACTTCTGACCATTAATACTACTACTATGTCCCCAACGCTGACTGCTCTCATGGTAAATATAAAACTCTGTGTGAGTTGCTCTCCAAAGATAAAAGTAGTAATGCCTGTGTAATACTGTGTGGTTAGTTGTGTTTGCATGTTGTATTTAAACATAATTTCACTACGTTGAAACAGTAGTATGCTCTCTGTGTGACATATAGTCCTCTCTTTTGCAGTGTGGCAGACATTCAGCTGTCAGAGGTATGAATACTACTAGAATAAGGTTTGGAGGCCCCAACATGACATCAAGCTGTAACTGACTACATATTTCTCCAGTTCAGTGTTGTTCTCTACTAACATCGTTATCACTCACAGAATGGATCAAATCTCACTCTGTTTGACCTGAAAAACACTTATTTATCTTGTTAAATGTCATTAAAACTGGTTTGCATCTTCATATTTAGTTGGATCAATGCGTAATATGTAAATATTTGCTTAAAAACCACAGCACTTCCTATTGTTCTCCCAGTTTATTTTGATTTAGTTGGAATCAAATGCATCAAAAGCAAAAACACACATAGTACATGGATGTCTTAATATGAGGAGGGATAAAATGCTTTAATAACAGTGCTTGTGGTAACAACTTTAAAGGCCTTTGACAAACAAAAAAAGGCCTTTGACTTATTTACCCATTGCTGACGCTGTCACTATGCAGCTTTGCTGTCGCTACGCAGCTATGCTATCGCTATGCAGCTATGCTGTTGCTATGTAAGTGCCCTCTTCAGTCAAGAGGACTCAATTCCCTGAAGGTCCTCCATAGTCACCTGCACCACCTACACACATACAGTGGGGGAAAAAAGTATTTAGTCAGCCACCAATTGTGCAAGTTCTCCCACTTAAAAAGATGAGAGAGGCCTGTAATTTTCATCATAGGTACACGTCAACTATGACAGACAAAATGAGAAAAGAAATTCCAGAAAATCACATTGTAGGATTTTTATTGAATTTATTTGCAAATTATGGTGGAAAATAAGTATTTGGTCACCTACAATCAAGCAAGATTTCTGGCTCTCACAGACCTGTAACTTCTTATTTAAGAGGCTCCTCTGTCCTCCACTCGTTACCTGTATTAATGGCACCTGTTTGAACTTGTTATCAGTATAAAAGACACCTGTCCACAACCTCAAACAGTCACACTCCAAACTCCACTATGGCCAAGAACAAAGAGCTGTCAAAGGACACCAGAAACAAAATTGTAGACCTGCACCAGGCTGGGAAGACTGAATCTGCAATAGGTAAGCAGCTTGGTTTGAAGAAATCAACTGTGGGAGCAATTATTAAGAAATGGAAGACATACAAGACCACTGATAATCTCCCTCGATCTGGGGCTCCACGCAAGATCTCACCCCGTGGGGTCAAAATGATCACAAGAACGGAGAGCAAAAATCCCAGAACCACACGGGGGGACCTAGTGAATGACCTGCAGAGAGCTGGCACCAAAGTAACAAAGCCTACCATCAGTAACACACTACGCCGCCAGGGACTCAAATCCTGCAGTGCCAGACGTGTCCCCCTGCTTAAGACAGTACATGTCCAGGCCCATCTGAAGTTTGCTAGAGTGCATTTGGATGATCCAGAAGAGGATTGGGAGAATGTCATATGGTCAGATGAAACCAAAATATAACTTTTTGGTAAAAACTCAACTCGTCGTGTTTGGAGGACAAAGAATGCTCAGTTGCATCCAAAGAACACCATACCTACTGTGAAGCATGGGGGTGGAAACATCATGCTTTGGGGCTGTTTTTCTGCAAAGGGACCAGGACGACTGATCCGTGTAAAGGAAAGAATGAATGGGGCCATGTATCGTGAGATTTTGAGTGAAAACCTCCTTCCATCAGCAAGGGCATTGAAGATGAAACGTGGCTGGGTCTTTCAGCATGACAATGATCCCAAACACACCGCCCGGGCAACGAAGGAGTGGCTTCGTAAGAAGCATTTCAAGGTCCTGGAGTGGCCTAGCCAGTCTCCAGATCTCAACCCCATAGAAAATCTTTGGAGGGAGTTGAAAGTCTGTGTTGCCCAGCGACAGCCCCAAAACATCACTGCTCTAGAGGAGATCTGCATGGAGGAAGGGGCCAAAATACCAGCAACAGTGTGTGAAAACATTGTGAAGACATACAGAAAACGTTTGACCTGTGTCATTGCCAACAAAGGGTATATAACAAAGTATTGAGAAACTTTTGTTATTGACCAAATACTTATTTTCCACCATAATTTGCAAATAAATCCATTAAATATCCTACAATATGATTTTCTGGATTTTTTTCCCTCATTTTGTCTGTCATAGTTGACGTGTACCTATGATGAAAATTACAGGCCTCTCTCATCTTTTTAAGTGGGAGAACTTGCACAATTGGTGGCTGACTAAATACTTTTTTTCCCCACTGTAGGTCATGAAGAAGAGTGTTTATACTCCGAACACAACAGAGCACTTTTATAAAGCCAGCAGCAGAATTCTATAATGTAGAATAACATTTAAATAGTAAAGTAAAGGGAATCAATACTGATATAACCCATTATAAACCTAGTGTGAATACCAATCCAAGTCAAGAGCAGAACCCATAGCAAAGGCTTTTGCTTCAAACACATATTTGACCTTTAACCTCTGTGTCTGACCTGTGCGTGGCAGGGGTCAGGGTAGTCACAGACGTCCTCTGGGAACACAGTGCGCATCAACTGCTTCAGCTCTGTTGGGTAGACATAGGTGGGATGGCCACCGTCACCCTTCTGGCAGCCCACCCCATGGTGATACTGTATGGGGAGATATATGGGAGAGATACATTTACATTTACATTTTAGTCATTTAGCAGACGCTCTTATCCAGATTGACTTACAGTTAATGAGTGCATACATTTTTTACCTGTGGTAAATTCAATTGATTGGACATGATTTGGAAAGGCACACACCTATCTATATAAGGTCTCTCAGTTGACAGTGCATGTCAGAGTAAAAACCAAGCCATGAGGTTGAAGAAATTGTCCGTAGAGCTCCGAGACAGGATTGTGTTGAGGCACAGATCTGGGGAAGGGTACCAAAACATTTCTGCAGCATTGAAGGTCCCCAAGAACAGAGCGGCCTCCATCATTCTTAAATGGAAGAAGTTTGGAACCACCAAGACTTTTCCTAGAGCTGGCCGCCTGGCCAAACTGAGCAATCAGGGGAGAAGGGCCTTGGTCAGGGAGGTGACTAAGAACCCAATGGTCACTCTGACAGAACTCCAGAGTTCCTCTGTGGAGATGGGAGAACCTTCCAGAAGGACAACCATCTCTGCAGCACTCCACCAATCAGGCCTTTATGGTAGAATGGCCAGACGGAAGCCACTCCTCAGTAAAAGGCACAGGACAGCCCGCTTGGAGTTTGCCAAAAAGACGCTCAGACGATGAGAAACAAGATTCTCTGGTCTGATGAAACCCAGATTGAACTCTTTGGCCTGAATGCCAAGCGTCACGTCTGGAGGAAACCTGGCACCATCCCTACAGTGAAGCATGGTGGTGGCAGCATCATGCTGTAGGGATGTTTTTCAACAGCAGGGACTGTGAGACTAGTCCGGATCAAGGGAAAGATGAACGGAGCAAAGTCCAGAGAGATCCTTGATGAAAACCTGCTCCAGAGCGCTCATGACCTCAGACTGGGGCGAAGGTTCACCTTCCAACAGGACAACGACCCTAAGCACACAGCCAAGAAAACGCAGGAGTGGCTTCGGGACAAGTCTCTGAATGTCCTTGAGTGGCCCAGCCAGAGCCCGGACTTGAACCCGATCGAACATCTCTGGAGAGACCTGAAAATAGCTGTGCAGCGACGCTCCCCATCCAACCTGACAGAGCTTGAGAGGATCTGCAAAGAAGAATGGGAGAAACTCTCCAAATACAGGTGTGCCAAGCTTGTAGCGTCATACCCAAGAAGCCTTGAGGCTGTAATCCCTGCCAAATGTGCTTCAACAAAGTACTGAGTAAAGGGTCTGAATACTTACACTACCAGTCAAAAGTTTTAGAACACCTACGCATTCAAGTATTCTTTTTTTCTACATTGTAGAATAATAGTGAAGACATCAAAAGTATGAAATAACACATATGGAATCATGTAGTAACCAAAAAAGTGTTAAACAAATCAAAATATATTTGAGATTCTTCAAATAGCCACCCTTTGCCTTGATGACAGCTTTGCACACTCTTGGCATTCTCTCAACCAGCTTCATGAGGTAGTCACCTGGAATGCATTTCAATTAACAGGTGTGCCTTCTTAAAAGTTAATTTGTGGAATTTCTTTCCTTCTTAATGCGTTTCAGCAAATCAGTTGTGCTGTGACAAGGTAGCGGGGTATACAGAAGATAGCCCTATTTGGTAAAAGACCAAGTCCATATTATGGCAAGAACAGCTCAAATAAGCAAAGAGAACTGTTAGCACTGAGGCGGTTTGCCCTAGTAGGAAGTCCACAGTGTGCAGCTCACCCTGAGCTATCAGCTCAAACATAAATATCACTGTCATGTCTACCTCTGATAAGCCTCCAATTCAAACAATAAAAACAATCAAGAATCCCAGAAAAGTGCAAAAAAAAATATCCCATATTAACATATGTAGCCTAAGAAACAAGGTTAATGAAATCGATAACTTGCTAGTAACAGATTACATTCATATACTGACCATCTCTGAAACGCACTTAGATAATACCTTTGAAGATACAGTGGTAGCAATACGCACTATACACACATGTACACATGGATTTTCTGTTGTAGATATGTGGTTGAAGAGTAGTGGCCTGAGGGCACACTCCATAATAAATACACACAATTAATGGTATGATAAGATCAGCATCCCACTCACCAGTTTCCGCTGAATAAGTTTGTAGGCTTTCTTTCGCCGTGCGTGGTCACTCCTAGCGCGCGAGGCAGCGCGGAGCAGTGGTGCCACCCACAGAGGTATTCTGCATGGAGAAAAAGAGAGAAGCAGTGAAGGATGGAAAAGAGAGAGCAGTAATTAGACTACACAATACACATGGACAGACCATCATTGCAAGAGATGGCCTATAATGAAAGCAAATCACCGGTCCATAGTAAATCAAGTTTTACCCAAATGTCTGGCTGTGAGTCATGTAGGTGTCCATGGTTGTCAAGGAGTAAGCGGGCTTTTTCATATAACAATTTAAAGCATGTTATTTTCCCTTGACCCCTTGATGACCCACACAAATGATAGGGCTGATTTTGTAAATGGATGAAACCACTCCTGAACTCAATGTGTCGTATACTGAATTAAACTATTCTTGTTTTAAATAAACTCGGGATTTGTCATTTCGAAATATTGCAGCATGAGATAAGGGGATGGGGAACGCAAAATGTGCAGATAGCTTTGCACGTGCAGCAACCCAAAGCGCATCCATTTGTGGCGCGAGATTTCAATCCCAAGGGATGAAAGGCGCCTTGCAAATGTTCTGAAGTCATTGCCAGTCAAGCCGCATTCATGGAACTCCGCACCTCTTTGACACATTTTACCATACCTGTCTCATCTCTGCTAGGGACGGGAACTCAGTGAAGAGTGAAGATGATGAAAAATATACATCAGGTGAATTTGTTGAAATATAAAGATAAACCAAAATTGACAGGTAGCTTGGTGGTTAAGAGCGTTGTGCCAGTAACCCTAATTGCTCCTGTAAATCGCTCTGGATAAGAGCGTCTGCTAAATGACCAATTTATTATTTTTTAAAATTTATAGTTAGCTAGTTAGCCACAGTTTTCACTTCCATGCGGCTAGCTAGCTACCGCCACACAACCAACCTCTACGGGGAATATATAATAATATGCCATTTAGCAGACGCTTTTATCCAAAGCGATTTACAGTCATGCGTGCATTTTTTTTTTGTGTATGGGTGGTCCCGGGGATCGAACCCACTACCTTGGCGTTACAAGCGCCGTGCTCTACCAGCTGAGCTACATTTTTCTTCAGCTACCACAATGTATCTTTGTCTTTGAGTTTGTTATCCCAAATAATCGTTTGTTTTGTGTTAGGTTTTACGGTCACTGATGTTGCTGGCGCGTTGGGGGAGGGAACGGCTAGAAAGGTCCTTAGTCGTAGATGGAGGGGGACTACTGGTCCTGTTGTGGGCCACGCCCGGCCAGCCACCCAGCGGCCAGGCGGTCAACTGCACAGGTATGGACAGGTCTGAATTACCTAGAAGCTTTTATAAATCATTTAAAAAAACATGAGGTTAGACTAGCCGTGGGTCTAGGTAATGTCTTCTTTGTACAGTTGCAGCTGCAGGAACCTGGTGCTCAGGAGTCCCAGTGGAAGAAGTCCAACAAGGTGGGTTGTGAACTACAAAGGGTATGAATGGTTTAGGCACATGGTAGTACATATATTACACAGAAGGTTGAGATAAGTTGGTCCTGTTTTGGGTGACTTCGTGTCACACACACACACTTTAACTCACAACTGTGCCCGCAGCTTTGTGTTTAGGCTTTTTAGTATATGTAAGAAGTCAGGCCCTTTAATGTGTCTTGGCTTTCTGTCTGTTTGCCAACTGAGTTCCTGTGTTTATCTTCCCCTCTAATGGATTGTGTTAGAGTTCTGGCAGAGACTGGGCCCCTCTGCCTCCCCATGCCCTGCCCCTGACCCTGACCCAGAGGAACTGTGTGCCTTCACCGAAATCTACGGCCCTCTCCACTTCCTTCTCTCCCTCCAGGTGGGTGAACTACAGTACCCTGTAGTGTTTTAGTATAAATAAATACAATCTAAGTATAATGTTATAACATAGATACAACGTAAAACGTGTCCTGATACACAGGTTAAATACCCACTCCTTGCAGTGAGGGGTTTGAGTCAAGTTTGGACAATTGTTTTGCAAATACTGTTCAGTATATCGGGCATTAACCACATTTCCATAATTTAGCATTGAGTATGTATGATTATGCAAAGAGGCGTTCGGTGCATTTAGCCTATTATTATCATCAGAATGACCTAAATATTTAGAAATGTTTACATTCTTCAGTCGTTTTGAAATGCCATCCAGTCCACTTGTCATGACTTCCTCCGAAGCTGCCTCCCCTCCTTGTTCGGGCAGGCTTCGGCATTCGTCGTCACCGGCCTTCTAGCCACTGCCGTTCCTCATCTCATCATTCCATTTGTTTTGTCTTGTTTTTACACACACCTGGTTCATATCCCCTCATCAGCCCCTGTATAAATATTCCCTCTGTCCCCCATGTCTTTGTGTGTGATTGTTTCATGTGGATAGCTTGGTGGAGCTTTATGTACTGTATCGCCTGGTTATTCACCAGTGTGTTTTGTTTTTTTCCAGTGCAATAAACCATTTATTCTGTGATGAACACCTCCTGCGCCTGACTCTGTCCAAATCGCCCGCTACACCACTCAACACGGCTTGTTATGTACACATTATTATGTTCAGACAGGGGCCTTGCTGACAAACTCATTTAGTGTGTGATGACGTTAACAATCCAACTGCTAATTTCAAACATAGTCATTCTTTCAACACTATCTGACATTAACATTACCTTGCTACCACCTCTCAACAGATCCCCTCTGCAGTGACACTGTGTACAGTATAGACAGAGCACAGTGTCAGGAAACTGAGCCAGAATGGATCCCCGCTGTGGATCAGACCCTCTCTCTGTTCCTGTTCCTCCAGCACAGTGACCCCTTCCACTCCCAGCTCTCTGACTTCATGGGTGAGGAAATAAACTCAACAAACAAAACCTCTGCTTTAGTTACCCTGACTGATGAAGCTGTGGTTCACTCAACGATAAGATTAGTCTATGTCTTACCACAGGCTTGTTTCAACACAATATGATTTATCAGACAGTTACAGCTCACTGTGCTCAGGAGATAGGAAGCAGACCACAGTCAAACTCCTGTTTGTCTCTTAGTTTATGATTGGAGTGTTTAAATTTGAAACCCAGTGTTGCATTATAGTGTTCTGATGTGATGAGTAATCAAAAGAACAGCACCGTTGGAGTGGCATATTTGTGATTACCCATATACCAAATGTATTACCTGTCAGCACCCTTTCTTTAGAAGACCAGTTCAGTGACCTCATTGTTATTTTAATCGTGCATTCTGACATTCGAAGCAATTTTGGTTCACTCCAGGGTGACATTGCAAAAATATAAATTTACATTGTCTTTCATCTCATCACAGTGGTTTGGCTGAAAGTTACATGTTTCCCTGTAGCCAGCGAGGAGCTGTTAGAGCTCCACCTGGAGGATGTGTTGAGTTACAACAGGGAGGTGGTAACAGCAGCCCTGAACACGCTGCTGCAGAGCACACTGAAAGACCAGCAGCAGAGAGACAAGGCAAGCACTCTGTACTCGGAGTCTATACACACTCACCCACTTACACAAGCAGGCATACTAACACACACACACACTCAGACACACACACACACACACACACACAAAAAGCACTATGTACTCTGACTCTATCTATACACATTGCACAAAATTCACTATCAGAGATTCTCATCTAATCAATTTATGTATGGCATTTCCCACACCTATGTACATGTTTGGATGACTGTCTGTCTGTCTTTCTGTCTCTCTGCCTGCTTGTCTGTCTCTCTGGTGTTCTCTCTGTGTGTCTGTAAGTCTCTCTGCTTACCTGTCTGTCTCTCTGCCTCTCTGTCTGTCTCTGTCTGTCTGTCTGTCTTTCTCTCTGTGTGTCTGTCAGTCTCTCTGCCAACCTGTCTGTCTGTCTCTGTGTGCCTGCCTGTTGGTCTGCCTGCCTGTCGGTCTGCCTGTCTCTCTGTCGGTCTGCCTGCCTGTCTGTCGGTCTGTAAGGCTCAGGAGAAGATGTGGTCTGCCCTGGGGGTGATGCTGCGATCTATAGGCTGTGTGGTGAGCAGCAGCACCAACATGGAGTTCAGAGCTGCCTGTCTGGGCCGCATGATGGTAGCTACATAACTACTGCAACTACTGTACTGTGACAGAGCCTGATCAATACATTTAGATCGATTTCACAGTATGTGACTGGTGACTCACTGTGTGTGTGTGTGTGTGTATTAGGTGCAGGACACCTATGAGCTGTCAGCCTCTCTCCATGACTCTCTACAGGTGTTGAGTTGAGTCCAGTGTATTATGCTAGGGCCCTTTTTTGCGCAATCATGTGACATAGCAAGATTTTAACCTTTATTTGAAACCTTATCCAGAGATGTGAATTACACCAGAAAATAAAGCAGTTGTCTGAGGATGGAGCTGGACCATCTGACATGAAAAGAAAAGGGGACAGTTTGATGAAAAAGCTTTAAATAAAGCTTAAAATCCAGGCATGCCATATGATTGGGCAAAACACAGGGCCCTAAATGATGGCATATTATCATGACTTATGATACAGTACTTGTGGAAGTCCACTGATAAATGTTGCCATGTAAACATTTCATAAAATGATATGTTGTGTTATCATGATAAGTGGCCAAGCCTAACACTATGGCTGTGTTACTGCTTTGAAATGTTCCATATTGTGCTGGAGTTGAGTATTATAAATACCCTTGTAGCCATGGCATGTGAGCATATGATTTACTAGTCCTATGTTTACATTTTAGTCATTTAGCAGACACTCTTATCCAGAGCGACTTACAGGAGCAATTAGGGTTAAGTACCTTGCTCAAGGGCACATAGACAGATTTTTCACCTAGTCAGCTCGGGGTTTAGAACCAGCGACCTTTCGGTTACTGGCACAACGCTCTTAACCACTAACTACTGTGTTCCTTAGGCGGACAAGCTCACCTGCAGCAGACCTTCCAAAAACTTTGCAAGTGGGAATGAAATCTGAACATGCTGACATTTCCGTTTTCTTGTATCACTCAATTCATTGTATTTGTTTTGGATTGTATATTGTGATATTTATTAAGTGCAATATAGATATGTATTTTTCTATGATATGAAGGTAAATTAAAACTGGAAGACACACCGAGACATTATTTTGACCATTTCTTTTTTCCTCGGTATTCATGTATTTTATGGATAAAAAATTAAGCGCCACTATCAAAAATAAACAGTAGATGGCAGTGCAGTTTAGCAAACACCCCTAGATTATCTAGGTTTTGTAGCTCTATGTTTGATCTGTGACGTATAATCCGGCCGCCAACATCTGCGACGAAATTTCGCGGCAAAATATAGTCGATGAGAAGTGTACGGGAAAAGTAATGGTATTTTGCCAGCAGCTATTGTTATTGATTAAGTTATCGTTGTATGTTGTTTAACTGTTAGCTAGTCAACTTTTAGTTGGTTGTTAGCATATTGGAATCATATTAATGATGTCGGAGGTGATAGCAAGGCTGTTAAAATAGCTAGCAGGCTAAGAAACTATCACAACATTGTTCTTGGCAGCAGGTGGCTGATCGCTCTTGCTAACTAGATTTTTTTATTTGTCGTTTTTTTTCTTATTAGGTATTACACACGTTAATTAGCTCAGTTAATTAGTTTTATAAAATGGCATTAGTAAATGCAGATAGCATCAAATCGGAGCTGGAAATGTTCGGCATTTCTTGTGGAGACGAAGACATAATATTGGACAAGAGTAGGTGCAATTTTCTTCTGCCCTCAGACTTATCCCATTAAGATAGCTAACGAACTTGCTTTGCGAATGTTTTGTTAGCCAAATTACCAGTGATCTTGGCATGCTCTACTTCTCTCCCAGTGTTGGAGCAGTGTCTGTGCAACAGGTTGCAGGGGAATGAGATAGTCCTGGAGTGGGTGGCTTTCAGCACCACCAAGGGAGGATTGAAACTCAGTTTGAACACACTGGAGCAGTTTGAGCATGAGGTGGGAGAAAGAAAGACCCATGACCCCTTTCTCACTCTCACACGCACTCGCTTGGTGTTCATTGTTGCATGTCTGGTCTTGGTGTGTTGCAGGTTCTAAACAAGAAAAACAAGGCCAAACCGGGCATCGCAAAGCGAGAGGAATCACTCAACAGAACCAGGGATATCAACTCGCTGCAGGACCTGTATCCACAATCTCTACCTCAGTGTTATGTTTCGCTTAGGATTGATGAATAACTATTTCAGTGTGTTTATATGTATGACAGTTGGAACAATACAGGACTCTGGTGGTGTCCCTTAACTTTGCCTTTCCAGGATCAAAGCTGAAGAAGAAGAGGAGAGTCTTCTGGACACCTATTCCACCCCAGCTAAGGTATTTTACACATACTCACCGGCCAGTTTATTAGGTACACCCATCTAGTACCGGGTTGGACCCCCCTCCCCCCTTGCCTCCAGTGGTGTGCCTGATAAACTGTCCGGTGTGTATGTCTCTGTGCGAATGCTCCTTTCGTTGAGGTGTCTGTTTGTTGGTATTGTATGTGCTGTACAAAGCATTATCTCTGCTCTGTGTGTTTTTAGGGGTCTCAGAAGCGTGCCCTGACCACCCCAGAACACCCCCAGTCTAAGAGGAGTGCAGCTCTCATAGCCAGCCCTGGCCTGCTGCTGTGCCCAGCCAGCTTCTCCCCCAGGTACACCACACACACACACACACACACACACACACAACTACAGACACTATATATACAAAAGTATGTGGACAGCCCTTCAAATGAGTGGATTCTGCTATTTCAGCCACACCTGTTGCTGACAGGTGTAAAAAATCGAGTGCACAGCCATGCAATCGCCATAGACAAACATTTGCAGTAGAATGGTCCTACTGAAGCTCTGTGACTTTCACAGTGGCACTGTCATAGGATGCCACCTTTCCAACAAGTCAGTTCCTGTGTTCCAAACTGCCTCTGGAAGCAACGTCAGCACAATAACTGTTCATGTGGAAGAATTTGACTGGCCTGCACAGAGCCCTGACCTCAACCCCATCGAACACCTTTGGGATGAATTGGAACGCCGACTGCGAGCCAGGCCTAATCGCCCAACATCAGTGCGCGACCTCACTAATGCTTTTGTGGCTGAATGGAAGCATGTCCCTGCAGCAATGTTCCAACATCTAGTGGAAAGCCTTCCCAGAAGATTGGAGGCTGTTATAGCAGCAAAGGGGGGACCAACTCCATATTAATGCCCGTGATTTTGGAATGAGATGTTCGACAAGCAGGTGTCCACATACTTTTGGTCATGTAGTGTACATGGATACACCGCTACAATCATCTGTGAATACACACTCACTCACTCACCCTTATCCCCAAATGTGTGTCCTCCTCTCTGCAGTGTGACCCCCTCTCAGAAGTACAGTCAGCGTGGAGGTCGGGGGGAGGTGGTGTCTACATTCGGGGCCGTCCAGGGCACACGTTGGGCGGGGAGGAAAGGGCAGCAGAACGGTGTTCAGCTGGAGCTCCTGGAGGGATCAGAGGACTCTCTGATTGACAACTACAAGTACATGTTCCAAAGGCTGAGGGACGTCCGCAACGGTAGGCAACAAAACTACAACTACGGTAGTTATTTTAAACATCTTTATTGGATTATAGTAGAATTGTGATGACACAACTACTTCCTTATCCATCATTAATCTTGACTGTTAGATCAGTCCATTTCATTTTTTATGTGCCGACGTGAATGTTGTCTTTTGTCTTTGCCAGTGTTGACAGAGAAGATTGAGGAGCTGGGAGAGGAACTGAGGACAAACTTCAACATAGAAGAGTTCTCCCCTGTGTCTCTACCTGCTCAGGTACTTACAGGCAGCTCACTCTGCCTCCCAGTCACTCACACAGTATGTTCCCTCCTGTTCCCCCAGTTACTTTCAGTGCTGTGTGTGGGTATGTTTGTTAATTTCTCTCCTGCTCTCTCTCTCTCTCTCCCTCTCTGTAGGACAGTGTGACTGTACTGGGACAGGTGTGCTGTGACAGTAATGGGAAGCTTAACGCCCAATCAGTGCTGTTGGAGGCAGGGCCTGATCAGGGTGGGCGGCAGGTGCCAGTAGACCTGTCTGAACTCAGAGAGTACTCACTCTTCCCTGGACAGGTGGTCGTCATGGAGGGGATGAATACCTCGGGGAGGAAGTTGGTGGCATCTAAACTCTATGAGGTTAGTGGGATTCCTCTAAAACACCTTTGTTCGATTTCCTGGATCCTGATCAAGCCTATTCCAGGACTAAAAGCTCTGATGGAGATTCTCAAGCTGACCAGTATGACTTCTAAGTTCTTGTTTCTTTGTTTAATTGTTTGATATTTTCTGTCTCTTAGGGAGTCCCTCTCCCATTCTACTCTAATCCCATTAAACAGGAAATGGACATGGACATTCCTGATGGTAAGGAAGGGAACTATGAGTATACACCACACACACACCCTAATGTCCCTGCTCTAACACATTACCAGAGCAGCTGATGGTAATGGTGGCCTGCGGCCCCTACATCCCCCCGACAGCTCTCTTAGGCACACACTCACACACACCCTAACGTCCCTGCTGTCCCTCAGTACCAGAGCAGCTGATGGTGATGGTGGCCTGTGGTCCCTACACCCCCTCTGACGGCCTGATCTTTGACCCCCTGGTGGACCTCATCAACATCATCGTCAGGGACCGCCCTGACGTTTGCATACTGGTCAGTATCAAGAGGTCTCACTCACTGACCCACTTTTTTGCTCTCTGACTAAAGTTTGAATGTTTGTCCCTCACATCTCCTCTCTAACCCACAGCTGGGACCCTTCGTGGACTCCAAACATCAGCAGATAGAGGTACCTTTTCCTTCTCTCTGTCTTGGCTACTGACTCTCTAGAGTTAGTTTTCCATATCTAGGATGTTGACTTGTATTTTCTATCAGAAGTTGATTGTTTTTTCTTTCTTTGTGTGTAACAGAAATCTCTGGTGACTGAGACGTTTGATGCCATCTTCTCCAGATGTTTGGGAAGCATTGTGGAAGGCACCAAAGGGTAAATATGACTTTATATTTACCTATCCACTACACTGTTACCCCACCCACACACTGCTTCATTTTACCCCCTACATCCCGACCACATTAGCTCAATCTCTTCCCTTGCTTTTGTAAACATAGTTCTGCTTCCTCCTCAGAGTTGGATGTCGGTTGGTATTTGTTCCCTCCCAGAGAGATGTCCACCATCACTTCATTTACCCACAACCCCCTTTCACCCTGCCGGACCTCAGCAAGGACGACGCAAAGGTGAAATGGCCCACATGATGTCACTCAGATTTTTTTTTTATCATACAGGAAATCTTCTGTCATAGAAAAACGGCATGCCCTACCTCAATAATGTGTTAAATTGTTTTTGCATTGGCTCTTCAGCGTGTGACCCTGGTGCCTGACCCCTGCACCCTGCTCATCGAGGGTGTGACCTTTGGCCTGACCTCTACAGACATCCTTTTCCACATGGGAGCAGAGGAGATCAGCTGGTGAGTGCATGTGTGTTCGGCTCCAGACCTCTACACTGTATCTCTTTTGGTGTTCACAGATTCATATTGCTTACCATGACTGCTCCTTCGATCAAAGTGTTTATATGGTGATACTGTTCTGTGTTTCAGTGCCGCTGGGTCGGACAGATTCTCACGCATCTTGAAACATATGCTGACCCAGAGAAAGTGAGTGAGCACAGGGACAGAAGGGTCTTAGTGATTTGATTCTATTTGACAATTTACAAACACAATACAACCACAAATGTGGATAAAATGCATAAAATGTTTTGTCTAGGATAACACAAAGTTAAACTTCCATTGTGTTCAAAAACATAAAACATGTTACACATTAGAAGCTAAAAGCTGAATTGTAGTAAACACCACATGGCCAAAATAATGGGAGGAGAGTGTTAAGCTTGAAGGGCATAGATTCAACACACTACTATACTGTGTCCACACAGTAATTATTTCACTTCCTGGCTATTCTTGGACTCGTTTGAGGGCAAGAACAACTAATTTCTTCCCTGTTCTCTGTGTAAAATATATATATATATATATATATATATATATATATATAGCTACTACCCCTTGTACCCGCCTGTGGAGGAGGTGAACATGGACTATGAGAAGTTCCAGAGCTACGGCCAGATGCCCCTCAGTCCTGATATGCTCATCGTCCCCTCAGAGCTCCGCTTCTTCATCAAGGTGAACAACAAGGCTGGTTCACACAGTGGAAACTCACTCTTTCTCGCTCTCTCTCTCTTTCCCATCTTTTTCTCTCTTTCCATCTTTCTCGCTATCACACACATTTACAATGAAGCTTTAAAAAATATATGTAATTTTTCACAGGATGTGATTGGCTGCGTATGTGTCAATCCTGGACGCCTGACCAAGGGGCAGGTGGGAGGGACTTACGGCAGGCTGCTCATCCAGAGGAGCGCCACATCGATAGATGGGAAGAGAGTCAGTCCCTGTGTGGCCGGCCAAGTGGTCAAGATCTAACCTGATTGAAGACTGACTGAAGATGGATTCCTCTTCATATTACAAAATGATCTATTCTACAACGACTATCAATGTAGCTGCTTACTGTAATTTAATTTGATAATTTGCTCAGTCGTGTATGTGCTTGGTATTCTACTGAATCACTCCTTATTTTACAGTGGAGTTTTCCAGAGAGATGATGATATTGATTATCAGTCATCCATTCTGATTATCACTCTTCTTGTCAATAAATAATTATTTCTCAATCTTCTTATTGTGTTGTATTTATTTTCAGCTGCCATTGTTCAACCAGTGATTTTTTCCACTGCAATTTGTTTAAGTTTACATGAGAATGCTCAAAAGGGGGCCTTTCATTTTGATAAAATGGAAACGGATCTTGAACCCAGCTATACGCGCAGGCGCAGTGGACATTTTGACAGCCGCACTGAGCAAACATGGCGGCGGCCGTAGATAGTGTTGTGAAAGTGTAAGTTGTCCTTTATTTATTTTTTAACGAGTAGGTGCATTTGACACTTTCAGAGATTTAAGTCCCGACGTAGGAGTTGACAATGTATTGGAAACTATGTAGAACATGGCTATTTGCCGTCTAGTTATCTTTACAGCAAAGCGTTGTCTACACGTAGCTAGCCAACTAGCTATGTGGCTATTGTTTCTCTAGCAAGTTTAGCTAGCCTATGTTAGACAACAATGCTTCAATTGAAAATGGTTGTCCTTTGTTAACTTACTGTAAACAAGACGGAAGTTTATAAACGGTCGACATAAAGATTATGGTGTGAATTTAAATTGCACCTAACGTTAACTAATAGCTACGTAGCTAGCTTTATAGCTAGGCCCAGCGTAGCTTGCTTGCCAACAATTGAAGCGCACCCTGTCTGCGGTTCTGCATTGTCTACCTACTGTAGCTAGGTATTATCCTGTAATATTACAGTGAACGGAGTGGTCCTGTACAACTATACATAATTATTCGTTTTGAAATGGTTAGAATAACGACTATGATCATTTCTAGTCTAGCATGAGTGTGATTTGTGTTTTATTGATTCAGGCTCGGGGAGCAGTACTATAAGGATGCTATGGAACAGTGCCACAGCTATAATGCTCGTCTGTGTGCGGAGAGGAGCATCCTTATGCCTTTCATCGACTCTCAGACTGGTGTTGCTCAAAGCAATTGCTACATCTGGATGGAGAAGAGACACAGGAGTGCAGGTCTGTAGCGAAGACACACACACACACACATTCACTCCCTCAAAAGCACACTTTAATGATCAACACTTTTTCATCCATATATATATTTTGTTCAGGCATGGCTGCTGGGCAGCTGTATAGCTATCCATCTCGACGCTGGAGGAAGAGACGTCGGTCCCACCCTCCTGAGGACCCCCGTTTGGCCTTCCCCCCTATCAAATCAGGTACAATTCCTTTTTATTGTTTGTTCTTAATGTCAGAGGGCACAGTGTGGCCCGGTAGTCTTCTGCCTCTTCAGTATTGAATAAGCCTCTCTCGCTCTGTGTAGCGGAGCTGGAGCTGGGTCTGAAACGGGATGTCGTGGGCGCGGTGGACGGCAGCAGCCTAGAGGCCCTGCTGAAGGGGGAGCCCCTGGAGAGGAGGGGCCCGCCGGACCCCCGGGCCCCGGAGGACAACCCAGCCACACCTGAACCCGTGGCCGCCACAGTCTCCAGCCACACCTCCTCTGGACGCATCCGCAAGGTTAGATGGAACCTCTGACCTCCCTAGATCAATGAACCAAATATATATTTTTTAATGCACATTTTACAAACGAGGCTCTGTCAGTGCACCTGTCTTATCTTGAACTCTACTCTGCTTTCAGAGGGTGCTGGACCACGATGACTACCTGGATGATCTGGACGATGAGGACTTTGAGGACGAGACCCCAAAGAGACGAGGGAAGGGCAAGTCCAAGGGTCGTGGAGTGGCCAATGGAAAGAAGAAAATGGAGGCAGCCGCTGCAGCCCTGGAGGAGCAGGACAAACCTTACGCCTGTGACAGTGAGTATAGATTTATTCGATGTAAATTCTGGTGTATGTGCATGTATGATGACTTACTCCATAATGATGTGTGTGTTTGCAGTCTGTGGGAAGCGCTATAAGAACCGTCCGGGCCTGAGCTACCACTACACACACTCCCATCTGGCGGAGGAAGAGGGGGAGGACAGAGAGGAGATAGATTCCCCTCCCCCCCGGCGCCATCCTGAGGAGCACAAGAGTGAGTCACTGTCTGGAATGATAGCTACTGGAATCATGAGTCACATTCTACTATAGAGCTGGTCACATTTCTATTATAGATCTAGAAACTCCTGCTTATCTCATGATACCAGACCTGGGTCAAATGCATGTCTTAACAGTTGAGGTGCGCTTCATTTACTACAATGGAATCAATGGAATAGTCCCAAAAGTGCATACCCAAAGCTAAATGAAGCACACCTCAAGAGCGAGTCAAACTATTACAAAGTTAAAGAGTCACTCTACTCTAGTTTCAGAGGGATGTCAGTGTTCTAGGGCAGGTTGAGTGTATTTCATTCTCATTGTTCTCTGTCTCCTCTCTTATCTCAGCTCCTAAGAAAGGCCCTAACGGTCTGGCCCTGCCCAACGACTACTGCGACTTCTGTCTGGGAGACTCCGCCCACAACCAGAAGACCGGCCAGTCAGAGGAGCTGGTGTCCTGCTCAGACTGCGGACGCTCAGGTAGGAACCTCCTACCCACACCCCACATTTCCATTAAAGGGATAGTTCAGGCAAAATCTATATTTGGGTGGAATGACCCTTACCTTGAGTTGTCTGAAGGCCCAGGGTGACAGAATCCACAATAATCCATTATTTATTTCTGCCACAGCCAGGAGTTAGCATCGTCAAAATTCATGAATGTAAACAGCCAAACTGATGTTATCAATGCTGCTCTATAACTCCTTAGTGTAGTCCTCTGGCTCTATTTGAGTGTTCTGTGGATGTATTTCAACCTTTATTTTGCCAGGTTGGTAAGTCATTGACAACAGACCTGTGTCTGTCTCCCTTCAGGTCACCCGTCCTGCCTGCAGTTCACAGATGTGATGATGGCAGCTGTAAAGACGTACCGCTGGCAGTGTATCGAGTGCAAGTGCTGCAACGTCTGTGGTACCTCAGAGAACGACGTGAGTGCTGCTCCACCTCTGCCTTCTCATACTTCTCCTGTTCTGTGTCTCCTCACACACACTGTTTCTCTGTCTGTCAGGACCAGCTGCTGTTCTGTGATGACTGTGATCGAGGATACCACATGTACTGCCTCGACCCTCCTATGACTGAGCCCCCAGAAGGTATGTCACAGTCTAACCACAACTTCTCTTTGATGTCAATGAAGCCCACATTTACTATGTTGAACTGGTGAGTTTCCATGTATTAAACTCTCTCTCTCTACAGGGAGTTGGAGTTGTCACCTTTGCCTGGCGCTGCTGAAGGACAAGGCATCCATATACAAGCAGCAGAGCCTCACCACAGAGGATGAATAGCGGTTAGTTGTTAGTATCTTTGGGGCCACCCCAGAGTAACCCACCCTGCCCTCAGCCAGGGGACCCCACCTTACCACCCCACACAACGACAGTAGCTCCTCACACCCTGGTCCGCACCCCCTCAATGACCAGGAGGTAGGGTGTGGGTCTGGTTGGGGACTGGAGAGGAGGGAGTCCTCTCCCCACCACCCTGTAGGCATGCCCCTTCCTGTCTCTCCTCCTATCACGGCTGTTAACTCACCCGGACTGTTACACACTCTGCAGAGACCACCGTAACCCTGGTAACCACTGTCTCTACAGAGTTCATGTTAGAAAGAAAGGATTAGCATCTCATGCTAACTATTCCCCAACTCAACTCCCCCTCTCCTTTATATGGTGTGGACTGCTAAGACAGGCAGTGTGCTTAATTTGTTGCCAAAATATCTATTTGTACTTGTTAAAAAAATAACCAAGTGTATGGATTTAAGGATTCCAAAATATGATCACATTGTTGAGGGATATTAAGTGGACTTTTGTAGTGAAGTTGTCTGTGTACTTCTTTTGGATGTTTTAAAAACATTTTTATCTCAAAGGTTTTCCTGCAACAACAAATATTTAAGGAACCTCTGGTGCCAAGGTCCATATGTTGTGTCCCAAATGGCATCCTATTCGCTATATTGTGCACTTCTTTTGATCAGGGTCCAATAGGGCGCCTTTTGGGACGCAACCATAGTCATTCTATCGTGACTGAATCACGTCTTACTGCTGGTCTGATTTTAAACCTAACATTGACAATTTCTTAGCTATCGTCTTTATGGTTTATGTAGCTGTTCATATCTATGCCACAATGAGCGAGGCACATTGCATGCAGAATTGCACCTGTACTTGAGTACGAATGCACACACACACACAATTCTTTACTTTTTTTTTTATTATTTCTTTACATTTTATATCACTTGATATTCCATGGGGTTGGGGATTTTTTTCTAGTAGAATTTTGTAAAGTACCGGTATATACTAACGACGTCAATGGAGAAAAAAAAAAGCATATTACCCAATGCCAGTACTGTATGACATTTTCTATTTGTTTTTAGTGACATTTTGATTTATTTTATGATATCATGTTCATGATCTCCATAATGAGTTATGGTAAATAATGTATTTTTATTTACTTTTTTTGTATTGAAACTGCTTTTGCCCTATTAAAATGTCTATGTATCTGCAAACAAAACTGTCTAGTAAAAGTGTCTTAGGGAAGTGACAGGGACATAAAGGCAATCCCCAAGCTTTTGTTCATACCTCCATAACTTACAGGAAACTCAGGGAGGGGTATATTTTAAAGGAGGGAGACTGCAAAAGGGATTATTGCACAGACTGTGGTATCTATTGTACTCAACACTAATTCTCTAAAAAACGGTGCTCCGAAGTATTTACAGCAATGAAAACACACTTATCAGTTCAATAGTGAGTGAATAAAACATGCTAAACACATACAACATTTTACATTTACATTTTAGTCATTTAGCAGACGCTCTTATCCAGAGCGACTTACAGGAGCAATTAGGGTTAAGTGCCTTGCTCAAGGGCACATTGACAGATTTGTCACCTAGTCGGCTCGGGGATTAGAACCAGCGACCTTTCGATTACTGGCACAACGCTCTTAACCACTAAGCTACCTGAACAAAATAAACGCAACAATTTCAAAGATTTTACTGAGTTAGAGTTCATATGAGGAAATCAGTCATTGAAATAAATAAATTGGGCCCTAATCTATGGATATCACATGACTGGGAAACATGCATCTCTTGGTCAGATACCTTTAAAAAAAATGGGCCTCAGGATCTCGTCACGGTATTTTTGTGCATTCAAATTGCCATCAATAAAATGCAATTATGTTTGTTGTCCGTAGCTTATGCCTGCCTGCCCATACCATAACCCCACCGCGGGGCACTCTGTTCACAACGTTGACATCAGCAAAGCGCTCGCCCACACAACGCCATACACATGGTCTGCGGTTTTGAGGCCCGATGGATGTACTGCCAAATTCTCTAAAATGACATTGGAGGCGGCTTGTAGTAGAGAAATGAATATTACATTCTCTGGCAACAGCTCTGGTGGACATTCCTGCAGTCAGCATGCCAATTGCACTCCATCAAAACTTGAGACATCTGTGGCATTGTGTTGTGTGACACAACTGCACATTTTAGTGGCCTTATTGTCCTCAGCACAAGGTGCACCTGTGTAATGATCATGCTGTTTAATCAGCTTCTTGATGTGCCACACCTGTCAGGTAGATGGATTATCTTGGCAAAGGAGAAATGCTCACTAACAGGGATGTCAACAAAATTTGAGAGAAATAAGCTTTTTGTGAGTATGGAATATTTCGGGGATCTTTTATTTCAGCTCGTGAAACATGGGACCAACACTTTACATGTTGCGTTTATATTTTGGTTCAGTCTACATACATTAAGAGTGATACTACAAGCATACAATTATGTATGATTAGCCGAGTATGGTTACTGCTGTGGCACTCCTACAAGCGATACAATAGTGGGTTTTAAAGGTCCAATGCAGCCATTTTTATCTCAATATCAAATCATTTCTGGGTAACAATTAAGTACCTTACTGTGATTGTTTTCAATTAAAATGGTCAAAAAGAGGTTTGGAACTCTTTCTAATTGGTCTGTTAAGTAATTTACCACCTGGTGATGTTACCAGGCAGTCCAAAACTCCATCCCACCGTCTTTTCAAACAGCTCTTACACTAAAAGGGCATTATCATACATTTCATAGTGGAAATATATAAAACAGGAAAATAAAGTTTGACTGCACTGGGCCTTTAACACTTTAAAGAATGACTCCTCATTGTCATCACGTAACTGTAAACTGTAGATGGATACAAATTCAATACATTATAAATTCATTGTGCGAAGTGCATGTTCTCAACTGGTCATCTTGGGATATCACACATTATTCTAGTTGCTCTGTATAAAACTATGTAAAAGATCCAGTTTGAAACATTGATCAAAGATCAAATGTGAGGTTTCCCATCAATATAACAATACTCATATGTCTCAGAAATGCAAATGAACCCTAACTAAATACCCGTTCACATACAACTGAGCAATAATGTCAACAAGTAAAAACATGAGGACAAATAGTCTCATTATAATCATACTAAAATGTGTGAACCTGGCCTACAGTCGCTGTAAGCTGACCGAGCAGAGTAGGAAGATGGCGTAGAACATCATGAGACAGAGACCCAGTCTGCGGTCCAACCACCAACGGTTCAGGTGAACACTCAGGACCTGCAGAGAGAGAGTGATAGAGGAGGAAAGGATAGAGAGAAATTGAGAAAGAAGTGAGAGGTGGCTAGAGAGGATTAGAGCAGCAGAAAAGTACTATATACGGTCTGATTTTGTCATAGAAATAACAACTTTAAAAGATATTACAGTGATACTCACAGTGAGGAACACTGAACCCAACAGCAGAACAACTGAATACACCAGGCCTTTACTGTTGATGAACACCTGCCAACCATAAAAACACTCAACCTCTTTTTGCAGATGCACATCTGGCAACCTCAAAGGCACAACACCTAGCAGCTTTTTGGTTGAGAAACATTTGTCAACCAACAAAAAAAAAGATGTCCCTACCACTGATCCGTAGTCGACCACCAGAGTGCGCAGGAACCAAGGGAACCCAAGTCCCAGAAGCACATCGAAGATATTACTGCCAATGGAGTTAGAGACAGCCATGTCCCCCATACCTACAATACACACACCATAGTCAAAATAAGGCATACAGTTAGAGACAGGCATGTCCATCATACCGTACAAAACAAACAAACAAAAAGGTTAACATCACAACACACGCAGACTGATTAGAATTCCGTTACCTTGTCGAGCTACGATGAGGCTGGCCATACAGTCCGGTACGCTGGTACCAGCAGCCAGGAAGGTGATGCCCATCACCACCTCAGGGATGCCCAGCGTGAAACTGATAACGGTCACCTGGGAGCATAGAGGGCATTAGGTGACATAAGGGATTGTTTCATCTCATTAGACAGCATTGTCCCACCTTGTGTGTTATGTGTAGGAACGTGTGTGTGTTTATGTGTGAGCTTGTGTATGTGTGCTCTGTAGTCCATACCATCCAGACCATGAGGTAGGAGAAGAGTGCGATCCAGAGTGTGGAGGCCAGGAAGGTCAGGAGGTACCAGCGGCTCCAGCGAGGCAGGACACAGTTGGGTATGGTGCAGCAGAGCAGCAAGCATAGAGGCCATGACACCAGCCAGCGCACACGCTCACAGTGCCCTCCTGAGGACGGAGGGAGCAGCGCCTTCATTTTTCAATCATCAATCAATCACAAAGTGCAACAGTAGTCACAAAGAGCTTTACAGTAACCTGACCTCAACCTACAAAGAGCAAGAAGCAGCAGCAAGAAACCTTGAGAGGAACCAGACTCAATATCATCAGAATGTAGTAACAGGTTACTTGTTGAGAGGAACCAGACTCAATATCATCAGAATGTAGTAACAGGTTACTTGTTGAGAGGAACCAGACTCAACATTATCAGAATATAGCAACAGGTTACTGGTTTGTAAATGTGTGTGTAAGGTAACGCTCACCTGGCACTATGAAGGGACTGAATGAGACCTCCTCTTCTTCCTCCAGCTCCTCCTCTTGGGGCTGTAACCCCCCTTTGTTCCCCTCCGGCCCCCCATCCCTGTCTCCGTCCCCCTCCAGTGGCTGCCTCTCACTGTCCCCCGCCCCACCGTTCTCTACTCCCCATGATGCCCCCCCATCTCCCCTCTCCTCCCCACTGTTCCCTATTCCCCATGTGGCCCCATCTCCCCCCTCCTCCCCTGCTCCACCGTTCTCCTCCTGGCCCCGAGCCCGGCTCAACCTCTGCCTCTGTGTGAGTGAGAAGGTAAGAGACAAACTTTATACGTTTTACAGTTCTGAATTTGTTAAGAGTAGGAGTATGTCACAACTCCAGCACGGCGCAGGAGAACATCCAACAGCACAATGTTGGCATTCAGCATTAAGCCAGAACAGAGGAACAGGGATGATGCAAGCATAGTGTGTCTGTGCTTTGTAATCATGCATCCAGCAAAGGCTAAGGCATGGGGGTGTAAGGAAATATGCAATGCATGTGTGTGTTTTTTGCACTTCTATAATAACCATGCATCTTTCCATGCTAAGGTGTGGAGACATACCGCTGTGTGTGTGGATGTGTGTCCTGTGTACCTCATTGATGACCATGCGTCCTGCCATGCGGAGCCGTGTGTAGGGGGGGAAATGTGGGGTGATCAGGAGATGGAGGCTTGCCTCAGAGAAGGTCAGCTGGTGAGGGTGCAGACTCATCATCTCATCCACCATCACTACAGCAGAGTCCTGCCCTGCACACGAGTCTGGGAGAGAGAGGGAGGAGGAGAGAGGGAGGAGGAGGAGGAGGAGGGAGGAGGGGGAGGAGGAGAGAGAGGGAGGAGGAGAGAGAGAGAGGGAGGAGAGGAGGAGGAGAGAGAGAGAGGGAGGAGGAGGAGAGAGAGAGAGGGAGGAGGAGGAGGAGGAGAGAGGGAGGAGGAGGAGGAGGAGAGAGAGGGAGGAGGAGGAGGAGAGAGAGGGAGGAGGGGGAGGAGGAGAGGGGGAGGAGGAGAGGGAAGAGGAGAGAGGAGGGGGAGGAAGAGGAGAGAGGAGGGGGGAGGAGGAGGAGGAGAGAGGGAGAAGGAGGAGAGATGGAGGAGGAGGAGAGAGGGAGAAGGAGGAGGAGGGTGGATGGAGCGCAAAAGTAGGTTTTCAATTGAAAGAGCTACTTTATGTCTGTCTATTTTAGAATCATGATACAATGGGAATATGTTCCATTTGATTGAAAACAATCTGAAGCAATGTCGATACAAGTGTGTGCATACACACACACACACACACAACCAGTGGTAGAGACACAAACCCACCTCTCTTCAGCAGCACCATGTCAGTGTCACAGTCGACTCCTCCATGCCCCACTGCGGTGGTCCGTCTCAGGGTACTGAAGCAGGGCTGGCCCCCTCGACCACAGTGCCTCTCCACCCAGCCTGACAGGGGTCTGTTGAACCTACACACACACAGTATCACAACCAACATCTGTCATGGATAGATACTGTCCCTTGCTTGTGCATATCTGAAGTAAAATGTTGTGGGGTAAGAGGGGGCACTGAACAAACAGTAAACTATAAGAGGCAAAGTCAGTAACTCACTCCATGGTGATAATGTAGTCAGTTATTCACGTCACGATAATAATGTAGTCAGTTACTCACTCCACGGTGACAATGTAGTCAGTTACTCACTTTATGATGATAATGTAGTCAGTTACTCACTTCATGATGATAATGTAGACTAGATACATGGAGATCAGTATGATGGTCTCCCACCTACAACAGAGAAAAACAGTTTAAAAGCACAATCTGTATGCATCACTGAGTTCTAAATATGTAGAGAACCCTGGTCCAATGTTCTTACCAAATCACTTTGTCATCATAGATCACCACAATCAGCATCAGTATAGACAGGATGTAGTAGAGAGAATCACGGAGCAGTGGCCACCAGCTCAGAGAGATAGGCTGCGAGAGAAGAGAGAACAGAACACACTGATGAACAACACTGCCTGTCTAAATCGAAATCCTGCCATATTGCTTTCACCTGTCTCAAATAAGGCGAGTTACCTGTCCGGCAAAGATCCCACAGATGCCGATGATGACGAGGATGTTGAAGACAGCCGATCCCACGATGGTCCCTACACCCAGGTCACCTTTAGTGATGAAGACACCTGGGAGGACAAGAGGTCAACAGCAGTGCATATCGATCCAATCAGTCCAATCGGTACTAATTTGCAGGCCACTTTTGGTGACCTGGGCCATGTTCAGTACGAAAACGTTGTGGAACTTTGCAGATAGAAATCCCACAACTAGAGTTGACGTGATTCCTTATTCTATATACCAGAGAAGTATATTTGTTTTACATCATACATTTCTATCTGAACGTTGGCCAACGTTTTGTCCTGCTGAACGCGGCCCAGGATCAAGGATGTAGAATACTGACCAATCAAGGAGGTGAAGAGCTCAGGGGCGGAGCTTCCAGCCGCCATGAACGTTGCCCCGGCAACATCCTCACTAAGTTGAAGATTCTAGAAAAGAGGTTGAGGTTAGTGGATAAACAGAGAGGCTTTGTAATTAAAACAAACTGCAATCAGTGAAGAGGCAATCAAAAAGTAATGAGGGAAACAAACCGCAGGTTGGCATTTATTAGGATGACTCATGTACTGGACGCAGCAATGCAGAGTGGTCACTAGCTGGCACAGCCACAAAGTCATTAAACCTAACCTTAACCTTAACCACACTGCTAACCCTAATGCCTAACCTTAAATTATGACCAAAAAGCTAATTTTTGTTTTCATGGATTTTTACAATATAGCCAATTTTTGGGCAAGACTTGTGACAATAAATGTCAACCTGCAAAGAAACCAACAGAAGTGGGAAGGTGTTTTTATTGTCACCTCTGATATCTTCTCCAGTGATGGAACAAAATAGACATCACAGACTATAGCCAGGGCATAGAACATGTAGATCGCCTAGGAAACACAGGAGAATAAACAGTTTGTCTGTGGACTGAGTTGGATGACGTAGAGATTGTTGGGGTACTGTTACAGTAGAACGGTGTACTACAACAGCACTGTTGAACAAGGCAGTAGGCTACATAGAGATCCTATTAAATTACTAGATATGTATTCTAATTCCTAATTATATGGCTACTCACACAGACTACATGGAGAAGAACTGCTCCCTTTCTCCTCTGCTCTGGAGAGAAGATGTCTGCTGGAAACTCGTGCATTGCTGAAAGAGAGGGAGAGTGTTTTCTGAAGAAGGGTTCCAATCAAGGGAATAAGACACATTCAGTTGGTCATGTTCCAAAACTCTAGCAGTTCTTGAGATGTGAGATCATGTGACCATGTGAGTGTTCCATATCATCTCCTAGCAACAGGCCCACAGCTCCTGGTTTAAGTGGACTTTTTAGAATATATGTCACATGACAGTGACAGGCGGACACAACCTACCTCAGACCCCTTGGCCTCGACCCTAAACTCACTCACATAGTTCTACGCATATTTGCACACACCCTGAACATGTATACATACGTACACACACACACACCAGACAAGAAGAGAGGGCGCTACTAACAGGGCATTTTTAAAAGCTCAAAATACACTCTGCTGGCAGTTTTAGAATTTAGCATTTAGTTGCCTAGCAACATGAACATCAAAGGGGTATTAATGAGGGTTTAGGTATCTGTCTGAACCTCTTTAAAGCCAGACCCAGTAAGTTTAATTAACGTAATTTGTGATGATGAAATATCAAACTGTCAGGGAGACAAAACAAACCCAGGCAAGACATCATTACGTGCTCTATCAGAGTTCTCAAGCGGCCGCTGGGCCAGCCACCCTTCCATCTGTCAGTATCAGTATCAGTATCACAAGCATGTAGGTTACTCTACTGTATAAAAATTACAATTTACAAGTGGAGTCAGTTATGAACGTTACAGCAGTAAAATGTAATTCTAATTTACATAGACAAGTTCAACAATATAGGCTGGCTAATGCGGTGCAACCATAGCGCTGTTTTCTGCTTGATCTCTTTCAGTGCAAACATTTGCCTGGAAAAGTCGACCCTCAGCAACTATAGGATTGAATCAATTTGCCATCAAAAGGTTGCAATAGTAAACTTCACATCCAAGAGGAAACAAATATTAACCAACTAGCAAGTGCATGAAAGTTTATTTGGCTGTAGGCTATTTACATTTGCAAGTGTAACCGGTGTGAAATGGCTAGCTAGTTAGCGGTGCGCGCTAGTAGTGTTTCAATCGGTGACGTCACTCGTTCTGAGACCTTGAAGCAGTTGTTTCCCTTACTCTGCAAGGGCTGCGGCTTTTGTGGAGCGATGGGTAACGGTGCTTCGAGGGTGACTATTGTCGATGTGTGCAGAGGGTCCCTGGTCCAAGCCCAGGTAGGGGCGAGGAGAGGGACGGAAGCAACACTGTTACATTGATGCCGTGACCCGGATCACTGGTTGCTGCGGAAAAGGAGGAGGTCAAAGGGGGGTGAGTGTAACCGGTGTGAAATGGCTAGCTAGTTAGCGGTGCACGCTAGTAGCGTTTCAATCGGTGACGTCACTCGCTCTGAGACCTTGGAGTAGTTGTTTCCCTTACTCTGCAAGGGCTGCGGCTTTTGTGGAGCGATGGGTAACGGTGCTTCGAGGGTGACTGTTGTCGATGTGTGCAGAGGGTCCCTGGTCCAAGCCCAGGTAGGGGCGAGGAGAGGGACAGAAGCAAAACTGTTACACAAGCAATGCGTGTGTGTATCTATATGTTTACTAGCCAGCTATATTAGCTAACTAGTTTGCTTCACTTACCAGTAGACAGAGCTGGCTTTCATGATTATTATCCATAGTTTCCAGCATGCTGCTGGCACTGCCCGTGTAGCTCAGTTGGTAGAGCATGGCGCATGCAACGCCAGGGTTGTGGGTTCGTTTCCCACGGGTGGCCAGTATGAATTTTTATTTATTTTTTTATTTAAAAAATGTATGCACTCACTAACTGTAAGTCGCTATGGATAAGAGCGTCTGCTAAATGACTAAAAATGTAAAATGTAAGTCTGAAATATGGTCCAACTAGCAAGTTTTGCACCAGGAAAATATTTTCAATCCCTTGCTGAATGAAAATCGCGCACAATTCCAGTTTTAATTCGAACTAGCAACATCAAAGCAACTTTGTAATGACAGACCCACCAGTGTTTTCAAATCTGCAGTCTTGCGTATCGTCAGCTGTCGCACCAGCAGCGACGCACAGACATTCCTGTCAGCCAGGAGCCAAAAAACATGCATTTGTCAGCTAAATTATACGTTTATTCTGTATCACTCAACTCTCATTTATGAGTCTCGTTTGTATTATAATAAAATAATAATTGAGAGGGAGAGGGATATACACTATATATAGAAAAGTATGTGGACACCCCTTCAAATTAGTGGATTCGGTTATTTCAGCCACACCCGTTTCTGACAGGTGTATAAAATCGAGCACACAGCCATGCAATCTCCATAGACAAACATTGGCAATAGAATGGCCTTACTGAAGAGCTCAGTGACTTTCAACGTGGTACTGTCATAGGATGCCACCTATTCAACAAGTCAGTTCCTTAAATATCTGCCCTGCTAGAGCTGTCCCGGTCAACTGTTAGTGCTGTTATTGTGAAGTGGAAATGTCTAGGAGCAACAACGGCTCAGCCGCTAAGTGGTAGGCCACACAAGCTCACAGAACTGGACTGCCGAGTGCTGAAGCGCGTACCGGGTAAAAATCGTCTGTCCTCGGTTGCAACACTCACTACCGCGTTCCAAACTGCCTCTAGAAGCAACATCAGCACAAGAACTGTTCATCGGGAGCTTCATGAAATGGGTTTCCATGGCTGAGCAACCGCACACAAGCCTAAGATCACCATGCGCAATGCCAAGCGTTGGCTGGAGTGGTGTAAAGCTCTGGATCCGTGGAAACGCATTCTCTGGAGTGATAAATCACGCTTCACCATCTGGCAGTCCAAAACAGACGAATCTGGATTTGGAGGATGCCAGGAGAATGCTACTGTCGTAGTAAATATGACCCATTTTAATGTTAGGAGCTTGTTTTCAATCAATGCTGTTCCTATGCAAGAACAATGGACAGAGCCAATATCTTCTCAAGGACAACACCCACGCCACAGGCCACAATCTGGTTGCTCCCCACGAGTCTTTCCTTTGAGAACATACACACATTCACACACACATCTCCATGCATACGCACACTCATCCTCATGCCTCACGAGTTACGCACACACACAAACTGCACTTCTTTCTACTGGTCGGGTGCCAAGGGCAGAGGACTCTTCCGTGCACCAAAGGGGCTTCTACTCTGGACAGAGCAGACCCGCCTCCTACGCCTCGGGAACCAATCAAGGGACTAGAAGAAGGACCCCTTCCTTTGTGTTACATTGTATAAAGTAATGCTGTAAACTCTGTTTTTTATCCCTTTTCAACTGTCTCCATAAGAGGCAACTGAATGGGTCCATGCATGTAGCTTGAGCAGTACCAGCTATCTCTGTTGTTTAATAAACTGCCTTTTGCTTAAGCATATTCCTCTCTGTCTAGCGTCGTTGGTTTGTACTTCCTCTCCTTATGGTTCCACCAACACTACCTGCCCCAATACATAGTGCCAACTGTAAAGTTTGGTGGAGGAGGGATAATGGTCTGGTGCTGTTTTTCATGGTTCGGGCTAGGCCCCTTAGTTCCAGTGAAGGGAAATCTTAATGCTACTGCATACAATTACATTCTAGACGATTCTGTGCTTCCAACAGTTTGGGGAAGGCCCTTTCCTGATTCAGCACGACAATGCCCCCTGTGCACAAAGCGAGGTCCATACAGAAATTGTTTGTCGAGCTCGGTGTGGAAGAACTTGACTGGCCTGCACAGAGCCCTGACCTCAACCTGATCGAACACCTTTGGGATGAGTTGGAACGCTGACTGCGAGCCAGGCCTAATCACTCAACATCAGTGCCCGACCTCACTAATGCTCTTGTGGCTCAATGGAAGCAAGTCCCCGCTGCAATGTTCTAACATCTAGTGGAAAGCCTTCCCAGAAGAGTGGAGGCTGTTATAGCAGCAAAGGGGGGCCCAACTCCATATTAATGCCCATGATTTTGGAATGAGATGTTCAACAAGCAGGTGTCGACATACTTTTGGTCATGTAGTGTTGTTAGATATGTATTTGTTAATAAAGCTGCTGTACTTATAATTCGTAAAGCCTTCATTTGTGTCACTTTGAAGTGATCCAAATGGCAAATTCATCTTTCATCTATACATTTCGAGATATATTAAACCTGAAGAAAAAAAAGTGACATTTAATTTGGGACTTACTGAGTCTGGCTTTTAAAAAATGAGGAGAGACAGACAGAGTGATTGACAGATAGGCTAGAGACACTGGATGAGCGAGTGGGAAGCAAAAAGAGAGAGCAAGGAGCGGAGGAGTAATGCACAGGTAGAAAGACAAGACACCAACGATCAAAGAGCACAGGAACAAAAACAAAAATACGTAGCGCACCAGCTCTGGGCGTTGTAGGAGTGTAGGAGGTGTGGTTCTCCTCTTCTCTCTCCTGCATTAGTTCTCTCTTAGACCAGGGGAAGTCACCAACAACATCCCTGGGGCTGGGAGAGTCTGTCAGGATAGAGCAGCATAAATTATTTCCTAAAAGATATTAGCCTATGAAATATTATGAGCTTATAAAAAGCGATCACATTGTTTTTATAATATTATTGCAAGATAATTTAATAATGAAACAGGTGTGATGATTGAATAAACCACTGATATTTTATGTATGAATTAAATGGATAACGCGACTCTTTGGGAAACGCACCTGTTACGTCTAGGAGCTGCACGAGCCAGGTGGCGGTGATCATCACTACTCCACAGACACCGAACCGCCAGAAGAGCCTCGTGCGCTTAGGTCTCACCGCCGCCTTCATCTCGCCGCTGTTCCCTCCGCTCAGAACATGTCGGTCAAAATAACAGCGTCGGTTCTCCGGTTTATATCAGATGATCAGATGGAATCTTTTTCATGCACTCTCAGGGTTCTTCACGTGCAGCCATGTATTTGTGTTGTCAGCATCCCTGCACCCATTCTTTCCCACTCTCTGTCTTCAGAAGCGCAGCATCTTCCGTCGGCATCTGTCTGTTCCTCCACGGAACACGAGGCAAGCGGCTATGAGGTTTTTGCTAAATAATTAGTCTCGCACACAATATGCTATGGTTTTAAACGTCACATCGTCTTAAGTCTGTACTGTTTCCAGATTCTCCCATCATCTCTCCTTCGCTCCCAGTCTGTTCCAGTATCTTCGGGGGCTCGGTCACGAGGGGTGTTTACTGTGTGCTCGTGGTGCCACCATCAGTGAGCGCGCAAATTGGGTGGGACGAACCAACGAGCGAGCTCCAGTCTCAGAGACAAAATATGTATTTTTTAACATGAGAGACATGTTATGTTACGCCATTATGTCATTAATAATATAATATAAGACAGACAACACAGACACAATTCAAATGAATAAATTGTTATTTCATTTTTATCAAAATGCTTCCACAAATACGAGCACAAAATTATTGTAGCAGTAATTCACATTAAAACCACAAGATGTCACCAAATAATTTTACGCTTTTCACAGTTGACAGCTGTTCGGGAATCAGGAATGACGTCGGGCGATTGGGGACTATGTGGCGGACCAATTTTATTTCGATGGAAGACGCAGGCCAAGATGTCGACACAAGTCCAGAGGATAGAATTTTCTCCGGAGGGAGCAATGAAGAGGCCATTGTGGACTGTGAGGCCGAGGATAGAATAGACGCCAGAAGGGAAAGGAGGGGGAAAATGGAGTCCTTTGAGAAAGCATGAAATAGATATTGGTCAGGAGAAATACAGTATAATCATAAGGAGAGTAGGAGATATATACAGTGGGGAGAACAAGTATTTGATACACTGCCGATTTTGCAGGTTTTCCTACTTACAAAGCATGTAGAGGTCTGTAATTTTTATCATAGGTACACTTCAACTGTGAGAGACGGAATCTAAAAAAATCCAGAAAATCCCATTGTATGATTTTTAAGGAATTAATTTCCATTTTATTGCATGACATAAGTATTTGATCACCTACCAACCAGTAAGAATTCCGGCTCTCACAGACCTGTTAGTTTTTCTTTAAGAAGCCCTCCTGTTCTCCACTCATTACCTGTATTAACTGCACCTGTTTGAACTCGTTACCTGTATAAAAGACACCTGTCCACACACTCAATCAAACAGACTCCAACCTCTCCACAATGGCCAAGACCAGAGAGCTGTGTAAGGACATCAGGGATAAAATTGTAGACCTGCACAAGGCTGGGATGGGCTACAGGACAATAGGCAAGCAGCTTGGTGAGAAGGCAACAACTGTTGGCGCAATTATTAGAAAATGGAAGAAGTTCAAGATGACGGTCAATCACCCTTGGTCTGGGGCTCCATGCAAGATCTCACCTCGTGGGGCATCAATGATCATGAGGAAGGTGAGGGATCAGCCCAGAACTACACGGCAGGACCTGGTCAATGACCTGAAGATAGCTGGGACCACAGTCTCAAAGAAAACCATTAGTAACACACTACGCCGTCATGGATTAAAATCCTGCAGCGCACGCAAGGTCCCCCTGCTCAAGCCAGCGCATGTCCAGGCCCGTCTGAAGTTTGCCAATGACCATCTGGATGATCCAGAGGAGGAATGGGAGAAGGTCATGTGGTCTGATGAGACAAAAATAGAGCTTTTTGGTCTAAACTCCACTCGCAGTGTTTGGAGGAAGAAGAAGGATGAGTACAACCCCAAGAACACCATCCCAACCGTGAAGCATGGAGGTGGAAACATCATTCTTTGGGGATGCTTTTCTGCAAAGGGGACAGGACGACTGCACCGTATTGAGGGGAGGATGGATGGGGCCATGTATCGCGAGATCTTGGCCAACAACCTCCTTCCCTCAGTAAGAGCATTGAAGATGGGTCGTGGCTGGATCTTCCAGCATGACAACGACCCGAAACACACAGCCAGGGCAACTAAGGAGTGGCTCCGTAAGAAGCTTCTCAAGGTCCTGCAGTGGCCTAGCCAGTCTCCAGACCTGAACCCAATAGAAAATCTTTGGAGGGAACTGAAAGTCCGTATTGCCCAGCAACAGCCCGTGGGCCAAAATCCCTAATGCAGTGTGTGCAAACCTGGTCAAGACCTACAGGAAACGTATGATCTCTGTAATTGCAAACAAAGGTTTCTGTACCAAATATTAAGTTCTGCTTTTCTGATGTATGAAATACTTATGTCATGCAATAAAATGCAAATTAATTACTTAAATTACTAAGTGATCCTGAGCCTATTTGCAATGTGTTTACACAGCGGGAAATGCAGAAGTATGTTATTTTTTCGCTATGATCAGCTCATAAAAAATTTACGGATACTAACTTGAGACCGCTGATCATGACAATTTAGCACACAGGGTGAAACTCCTGGACAGCAGTTGTGAGTAGCCTGATTGTCCATTCCATATTGTCCATTTTACTTTGACCTGTCTTGTTTTTAGGATATGTTGTTTGTTAACATGTCAGTGCATTTTTTATTTGATTGGTCGCCATTTAGGTTAGGCTATTTGATCGAAGAAACCTGCATGATGTAAAACGTTTCCGTCTCATTACATTGTCATACATTTTATCTCCAGCCTGTAGGTTACAGAAAAGTCCACATAATCTTTCTACCATTATGCTATATCTGCTACATCATTTATGTTCGATTCTTTTATTGACGGAACGTTGGTGGAGCGCTGCAGTGATGCGACTCTCCAACAGCACCCTGGAGAGGCGTGCAGGGAATGGACAAGATAAATATTTTGCATCCCTGCCTTTGACAAAGTGGGAACTGATTATCACAGGGCGGCATCAGCACTCACCAAAAGCCCATATGCCACTGGTTGAAAGAAATTGTCATTGTTTTGGTGTAGAATTATGTGAGGTTTTATGTGTTGTTGGGAGGTGCGTCTTGGTCAGTTTAGCTCAGAAAATGCCGCCCTCGTCAATCTGCCGCCTAATCCTGCATAATGAGTGGGCTGGCCCTGGCGCCTGGTACCTACTACCACACCCTGTTCAAAGGCACTTAAATATTTTGTCTTGCCCATTCACCCTCTGAATGGCACACATACACCATCCATGTCTCAATTGTCTCTAGGCTTAAAAGTCCTTTAACCTGTCTCCTCTCCAAATCAAATGTAATTTGTCACATACACGTGTTTAGCAGATGTTATTGCGGGTGTAGCGAAATGCTTGTGCTTCTAGCTCCGACAGTGCAGTAATATCTAACAAGTAATATCTAACAATTTCACAACATATACCCAAAACACACAATCTAAGTAAGGAATGGAATTAAGAATATATACAGTTGACGTCAGAAGTTTACATACACCTTAGCCAAATACATTTAAACTCACAATTCCTGACATTTAATCCTAGTAAAAATTCCCTGTTTTAGGTCAGTTAGGATCACCACTTTATTTTAAGAATGTGAAATGTCAGAATAATAGTAGAGAGAATTATTTATTTCAGCTTTTATTTCTTTCATCACAATCCCAGTGGGTCAGAAGTTTACATACACTCAATTAGTATTTGGTAGCATTTAAATTGTTTAACTTGGGTCAAATGTTTCGGGTAGCCTTCCACAAGCTTCCCACAATAAGTTTGGTGAATTTTGGCCCATTCCTCCTGACAGAGCTGGTGTAACTGAGTCTGGTTTCTAGACCTCCTTGCTCGCACATGCTTTTTCAGTTCTGCCCACAAATGTTCTATAGGATGAGGTCAGGGCTTTGTGATGGCCACTCCAATACCTTGACTTTGTTGTCCTTAAGCCATTTTGCCACAACTTTGGAAGTATGCTTGGGGTCATTGGCCATTTGGAAGACCCATTTGCGACCAAGCTTTAACTTCCTGACTGATGTCTTGAGATGTTGCTTCAATATATCCACATCATTTTCCTTCCTCATGATGCCATCTATTTTCTGAAGTGCACCAGTCCCTCCTGCAGGAAAGCTTCCCCACAGCATGATGCTGACACCCCTGTGCGTCATGGTTGGGATGGTGTTCTTCGGCTTGCAAGCATCCCCCTTTTTCCTCCAAACATAACTATGGTCATTATGGCCAAACAGTTATATTTTTGTTTCATCAGACCAGAGGACATTTCTCCAAAAAAGTACGATCTTTGTCCATGTGCAGTTGCTAACCGTAGTCTTGCTTTTTTATGGCGGTTTTGGAGCAGTGGATTCTTCCTTACTGAGCGGCCTTTCAGGTTATGTCGATATAGGACTCGTTTTACTGTGGATATAGATACTTTTGTATCTGTTTCCTCCAGCATCTTCACAAGGTCCTTTGCTGCTGTTCTGGGATTGATTTGCACTTTTCGCACCAAAGTACGTTAATCTCTAGGAGACAGAAAGCGTCACCTTCCTGAGCGGTATGACGGCTGCGTGGTCCCACGGTGTTTATACTTGCGTACTATTGTTTGTACAGATGAACGTGGTACCTTCTGGCGTTTGGAAATTGCTCCCAAGGATAAACCAGACTTGTGGAGGTCTACAATTGTTTTCTGAGGTCTTGACTGATTTCTTTTGATTTTCCCATGATGTCAAGCAAAGAGGCACTGAGTTTGAAGGTAGGCCTTGAAATACATCCACAGGTACACCTCCAGTTGACTCAAATTATGTCAGTTAGCCTATCAGAAGCTTCTAAAGTCATGACATTTTCTGGAATTGTCCAAGCTGTTTAAAGGCACAGTCAACTTAGTGTGTTACTTCTGACCCACTGGAATTGTGATACAGTGAATTATAAGTGAAATAATCTTTCTGTAAACAATTGTTGGAAAATGTACTTGTGTCATGCACAATGTAGATGCCAAAACTATAGAAATTTGTGGAGTGGTTGAAAAACGAGTTTTAACGACTCCAACCTATGTGTATGTAAACTTCCGACTTCAACTGTACATATGGACGAGCAATGACAGAGCGGCATGAACTAAGATACAGTAGAATATTATAGAATACAGTATATACACATATGAGATGAGTAATGCAAGATATGTAAACATTATTAAAGTGACTAGTGTTCCATTTCTTAAAGTGGCCAGTGATTTATAGTCTGTCTATAGGCAGCAGCCTCTAATGTGCTAGTAATGGCTATTTAACAGTCTGATGGCCTTGAGATAGAAGCTGTTTTTCAGTCTCTCAGTCCCAGCTTTGATGCACCTGTACTGACAGGCAGTGGCTCGGGTGGTTGATGTCCTTGATTATCTTTTTGGCCTTCCTGTGACATCGGGTGCTGTAGGTGTCCTGGAGGGTAGGTAGTTTGCCCCCGGTAATACGCTGGGCAGACCGCACCACCCTCTGCAGAGCCCTGTGGTTGCGGACTGTGCAGTTGCCGTACCAGGCGGTGATACAGCCCGACAGGATGCTCTCAATTGTGGATCTGTAAAAGATTGTGAGGGTTTTAGGTGCCAAGCCAAATGTCTTCAGCCTCCTGAGGTTGAAGAGGCTCTGTTGTGCTGCCTTCACCACACTGTCTGTGTGGGTGGACCATTTCAGTTTGTCAGTGATGTGTACGTCAAGGAACTTAATCTACACTGATTTGAAGTGGATTTAACAAGTGACCAATAAGGGATCATAGCTTTCACCTGGTCAGTCTTTGTCATGGAAAGAGCAGGTGTTCTTAATGTTTTGTATACTCAGTGTATATCTGGGGAAGTTTCCAAGATCACAGTGTTCTCCATCATTGGGAAATGAAAAAAATATGCAACTACCCAGACTCTGACTAGAGCTGGCCGTCCGACCAAACTGAGCAACCGGGCAAGAAGGACCTTGGTCAGGGAGGTGACCAAGAACCCAATGAGCACTCTGACAGAACTACAGAGTTCCTCGGTTTTGTATTTTGTATTTGTATTTATTACGGATCCCCATTAGCGGCTGCCAAGGCAGCAGCTACTCTTCCTGGGGTCCAATCACAATTTACATACAATAAAACATTATTACACACTACTCTACCATAACATATTTACAATACAAAATGCATGCGCCGAATACAACAGGTGTAGACCTTACAGTGAAATGCTTACTTACAAGCCTTTAACCAACAATGCAGTTGGACTGTGAAGAGACCTCTGGTGGCATGTCTCGTGGGGTATGCATGGGTGTCCGAGCTGTGTGCCAGCATTCGAAACAGACAACTTGGTACATTCAGCTTGTCAACACCTCTTAAAAAAACAAGCAGTGATGAAGACAATCTCTCTTCCACTCTAAGCCAGGAAAGACTAACATGCATGTCATTAATGTTAGCGCTCTGTGTACTTTTAAGGGCCAGCCGTGCTGCCCTGTTCTGAGCCAACTGCAATTTTCCCAAGTCCCTCCTACTGAACAGTAGTTTAGGTGCGACAAAACTAGGGCCTGTAGGACCTGCCTTGTTGATAGTGTTGTTAAGAAGGCAGAGCAGCGCTTAATTATGGACATACTTCTCCCCATCTTAGCTACTGTTGTATCAATATGCTTTGACCATGACAGTTTACAATCCAGGGTTACTCCAAGCAGTTTAGTCTCCTCAACTTGCTCAATTTCCACATTATTCATTACGAGATGTACATTTACATATGTAGTTGAGGTTTAGGGTTTAGTGAATGATTTGACCCACATACAATGCTTTTCGTTTTGGAAATATTTAGGACTAACTTATTCCTTGCCACCCATTCCGAAACTAACTGCAATTCTTTGTTAAGTGTTGCAGTTATTTCAGTTGCTGTAGCAGCTGACGTGTATAGTGTTGAGTCATCTGCATACATATGTAACAGTGTTGCTTCCGTCCCTCTCCTCGCCCCTACCTGGGCTTGAACCAGGGACCCTCTGCACACATCGACAACAGTCACCCTCGAAGCACCGTTACCCATCGCTCCACAAAAGCCGCAGCCCTTGCAGAGCAAGGGAAACAACTACTCCAAGGTCTCAGAGCGAGTGACATCACCGATTGAAACGCTACTAGCGTGCACCGCTAACTAGCTAGCCATTTCACACCGGTTACACATAGACACAATGGCTTTACTCAAAGCCAGAGACATGTCGTTAGTAAAGATGGAAAAAAGTAAGGGGCCTTAACAGCTGCCCTGAATAATTCCTGATTCTACCTGGATTAAGTTTGAGAGGCTTCCATTAAAGAACACCCTCTTTATCCACATTATAGCAGGGGGTGTAAAGCCATAACCAGCAGCAGACTATGATCGATAATGTCAAAAGCCGCACTGAAGTCCAACAAAAAGCCCCCACAATCTTTTTATCATCAATTTCTCTCAGCCAATCATCATTTGTGTAAGTGCTGTGCTTGTTGAATGTCCTTCTCTATAAGCATGGTGAAAGTTTGTTGTCAATTTGTTTACTGTAAAATAGCATTGTATCTGGTCAAACAAATTTTTTTCCAATAGTTTACTAAGGGTTGGTAACAGGCTAATTGGTTGGCTATTTGAGCCAGTAAAGGGGGCTTTACTATTCTTAGGTAGCGGAATGACTTTTGCTTCCCTCCAAGCCTGGGGGCACACACATTCTAGTAGGCTTAAATTGAAAATATGGCAAATAGGAGTGGCAATATCGTCCACTATTATCCTCAGTAATTTTCCATCCAAGTTGTCAGACCCCAGTGGCTTGTCATTGTTAATAGAGACAACAATACTTTTTTCACCTCTTCCACACTCACTTTACGGAATTCAAAATTACAATGCTTGTCTTTCATAATTTGGTCAGATATACTTGGATGTGTAGTGTCAGCGTTGTTGCTGGCATGTCATGCCTAAATTTGCTAATCTTGCCAAAGAAAAAATTATTAAAGTAGTTGGCAATATCAGTTGGTTTTGTGATGAATCAGCCATCTGATTGAGATGGGAGAACCTGCGAGAAGGACATTAGTCTCTACAGCAATTCACCAATCTGGGCATTATAAGAGAGTGGCCAGACGGAAACCACTCCTGGGAAAAAGGCACATGACAGCATACCTGGAGTTTGCAAAAAGCCACGTGAAAGACTGAGATCATAAGGCAAAAGATTCTGTGGTCTGACCAGACAAAAATGTAACTCTTTGGCCTGAATGCAAAGCGCTATGTCTGGAGAAAACCAGGCACAGCTCATCTCACGTCTAACACGATCCCTACCGTGAAGCATGGTGGCAGCATCATGCTATGGGGATGCTTTTCAGTGGCAAGGACTGGGAGACTGGTAAGGATAGAGGAAACAATGAATGGAGCCAAATACAGGCAAATCATTGATGAGAACCTGCTTCAGAGAGCCAATAACCTTAGACTGGGGGGTGAACATTTACGTCCCAACAGGACAATGACGCCAAGCATACAGCCAAAGCAACGCTGTAATGGCTTCAGAACAAGAATGTGAAAGTCCTTGAGTGGCCCAGGCAAAGCCCAGACTTGAACCTATTGAAAATCTGTGGAAAGACTTGAAGATTGCTGTTCACTGCCGCTCCCCATCTAACTTAACAGAGCTTGAGAAAATCTGCAAGGAATAATGGGAGAAAATCCCCAAATCCAGATGTGCAAAACTGATACAGACGACTCAAAGCTGTAATCGCCACCAAAGGTGATTCTACAAAGTATTGACTCGGGTGTGAATACTTACAGTATGTGCATTAGATTGGATTGTATTTCAAAAACATGTTTTCACTTTGTCATGATGGAGTATTGTGTGTAGATGGGTGAGAAAAATATATATTGAACAAAAATATAAACGCAACATGTACAGTGTTGGTCCCATGTTTCATGAGCTGAAATAAAAGATCCCAGAAATGTTCCATCCATACATAAAGCTTATTTCGCTCAAATTTTGTGCACAAATTTGTTTACATCCCTGTTAGTGAGCATTTCTCCTTTGCCAAGATAATCCATCCACCTGACAGGTGTGGCATATCAAGAAACGGATTAAACAGCATGATCATTACACAGGTGCACCTTGTGCTGGGGACAATAAAAGGCCACTCTAAAATGTGCAGTTGTCACACAACACAATGCCACAGATGTCTCAAGTTTTGAGGGAGCGTGCAATTGGCATGATGACTGCAGGAATGTCCACAAGTGCTGTTGCCAGAGAATTTAATGTTAATTTCTCTACCATAAGCTGCCTCCAACGTCGTTTTAGAGAATTTGCCATTATGTCCAACTGGCCTCACAACCGCAGACCACATGTAACCACGCCAGCCATGGACCTCCACATCTGGTTTTTTCACCTGCGGGATCGTCTGAGACAAGCCACCTGGACAGCTGATGAAACTGAGGAGTATTTCTGTCTGTAATAAAGCCCTTTTGTGGGGAAAAACTAATTCTGATTGGTTGGGCCTGGCTCCCCAGTGGATGGGCCTTTCTCCGAAGTGGGTGGGCCTATGTCCTCCCAGGCCCACCCATGCTGCGCCCTGCCCAGTCATGTGAAATCCATAGATTAGGGCCTAATTAATTTATTTCAATTGAATGATTTCCTTATATAAACTGTAATTCAGTAAAATCTTTGAAGTTGTTGCATGTTGCGTTTATATTTTTGTTCCATATATGAACTTTGTAACTGTTTTAAAATCACCAATGGCCTCATGGTATCATCCCTGAGCAGTTTCATTCCTGTCCTGCATGTCAGTTCAGAAGGACGACTGTATCTTTGACGTGTCTGGGTGGTTTAATACATAATCCACACTATAATTATTTTTCTGACAATGCTTAAAGAGATATTCAATGTCTGATTTGTTATTTTTACCCATCTACCAATCACTGCCCTTTTTTACAAGGCTTTCGAAAAGCTCCCTGGTTTTTGTAGTTTAATCTGTGCTTGAAATTCAATACTTGACTGAGGGACCTTACAGATGTTGTATGTATAGGGGACAGAGGAAGGGTTAGTCATACAAAATCATGTCAACCCCTCTTATTTTCACACAGAGTGAGTCCATTTAACTTTTTATTTGATTTGTTAAGCCAAATTTGACTCCTGAACTAATTTAGGCTTGCCTAAACAAAGGGGCTGAATACTTATGCAACGACTGACTATATTTTAGTTAATTTTGTATTCATCTTTTTTAAAAATAGAATTGTTCTTCCACTTTGACATTAGAGTATTTTGTGTATATTGTTGACAAAAAATGTCAATTACATCCATTTCAATCCCACTTGTAACACAATAAAATGTGAACAAATCCAAGGGTTCTGAATTATTTTGCAAGGCACTGTATTTCCACACTATGAGGTTGGAATAATACTGTGAAATTGTGAAAATGCTGATAACGCCCTTTTAGTGTAAGAGCTGTTTGAAACGACAGCCTGAAATTTCAGTCTGTATTGGTTGGATTGAGTTTTGGCCTGCCTGGTGACATCACCAGGCGGTAAATTAGTTAATAGACCAATAATAAAGAGTTCCAAACGTCTCTGCCAATAACAGCACATTTTCTATTTTCCCACTCAGACCACTCCTAGACAGTCTTAGCAAAATTGTTGCTTAAGAAATCGCTCTTGGCTAAGAAACTATTTTTAACCATGTTAAATGAAAACAATCACAGTAAGGTACTTAATTGTCACCCCAAAATTATATTGATATTGAGCTAAAAATGGCTGCATTGGACCTTTAAACATCCCTATCTCAAACTTGAAAAACATACCATGCTGCAATAATCAACAATAAATCTCTTTAAAATAACAAATACAACACTTTGGACTGCAGTGTCTCTGTGCATCCGAGGTAAAAACACAAGAGTTTTAAAAACGGATCAACGTGAAAACATACTCAGTGGCCAGTTTATTAGGTACACCCATCTAGTACCGGGTCGGACCCCCCTTTGCCTCCAGAACAGCTTAAATTATTCGGGGCATTCTACAAGGTGTCGGAAACGTTCCACAGGGATGTTGGTCCATGCTGACGCGATGCCATGACGCAGTTGCTGCAGATTGGACGGCTGTACATTCATGCTGGGATCAGCCCATTCCATCTTATCCCAAAGATACTCTATTGGGTTGAGGTCTGGGGACTGTGCAGGCCACTCAAGTAAACTGAACTCGCTGTCATGTTCTAGGCGATGTTTTTCCACTCCTCAATTGTCCAGTGTTGGTGATCGAATGGGCGTGGGCGTGGGCGTCTGCTGTAATAGCCCAATCCGTGACAAGGATCGACGAGTTGTGCGTTCCGAGTTGCCGTTCTGCACTCCACTGATGTACTGCGCCGTTATGTTTGTTTGTGGCCCGCCTGTTAGCTTCCAGGATTCTTGCCATTTCTCCTTCGACCTCCCTCATCACCGAGCTGTTTTCGCCCACAGGACTGCAGCTTACTGGGTACTTTGTGTTTGTCACACCATTCTCGAGAAACCCTAGACACTGCCGTGCGTGAAAATCCCAGGAGGGCGGCTGTTTCTGAGATAGTGGATCCGGCGCGCCTGGCACCGACGATCATCCCACGCTCAAAGTCGCTTAGGTCACTCGTTTCGCCCATTCTAACGTTAAATCGAACAGTAACTTAATGCCTCGATGCCTGTCTGCCTCCTTTATATAGCAAGCCACGGCCACATGACTCACTGTCTGTAGGAGCGATCCATTTTTGTAAACGGCGTGGTATACCTAAAACTGTGTGGTTCGGCAAGGCAGGTTTTGTAGCTACCTCAATCAAAGGCACACTCAATCAGGACAAATATATAACAATGAAAAGAGTGGACATCAACATCATAAAAATCTATTTTCAAGTCCAGCAGTAGACAAATATGGACTCTCAGAAAGGAGGTAAACTGGTGATAATGAGTCCTGTAAGACCACTAGCAGATCACTAGAGGGCGATGCTGGGTTATAAAGACTTGTTCCAGCACTAGTAAGTGTGGGGATCTCCTTCCAAATCAACAATCCTACCTTTATAGCAAACCTCAGCAAGAAATCAATACAGTACAATCAATTAACAATCAAAACATTTATAATTTCAGTGGACTCACATTTCAATGCTAGCAGCATGTCACCCGACATGTCACTGCTAATTTCATCGTTTTAACTGCTGAGGCAAGCAAACAAATAAATGCCTTCTCATTTAGCTGATTGACGTAGGTAATGGATCAAATAATCTCGGCACATAGACAATGGGTCAAAGTACCACAGAGCAACCTTGAGATACTGCAGCTACACCTGTCGCCCCTCACTCACTCACTCAGCAAACAGGGCAAGCAGTGGGTGTGTCATCCTCACACACCTCTGTCCGTCACATTACCAGGATTACCGTGACCGGTTGGGCTCCGGCTCCAACGACCCTGTGACCTGGAAGTGGATGCCGTCCCCAGGCAGTGGGGAGGGGATGAGTGGGCAGAGCCAGCAGACGTACCAGTGGGTACCCAGGCCGTGCCGTAGGTTGCCCAGTACACCCAGGTTGTAGGGTCTGCGGATGGCGTACCACTCCCTGGTGGTCTGGCCTCGCAGGAGGAGGAAGAGGTGGAAGAAGAGGAAGGCTGCCACCAGCAGGAAGCCCAACACACAGGTGTCTGCGATGAAGGCAAAGGCAAAGGCCCGCGCTGTCACCTGACCTGGAGGAGAGGCGAGAGAGGGTCAGAGAATAGTACAACGCTCACACACAAACACACCTCTCTCTGTATTTCACACACACATACACATACACATTCCCTTTCTTTCTCTCTCTCTCTCTCTCTCTCTCTCTCTCTCTCGCTCACATACACATCTCTCACACATACACACCTCTCACTCGCTTGGCTCTCTCTCCCTCTCTCACACACCCTCCCCCTCTCTCCCTCCCTCCCTCCCTCCCAGTCTAACCAGAGACGAGCATGATCCAGGGCATGAGTAGTAGCAGGATACTGTGCAGCGTGACTCCTTCCTTCAGGATGATGATGAACACCTCAGCGTTCATCACTACAGCGTACAGCAGCCCCGTCCACATGAACAGCAGACAGCTGATGAAGTAGCGGTAGTTCCGGAAGCCCACACACTGGCCGAAGAACACACAGTGGTGGTCTCGTCTCAGAACACACACTTTACAGTCATAGCAGTGGGAGCACCGTGGGGGAGTGTGGGTCTCACATGTGTAGCAGTACCTGTAGGTAGAATAGAGGTGTGTTACAGTGTAATAACTGCTGGTATAACAACGTCATAAACACTGGGGAAATAATATTTGAATAATGAGAACAATCTCTGCCCCCATAACATTATCTGAATACCGGCAGCCTATTTATGAGGAAGTACCTCCGGTCATCATTGCATAGTCTCAACACACATTGATGTGATTCAACCAGTCTTAACAATTTGTTTGATGATGAACCATTATGTCTGTTTAGATGAACCTAATGATGAACCATTATGTCTGTTTAGATTACCTCCAGCCTTGCGCCATGCCTTCTGAGCCCAGGAACACTCCTTGAATGCTGGGGCTGGTTTTCAGAAACAGCGACGCGTTCCATGTGATGTTGCCCAACATGAAGTACTGCGCGAAGAGGTGCAGAGTCTTCCACACTGTAGACCAATGGGTCTTCTTCTGGTCCGATTGGAGCGGGGCCTCGACCAGAACCAGGTAGCTCACCTCCGCGGTGATGGAGAACACGAGAACGGTGTTCAGAACGATGGGCAGGTGGCGGCACGTCTTCTCCACGCGATCCCACACCCGACCTGCGAAGCTAAACAAGGTCATGGTGCCTTGTCGGTCTTGTGTTCTCTATGCTTCCTTGTTGTCGCGACTCTGTTGTGATTTTAACTAACAGGATATCTGACAGGCGAATGAAGGGGGATGTTTTTCACAGACGTATCATGTTTGTGATCTGATGCTGACGTTAGCGATTTAGTTAGTACGGACGAAATAATATAAATTTCTACAATTTATCTGTTGTCATTAACAAACACCGGTGTGTGGATAAGCGCTGTGCTATTTTCACCTAATGCGATTTCATTTTACAAAGGAGTGGAGCTGTCAGCGTAGCCTGTGTTACATGAAAAGACGTCCCCCATATCTATACCTATCGCGTAAATGTTCCGTGTGAAATTACTAAAGGACCGTCCTTCAACAAAGATGTTATATTCCTCTCTGACTACAATTAGTAATGTGCATTTACATTAAGATAAACTCTCCTAAATATGAAAATTAATTATTTACTATCAGATAATCAAATGACATTACTTTCATTTTATGGAGATTATTCATTAGTGTAACATTATTTGTTCTATATATTTTCTTACTCATAGTGATGACAGCAAAAATAATAAGGTTTCCCCAATTCATCTGTGATGACAGTGATGTCCATATGCCCCCTGTTCCTCCCCCTAAAAGAGAGTAATCCATCCAACCCTTAATCCATGTTAATCCCAGGCAGCCGTTTGTGAGCCTTCGATTTCAAAGGTTGGTTGGTTCCTGTCATGCCTGTAGTGAAAGATAAATTATGTCTACCTGGTATATGGACGGTGCCGAGGATAACCGAGGTGGTTATACAAAACAGGGACCAGAAAGTCTGCTACAGAGGTGAGAGTGTAAAACCAGAGAGAACCTCTCATGTATCCTTTTATTTTAGATGATACAGGGGTTGAATGATTGCTGTGACTTGATGTGACTACTAGTATGATATTAATATATATATATATATTTTAACTTGCTTTTTCAACATTGTTATTTTGATTATGAGAAGTATATTTTTGTTTATTGTACAGTATGTAAAAGGACAGAATCTCTCCACCACTAGGGGTCAGTGCCGCCTGTATTATGGAGTAATCCATGTCGGGAAATAAAAATAATTAGAAAATGTTCAGTAGCTCTGTTGTGTGTCTTCCTCCCCACAGTGAGCGCAGGAGAATGAAGCTGCAGAGTGACCTTGTGACCTTACAGAGGGATGAGCGCCTGTGAGTGAGCTGTGTACTTTTTATTTTGGAATATGAATATATAAGAATATATCAGAATAAAAAAACTACTGACACTGTGTGTGTGTGTGCTCGTGTGTGCGTGCATGCCTGCCTGTGTGTGCGTGTGTGTGTGCTTACCTGTCTGTGTGTATGTGTGCAGTAGCCGGGCTGTGCGGCTGCAGTGCCGGTGGCAGGAGCTGAGTGAGAGAGAACGTCGGGCCCAGCAGCAGAATAGGCAGCTGCTGCAGGAGTTTGACAGAGCCCAGGACACTCTGAGAGACATGGTCACCCGCACCGCCGCTATGAATACCATAAGAGTGAGGGCACGCACACCACCCGTATGAAAACATTTAATGAACACACACGGCATGCACCACCCGCATGTGGAATGGTGGACATCCTCCTACCTCCACACCTTGACAAACACACACACACACTTACATACACTCTTCACCATTGTCCCTCTCTGGGCCCCCAGATGACCCTGATCCCTAACTGTGACCACTGACCCCTCTAGGTGGAGTATGAAAGGTACCTGGAGGAGAGCTTCCCTCGCTGGCAGCAGCAGCTCAAACAGAAGACACTATCTGCCCAACGCAAGGTAGGCCTACCCTGCCTGACACCATAACAACAATGAGTCATTTATTAGATGTTTATAGATATCATATGAGATGTGATTTGAGACACTCCAGGCTAGGATCATCCTGTAATTCCTTCCACAGCGAATGGAGCAGCACATGAAGGAGTGTCTGAGGAGTATGGAGGAGGATAGGGGTGAAGAGAGGGGCTCCAGACCCCCCATCGGAGCCCAACCTCCACTTTCCCCATGTAACACCAACACACCCTTATACAGTTCATATACCCACCTTACCTCCCACCTTACCTCCCACCTCACTGTCATTTCTCTTTCTTTAGGTCATGTCCAACAGCTCCAGAATGCCGCTGCGCATCAAGAACACCACAACCAAAATGGCCACCAGGACTACATCCAAAATGGCCACCATCATCCCAGCATCCCTTCAATTCAGTCCTCCTGGTTGATTCATGCTCGTTCCCAATTGGCTAATTCCCAAACCAGAATGCACTCCAAACTCCAACAAAGAGACATGACTCACCACCCTGCTCACCCCCTCCATCCCTATTGCCCTCAGTCTCTCCACCCCCCTCAGCCTTACCCTGTCCAGCCCCCTCAGTCCTACTCCACCCACAGTAAGCCCCACATCGTGATCCAGCAGGAGACACCACCGACAGGGTACCCCATGCAATGGCCTGCTGGGGTGGCCGTGGCTGGGCTCCCTTTCAGGGCCCCAGTGGGCCTTCAAACCTCCTGGACCAGCCCTGCCATGCCGGATAGCCAGGGATGGAGAATGGTACAGGGTGTGGCGGGGGAGGATGAGGGGAGGGAGGCCAGTGCAGCGACTAGTCCTGAAGGAGGGAGCAGTGTGGGACACAGACAGAGGAGAGAGAAGAGTAGCGATCTGGCACATGAGCTGGACATCAAACCAGGTAAGAACCATTGCTTCATATAATCTAACTGTACACTAACCAACAATGAACCAGCAACTAAACCCAAGCTAACTGTCAACACTGGCCACACTGGCCCAAGCTGACTGATAAATATAATTGTTGAACTAATCATAACCCAAATGTCTGTGTGTGTGTGTGTGTGTGTGTGTGTGTGTGTGTGTGTGTGTGTGTGTGTGTGTGTGTGTGTGTGTGTGTGTGTGTGTGTGTGTGTGTGTGTGTGTGTGTGCGTGCGTGCGTGCGTGCGTGTGTGCGTGCGTGCGTGCGTGTGTGTGTGTGTGTGTGCAGTGCGTCTGTGGAGTGGACATGGAGAGAGCAGTGAGAGCAGCAGAACCTCCAGTCAGGCCAGTAAAGAGAGCGTCGGCAGCAGGGAGAGGAGGAACAGGAAGGAGAAGAAGGGAGGAAGAGGAGGACAGAGCTCAACAGACAGGTCCTCTGCAGGATCCGGGGAAGTGGTTATTGCTGTGGCTTCAGTATCTTCTGCCTCTGTGGTACAAAGCTCAGAGAATGATGGGACATCGGTGGCAGGGAGCAACAAGAGCAGGAGGAGTAGAGGACTGGCTAACTCAGTCAGTGCAGAGGAGTCAGGCAGTCATAGAGAGGAATCAGGGAGTCATAGGGCAGAGTCAAGAAGTAAAATGCAGGAGTCAATGATTCAAATGGAGTCAGTGAGTCATAGGGAGGAAGTAGCCAGTGAGAAAGAAGTACCAGAGAATGACATGGAGGCCACAGAGGGAGAAGAGGAGAGTCTGGTTGGACTCAGTGTGGAGGAGGGAGCAACAGTAGAAGAAGAGGAGGAAATTGAACATGACAGAGAGGAGGGGAGAGAAACAGAGGAAGAAGAGGTAATGGGAGAACATGATGGCGAAACAGAGCAAAGAGAAGGTCAGGATGAATGCAATGAGGCAAGTCAGAGAGACAGAGAGGAAGAAGAAGTCCAACCAGAAAGTGAGAATGTTTCTATAAGGGAGCACACTGCAGAGGATGAGGAAGAGGAGGAGAGGGGAGAGGAAGAAGCAGAGGAGGCACAGGACTCAGAAGGGCAGGTAGAGCGCGAGGAGGTGGAATGGAGTGATAGAGACAAAGAGGAAGAGAGCGAGAACGAAAGAGAGGAATCACACACTTCTCAGGACGGAGAGATAGAAGAGGTAGTTAAGGGTAGCAGAGAAGAAGAGGAGGATGTGGGAGCTGGGGGTGAAAGAGATGAGGATGAAAGAGATGAGGATGACGAGGGGTCAGGGGGTGAAGAAGAGGAGCAGCGTTGTCAGGATGCTGAGGAAGACTCAGCAGCAGGGCAGCCTGAGGATGAAGAGGAGAGAGACTCTGACGACAGCATCATCTCACCACCAGAACACAGGTAAAACACACTGATGATGATGGTGATGATGATGATCATAATGATGATGATGACTCAATTGTTATGATTCTCAGGTCATCCAAAGGCCTGGCAGAGGTAGTGGAAGAGGAGGAGGAAGAAGAAGTGATTGATGATAATGAGGAAAATGAGGGTGAAGATGATGAAGGTGACAAAGTGAAGGGGTATTCATGGTCTGTAGATCCCTTTCCAGATGAGGATGATGATATTGAAAGTCTTCTTGCTCCACAGGCAAAGTCTCAGGAAAAACAGTGAGTGTTGTTATTTCTTTGAAAAATTGGTGCTTCAAATGACTATCTCTGGCCACTTTTCTAAAAATGACCTTTGTTGGATTTAAGAGAGAAAGAGAAGGAGAAGACAGTGGTCCTTGTCAAACCCAAAGGTAAGATCTCTGCACACTGCAATGCATAGATAAACTTAAAAAGGTTCGCTTCTCGCCAGTAATATGCACTATTTTGTAACCTAACCTGTGCTATGTGTCTTTTCAGCCATAGATGAAGACTTGGACAGTTTGTCTGAAGTAAAAGCACTTCACAAAAAGAAAGGAGCCAATCAGGACACAGACTCAGAAGAGTTTGATCACTTCTATGACTGACGAGCCGTTTCTTCCAATTCGCCAGAAACCTCAACAAGACATGAGTGACTGCAATACTAATGCCAGACTTCTAAATCCTATACACTTGAAAATGAAATCCACAACACTTGAACATAAAATGAACATTCCTTATCTGTCAAGATGCACTGAAAATAAATAATTTGCATTTTATTAAAAAGAGAATATTGAAAATGTTGTTTTGAGATTGAGAGATATCATTACTACTCCAGCACAGTACGGGGCAGCATACCCCACATGAGTTGAGACTGCACACGCCAAAAACAAATCTTCCTGTGTTGAAGAAGACGCTCTTATCCAATCACGTCTAAGTTGGAGGAAACAATAGAACTCTGGACCATTGAAAGGTAGCTATTGAGATATGTATTTATGGCAGAGTCGTTTCTATATAGTGTAACTGTGTTTTTCAGTCCACATACTGTATCAATATTCTTAACCAAATGTTTGGAATATGTTTGTTTGCTGAAGTGCCTTATCTTGCATGCTGAGCAAGGGAATCAACCTTGGCGGCAGGTAGCTTAGTGGGTAAGAGCGTTGTGCCAGTAACCGAAAGGTCGCTGGTTCTAATCCCCGAGCCGACTAGGTGAAAAATCTGTCGATGTGCCCTTGAGCAAGGCACTTAACCCTAATTGCTCCTGTAAGTCGCTCTGGATAAGAGCGTCTGCTAAATGACTGTAAATGTAAATGTAAAATGAATCAGTCCATTGTCATTGAATAGACAACAAGCTAACGATAAGCCAACGTTTGCCCAATTATACTGTTATCAGAGGTTTGCTGTCACGGTTTCGGCCGAGGCTGCCTCTCTTCCTTGTTCGGGCAGGCTTCGGCGTTCGTTGTCTCCGGAATACTAGCTGCCACCGTTGTATGTTTCATGTTCGTTTGCTTTTGTCTGTTTGTTGTGACACCTGTTCTCGTTTAGCGTAATTAGTGTCCTATAAGTTTCTCGTTGTGTTTGTCTAGTGTTGTGTGTGATTGATTTATTTCTGTCGTGTGTTGCTTGTATATTGCATTTTCGCTCGGTTGAGCTTCACTCCACTGCGTTGGAGCATTTACGCACATGTTTAGTGCGCCTTTATTTTTGTCGCCTTCGTGCGTAGTTTCGCCTTCGGGCAAGTGTGTTCGTATTTTCCTTGTTGGAAATAGTACTAAAGTCTTTTGGACTATACTTCAGTGTCCTGCGCTTGATTCCACCACTACACCCACCTACAGCACTCTTGACAGAATCACACACCTTCAAGAATGGAATCAGCAGGAGCCGCAGCAGCCCAGGCGACGCTGGAGGACAAGGTCCGGGAACAAAGTGACCAGATCCTGCAGATGGGGTCCGCACCACCATCCGAGGCTGGGGGACTCCTCCACCGCCACCCTCCCTGCCAGCACCATCGGCCAGTCAGCCCATTCCTGCTCCGGAACCCCGAGGAGTTCGACTCTCGCTCCCGAGGGCCTACGATGGGACCGCGGCCGGGTGTCAGGGATTCCTTCTCCAGGTGGAGCTGTACCTGGCCACCGTGCACCCGGCGCCCTCGGGACATGAGAGCGTGTCCGCCCTGATCTCCTGCCTTTCCGGGAAGGCGTTGGAATGGGCCAACGCGGAGTGGAGGAGGATCGACGCGGATACCATCACCTACGACGAGTTCTCCCGCCGCTTCAGGGCGGTGTTTGACCATTCCCCGGAGGGGAAAGCGGCGGGGGAGCGTCTGGTCTTCCTCCGGCAGGGGAGGAGGAGTGCCCAGGAGTTCGCCCTCGAATTCCGTACTCTAGCGGCAGATGCAGGGTGGAATGAGCGGGCTCTCATCGATCACTACAGATGTAGTCTTCGCGAGGACGTCCGTCGGGAGCTGGCCTGTAGGGACACCAGCCTCTCGTTCGACCAGTTGGTCGACATGTCCATCAGGCTGGATAACCTGCTAGCTACCCACGGACGTTCCGAGGGGGGTCCGTCCATTTCACCCTCCAGCGCCTCCGAGCCGTGCCCCATGGAGCTCGGGGGCGCTGGCGCTAGAGAGAGGAGGGGTCGGCTTACGAGGGGGTCCATCTCCTGCACCAACTGTGGTCGGGGAGGACACACCGCGGCTAGGTGCTGGGGATGGCCTCCTAGGGGAGAGGACGACAGGTCCCGCACTGGGGATTCCTTCCAGGTGAGTAGGCGCCCCACTCACCCAGAGCTCTCTGTTGCACATTTCTGTATACCTGTGCGTTTTCCACAGGTAGCACCTCATTCCCAGCATAAGGCGCTGGTAGATTCAGGCGTGGCTGGGAATTTTGTTGATAAGAAGTTTTGTTTAGCCTTAGGGATTCCCCTTCTTCCTGTTGATGTCCCTTTCCCCGTTCATGCCCTAGATAGCCGTCCGTTGGGTGCAGGCTTAATCAGGGAGGTCACTGCGCCACTTAGGATGTGTGCGCAGGGGGGTCATCAGGAGATGATTCAGCTATTTCTGATTGACTCGCCTGCGTATCCGGTGGTGCTGGGCATGCCCTGGTTGAGTACCCATAACCCATCTATTTCGTGGCAGGAGAGGGCTCTGATGGAGTGGTCTGCCCAGTGTGTGGGTCGATGTTTGGGCGTTTCCGTAGGGGCTACCTCGGTGGAGAGTCCAAACCAGGTGCCCGCATTGCACGTTCCCCCTGAGTATGGGGATTTGGCTATTGCGTTTAGTAAGTCGAGGGCGACGCGGTTGCCGCCCCATAGGCAGGGAGATTGTGCGATAGACCTCCAGGCAGGAGCTGCGCTCCCACGGAGCCATGTGTATCCTCTGTCTCAGGAGGAGAAGAAAGCTATGGAGATTTACATAGACGAATCTCTGAGACAAGGATACATACGGCCTTCCACTTCCCCTGCGTCCTCGAGTTTCTTTTTTGTGAAGAAAAAGGATGGTGGTTTACGCCCGTGCATCGATTACCGTGGTCTCAATCAGATCACGGTGAAGTATAGTTATCCACTCCCGCTGATTGCGACCATGACTGTGTCTTTGCATGGGGCGCGTTTCTTCACGAAATTAGATCTCAGGAGCGCGTACAACTTGGTGCGCATCAGGGAGGGCGATGAATGGAAGACAGCCTTTAGTACCACCTCGGCCATTACGAGTATCTTGTCATGCCATACGGGTTGATGAACGCTCCGTCAGTTTTCCAATCATTCGTGGATGAGATCTTCAGGGACATGCAGGGGCAGGGGGTGGTTGTGTACATAGATGACATTCTCGTGTACTCGCCTACCCGTGTCGAGCATGTGGCCCTGGTGCGCAGAGTGTTGCGGAGGCTGGTGGAGCACGACCTGTATGTTAAGGCAGAGAAGTGTCTGTTTTTCCAGGAGTCGGTCTCCTTTTTGGGGTATCAGTTGTCTGCGTCAGGGGTGAAGATGGAGGTAGACCGGGTGTCAGCCGTGCGTAATTGGCAAACACCAACCACTGTGAAGGAGGTGCAGCAGTTTTTGGGGTTTGCGAATTACTACCGGAGGTTTATCCGGGGTTTTGGACAGGTGGCAGCTCCCATCACGTCTCTTTTGAAGGGGGGTCCGGTGCGTCTGCAGTGGTCTGCCGAGGCGGACAGGGCGTTTGGGAGGCTGAAGGACCTGTTTACCTCGGCCCCGGTGCTGGCGCATCCGGATCCCTCTTTGCCATTTCAGGTAGAGGTGGACGCGTCTGAGGCCGGTATAGGAGCCGTGCTTTCACAACGGTCAGGCGCGCCACCTAAACTCCGCCCCTGTGCTTTTTATTCTAAGAAGCTCAGTCCGGCGGAGCGAAACTATGACGTAGGGGACAGGGAGCTGTTAGCCGTGGTACAGGCCCTAAAGGTGTGGAGGCACTGGCTTGAGGGGGCTCAACACCCTTTCCTCATTTTGACGGACCACCGTAACCTGGAGTACATCCGGGCAGCGAGGAGGCTGAACCCTCGTCAGGCAAGATGGAGCATGTTTTTGACCCGGTTTACATTTAAGATCACGTACATCCCTGGGTCACAGAACGGTAAGGCAGATGCACTGTCTCGGTGGTATGACACGGAGGAGAGGTCCGTGGAGCCCACTCCCATACTGCCGGAGTCGTGTCTGGTGGCACCGGTAGTGTGGGAGGTCGATGCTGAGCTCGAGCGGGCGTTACGCACCGACCCTAGTCCACCGCAATGCCCGGAGGGTCGGAAGTACGTTCCGCTCGAGGTTCGGGATCGATTGATCTATTGGGCTCACACGTCACCCTCCTCTGGACACCCTGGTATCGGCCGGACAGTGCACTGTCTTAGTGCCAAGTACTGGTGGCCCACGTTGGCAAGGGATGTGAGGGTTTATGTTTCCTCCTGCTCGGTGTGAGCCCAGTGTAAGGCGCCTAGACATCTGCCTAGGGGTAAGTTACTACCCCTGCCCGTTCCACAACGACCATGGTCTCACCTCTCGGTGGATTTCCTTACTGACCTTCCTCCTTCACAGGGGAATACCACTATACTGGTCGTTGTGGACCGGTTTTCTAAGGCCTGTCGTTTGCTCCCCATGCCGGGCCTTCCTACCGCCCTGCAAACTGCCGAAGCACTATTCACCCATGTGTTCCGGCACTACGGGGTACCCGAGGATATTGTGTCTGATCGAGGTCCCCAATTTACCTCCAGGGTCTGGAGAGCCTTTATGGAGCGGTTGGGGGTCTCGGTGAGCCTCACCTCGGGTTACCACCCGGAGAGTAATGGGCAGGTGGAACGCGTGAACCAGGATGTGGGTAGGTTTCTTAGAACATACTGCCAGGACCGGCCGGAGGAGTGGGCAAGGTACGTTCCCTGGGCCGAGATGGCCCAGAATTCCCTACGCCATTCCTCCACTAACCTAACCCCTTCCCAATGTGTGTTAGGTTACCAGCCGGTTCTGGCACCTTGGCAGCAGAGCCAGATCGAGGCTCCTGCGGTGGATGAGTGGGCGCGGCACTCGGAGGAGACATGGAACGCTGCACACGTCCACCTGCAGCGGGCCCTCCGACGTCATAAGGCGAGCGCCGATCTCCACCGCAGTGAGGGACCGGTGTACGCACCTGGTGATCGAGTCTGGCTCTCTACCAGAAACCTGCCCCTCCGCCTGCCCTGTCGGAAACTGGGTCGGCGGTTTGTAGGGCCATTTAAAGTCCTGAGAAGGTTGAACGAGGTGTGTTACAAATTACAACTACCTGTTGAATATAAAAGTATTAACCCCTCGTTCCATGTGTCCCTTCTCAGGCCGGTGGTAGCTGGCCCACTCCAAGAAAGTGAGATCAGGGAGACTCCTCCGCCCCCATTGGACATCGAGGGGGCACCGGCGTACTCCGTGAGGTCCATCTTGGATTCGAGACGTCGGATGGGGGGTCTCCAATATCTAGTGGAGTGGGAGGGGTACGGTCCGGAGGAACGGTGCTGGGTGCCGAGGAGAGACATTTTGGACCCGTCTCTCCTGACGGAATTCCATCGTGGGCACCCGACGCACCCTGCTCCGCGTCCTCCGGGTCGTCCCCGAGGCCGGAGTCGGCGCACGTCTGGAGCCGCGCGTCAAGGGGGGGTACTGTCACGGTTTCGGCCGAGGCTGCCTCTCTTCCTTGTTCGGGCAGGCTTCGGCGTTCGTTGTCTCCGGAATACTAGCTGCCACCGTTGTATGTTTCATGTTCGTTTGCTTTTGTCTGTTTGTTGTGACACCTGTTCTCGTTTAGCGTAATTAGTGTCCTATAAGTTTCTCGTTGTGTTTGTCTAGTGTTGTGTGTGATTGATTTATTTCTGTCGTGTGTTGCTTGTATATTGCATTTTCGCTCGGTTGAGCTTCACTCCACTGCGTTGGAGCATTTACGCACATGTTTAGTGCGCCTTTATTTTTGTCGCCTTCGTGCGTAGTTTCGCCTTCGGGCAAGTGTGTTCGTATTTTCCTTGTTGGAAATAGTACTAAAGTCTTTTGGACTATACTTCGGTGTCCTGCGCTTGATTCCACCACTACACCCACCTACAGCACTCTTGACATTTGCCAATGATCCATTTGAGTCGTTTTCGAAAATTCACTGCAGTGCATTCATTTACCTTTAAGGGGTATACTACAAAGGAAGATAAATGACTTAGCCAGCTAACTTGCCATAATATTCTGAAACGTTTTATTTTTTATAAAGTTAAGTTTGAAATGGGCATGGTCTAATTAACTCAACAACCAAAAACACATATCTAAGTTTAGCTTTCTTAATGACCCAAAAAATAAATAGTTATTTCTGGTTGTTTATCAAAGTTTTGTAATATGCTTTGTAATATATCCCTCTGGTTGTGGGTCCCCCATGCTCTTCTTGTGTCGAAATACCTATGTAAGAATGCTGTTCATTGACTATAGCTCAGCATTCAACACCATAGTACCCTCCAAGCTCATCATTAAGCTCAAGGCCCTGGGTCTGAACCCCGCCCTGTGCAACTGGGTCCTGGACTTCCTGATGGGCCGCCCCCAGGTGGTGAAGGTAGGAAACAACATCTCCACTTTGCTGATCCTCAACACTGGGGCCCCACAAGGGTGTGTGCTCAGCCCCCTCCTGTACTCCCTGTTCACCCATGACTGCGTGGCCAAGCACGCCTCCAACTCAATCATCAAGTATGCAGACGACACAACAGTAGTAGGCTTGATTACCAACAACGATGAGACAGCCTACAGGGAGGAGGTGAGGGCTCTGGGAGTGTGGTGTCAGGAAAATAACCTCTCACTCAACGTCAACAAAACAAAGGAGATGATCGTGGACTTCAGGAAACAGCAGAGGGTGCACCCCCCTATCCACATTGACGGGACTGCAGTGGAGAAGGTGGAAAGCTTTAAGTTCCTTGGCGTACACATCACTGACAAACTGAAATGGTCCACCCACGCAGACAGTGTGGTGAAGAAGGTGCAACAGAGCCTCTTCAACCTCAGGAGGCTGAAGAAATTTGGCTTGGCACCTAAAACCCTCACAAACTTTTACAGATCCACAATTGAGAGCATCCTGTCGGGCAGTATCACCGCCTGGTACGGCAACCGCAGGGCTCTCCAGAGGGTGGTGCGGTCTGCCCAACAATGTATTACCGGGGGCAAACTACCCGCCCTCCAGGACACCTACAGCACCCGATGTCACAGGAAGGCCAAAAAGATCATCAAGGACATCAAGGCGAGGTCAGTACAGGTGCATCAAAGCTGGGACCGAGAGAATGAAAAACAGCTTCTATCTCAAGGCCATCAGACTATTAAATAGCCATCACTAGCACATTAGAGGCTGCTGCTGCCTATTGAAATCACTGGCCACTTTAAGAAATGGAACACTAGTCACTTTAATAATGTTTACATATCTTGCACTACTCATCTCATATGTATATACTGTATTCTATTCTATAATATTCTACTGTATCTTAGTCCATGCCGCTCTGTCATTGCTTGTCCATATATGAATATATTCTTAAATTCCATTCCTTACTAGATTTGTCTGTATTGGGTATATGTTGTGAAATTGTTAGATATTACTTGTTAGATGTTACTGCACTGTCGGAGCTAGAAGCACAAGCATTTCGCTACACCCGCTATAACATCTGCTAAACACGTGTATGTGACAAATACAATTTGATTTGTGTTTTCACTTTGAATGAAAACAAGATGCTTGGTCCTACGGTGCTCTGGGCTGGGCTTCTGTTCTGGGCAAGGTGTATCTGCGCTAAATCCCGCCTACTCCCGTGTAGCTCAGTTGGTAGAGCATGGCGCTTGCAACGCCAGGGTTGTGGGTTCGATTCCCACGGGGGGCCAGTATGAAAAATGTATGCACTCACTAACTGTAAGTTGCTCAGGATAAGAGCGTCTGCTAAATGACTAAAATGTAAATGTACTCAAATGACGTTGCTGGAGAGAGAGGAAGTAACTTAATACAGCCGCTAAAAAAAAACACGAATTCATCACACCATTTACTTCCAGCGAAGTGTGATAGCTAAATGCCTATACAGAGAATATATTGGTATCTATAATAGTGAATATGGGCCATATACTTGTTTCTAACATTTTGCCCCTCTCTTTCAGGATGTCATCCAATTGCAGTGTGACAACGTTACAGCTGGACTCAGTGAGCCAGGCAGAACACCCCTCTGTTCACCTGCTACCCTGTGAGATAGAGCATGACGGGCCTGCAGAGGTGTCCCAGTTCTTTTCAACCACCATCAAAGACTGAAAACATGTTACATAGAGGCAGCAGTAGCTGCATGCATTCTATACATAGAGCGTGGAAGACCAACATCTGATGTCACAGAGTGCAGTGTGTAGCCTACTGTTAATACAGATTACTTTAATACAGCTTGTCTCTCTTCCACATTTCCCACAGAGAAAACGGTGTCGTTCAGGGGTCGTGGGTTAAAAGGTCAGGAGGTCAGCTGTCCGCAGGGCTACACAGGCCTGGTGCTGAGAGAGGTCAACAAACCAGGCTTTGACCAGGAGGTAAACAGTAAACACTGCCAAAATCATCACTGTCTGGCCAACATCCACATAATCTACTGTAGCAGGTCAACAACTCACAAGGAATGCTGTCAGAATCTGCTCTAATCTGCCTGTATTCACCGACCAATGTCCACAAAACTCTTGCCACTGGGCAACAACTCAAAGAAGATGGCTATAATCAGTTTTTTGTGCTGTGAACCCCACACACCAACCAGGAAATATGAAACCCTTCCTTTTCCATTGTCTGCAGCAGGGCCACATACTGTATAACACCATACTGCATATTTAAACTCTTCACACACTTACAGTAATGCTATATGTGAGGTAATGTGTGTGTGTGTCCAGGACGGGACAGTGAAGGTGTCCTCAGTGTTCCATAACGTAATCTACTGGAACCTCGAGACTCCGCCCAACTCTGACGACGACATCTTCATGGCAATGGCCTGGCCAGATCTGGCAGAAGCGGTGTGTGCAATACAGTCATTTGTTTTACGAGAAGAACTCCATTAATCAAAATCGAATTATATTTGTCACATGCGCCGAATACAACAGGTGTAGACTTTACTGTGAATGCTTACTGACGAGCCCTTTCCCAACAATGCAGAGTTAAAAAGTAAGAAAAATGTGCAGAAAGGAAATAGTAACACAAAATAACAGTAACGAGGCTATATACAAGGAGTACCGGTACCGAGTCAATGTGCAAGGGTACGAGGTAGTTGAGGTAATATTTACATGTAGGTAGGGGTAAAAGTGACTAGGCAATCAGGATAGATAATAGACAGTAGCAGCAGTATACTGCAGGTAGGGGTAAAGTGACTAGGCCTCCTGTAGCTCAGTTGGTAGAGCATGGCGCTTGCAATGCCAGGGTTGTGGGTTCGATTCCCATGGGGGGCCAGTATGGAGAATGTATGCACTCACTAACTGTAAGTCGCTCTGGATAAGAGCATCTGCTAAATGACTAAAATGTAAATGTAGACAACAGGATAGATAGACAGTAGCAGCAATATACTGTAGGTAGGGGTAAAGTGACTAGACAATAGGATAGATAGACAGTAGCAGCAGTATACTGTAGGTATGGGTAAAGGGACTAGACAACAGGATAGATAGACAGTAGCAGCAATATACTGTAGGTAGGGGTAAAGGGACTAGACAACAGGATAGATAGACAGTAGCAGCAGTATACTGTAGGTAGGGGTAAAGTGACTAGACAACAGGATAGATAGACAGTAGCAGCAGTATACTGTAGGTAGGGGTAAAGTGACTAGACAACAGGATAGATAGACAGTAGCAGCAATATACTGTAGGTAGGGGTAAAGTGACTAGACAACAGGATAGATAGACAGTAGCAGCAATATACTGTAGGTAGGGGTAAAGTGACTAGACAACAGGATAGATAGACAGTAGCAGCAGTATACTGTAGGTAGGGGTAAAGGGACTAGACAACAGGATAGATAGACAGTAGCAGCAGTATACTGTAGGTAGGGGTAAAGGGACTAGACAACAGGATAGATAGACAGTAGCAGCAGTATACTGTAGGTAGGGGTAAAGTGACTAGACAACAGGATAGATAGACAGTAGCAGCAGTATACTGTAGGTAGGGGTAAAGTGACTAGACAACAGGATAGATAGACAGTAGCAGCAATATACTGTAGGTAGGGGTAAAGTGACTAGACAACAGGATAGATAGACAGTAGCAGCAGTATACTGTAGGTAGGGGTAAAGTGACTAGACAACAGGATAGATAGACAGTAGCAGCAGTATACTGTAGGTAGGGGTAAAGTGACTAGACAACAGGATAGATAGACAGTAGCAGCAGTATACTGTAGGTAGGGGTAAAGGGACTAGACAACAGGATAGATAGACAGTAGCAGCAATATACTGTAGGTAGGGGTAAAGTGACTAGACAACAGGATAGATAGACAGTAGCAGCAGTATACTGTAGGTAGGGGTAAAGGGACTAGACAACAGGATAGATAGACAGTAGCAGCAGTATACTGTAGGTAGGGGTAAAGGGACTAGACAACAGGATAGATAGACAGTAGCAGCAGTATACTGTAGGTAGGGGTAAAGGGACTAGACAACAGGATAGATAGACAGTAGCAGCAGTATACTGTAGGTAGGGGTAAAGTGACTAGACAACAGGATAGATAGACAGTAGCAGCAATATACTGTAGGTAGGGGTAAAGTGACTAGACAACAGGATAGATAGACAGTAGCAGCAGTATACTGTAGGTAGGGGTAAAGTGACTAGACAACAGGATAGATAGACAGTAGCAGCAATATACTGTAGGTAGGGGTAAAGTGACTAGACAACAGGATAGATAGACAGTAGCAGAAATATACTGTAGGTAGGGGTAAAGGGACTAGACAACAGGATAGATAGACAGTAGCAGCAGTATACTGTAGGTAGGGCCCCAGTGATGTATTACCATACATGGCCCATGGGTAATAACAACACATTATTAATCTTTGACAGATACACGGGCCAGTGGATGACTGACATGGAAGAGGCCAAAGCAAAGGAGATCAATCCTTACCCTCCTTTTCCTGCTGCAGCCTGAGGACTGCCTCCAAACACGTTGGTTGTGTGTTCAGTAGCCATTGCTTAGCTTGTGGAAATAGGAACAATGGGTAGACCACTCCTCACAGTCCCTAGTGTTGTAGTGGACAGTGTGTCTGTCTTTTACAGATCCATAGGGGTGAATTGTGCTTGCTTCTTCTTGTGACTTCTGTAACTATTGTACCATGTTCTTTTCCTTGTATATTTCTGTCAACAATTATACTCATATTACAGCCCATTGTGATACAGATCGTGTTGGAAGTCATTTATTGAACAGTACTCCAATGGATAATATACACTACCAGTCAAAACTTTGGATACACCTACTCATTCAAAGGTTTTTCTTTATTTTTACTATTTTCTACATTGTAGAATAATAGTGAAGACATCAAAACTATGAAATAACACATATGAAATCATGTAGTAACCAAAAAAGTGTTAAACAAATCAAAATCTATTTTATATTTGAGATTCTTCCACCCTTTGCCTTGATGACAGCTTTGCACACTCTTGGCATTCTCTCACCCAGCTTCATGAGGTAGTCACCTGGTATGCATTTCAATTAACAGGTGTGCCTTCTTAAAAGTTAATTTGTGGAATGTCTTTCCTTCTTAATGCATTTGAGCCAATCAGTTGTGTTGTGACAAGGTAGGGGGGTATACAGAAGATAGCCCTATTTGGTAAAAGACCAAGTCCATATTATGGCAAGAACAGCTCAAATAAGCAAAGAGAAACGACAGTCCATCATTAATTTAAGACCAAGTCAGTCAATACGGAACATTTCAAGAACTTTGAACGTCGCAAAAACTATCAAGCGCTATGATGAAACTGCCTCTCATGACTGCCACAGGAATGGAAGACCCAGAGTTACCTCTGCTGCAGAGGATAAGTTCATTACAGTTACCAGCCTCAGAAATTGCAGCCCAAATAAATGCTTCACAGAGTTCAAGTCACAGACACATCTCAACATCAACTGTTCAGCAGGGACTGTGTGGATCAGGCCTTCATGGTCGAATTGCTGCAAAGAAACCACTACTAAAGGACACTAATAAGAAGAAGAGACCTGCTTGGGCCAAGAACACGCGCAATGGACATTAGACCGGTGGAAATCTGTCCTTTGGTTCCAACCGCTGTGTCTTTGTGAGACGCGGTGTGGGTGAACGGATGATCGCTGCATGTGTAGTTCCCACCGTAAAGCATGGAGGAGGTGGTGTTATGGTGTGGGGGTGCTTTGCTGGTGACACTGTCTGTGATTTATTTAGAATTCAAGGCACACTTAACCAGCATGGCTACCACAGCATTCTGCAGCGATACGCCATCCCATCTGGTTTGGGCTTAGTGGGACTATCATTTGTTTTTCAACAGGACAATGACCCAACACACCTCCAGGCTGTGTAAGGGCTATTTTACCAAGAAGAAGCGTGATGGAGTGCTGCATCAGATGACCTGGCCTCCACAGTCCCCCGACATCAACCCAATTGAAATGGTTTAGGATGAGTCGGATGGCAGAGTGAAGGAAAAGGTGGTCCTCTGTAGCTCAGCTGGTAGAGCACGGCGCTTGTAACGCTAAGGTAGTGGGTTCGATCCCCGGGACCAGCCATACACAAAAAAAAAAAAAATGTATGCACGCATGACTGTAAGACGCTTTGGATAAAAGCGTCTGCTAAATGGCATATTATTATTAAAAGCAGCCAACAAGTGCTCAGCATATATGGGAACTCCTTCAAGTCTGTTGGAAAAGCATTTCAGGTGAAGCTGGTTGAGAGAATGCCAAGAGTGTGCAAAGCTGTCATAAAGGCAAAGGGTGTAAAAATGTCAAATATAAAATATACTTTGATTTGTTTAACACTTTTTTGGTTACTACGTGATTCCATATGTGTTATTTCATAGATTTGATGTCTTCACTATTATTCTACAATGTAGAAAACAGTAAAAATAAAGAAAAACCCTTGAATGAGTAGGTGTGTCCAAACTTTTGACTGGTACTGCATTTAATAGTATGTTGGACTGAAGAACTGTGTTTTATGCACAGCAATGAAGTAGTAGTGATATTCAGCCAATCGTAAAAGTTGGCAACAATGGAGATTTACAGGTAGAAGTATCACAGACAATTACGCTATTAGTGTTGACAAAATACGGTACCCTTGACAAATGGCGATTTATCTGGAATATATATCATAGTACAGTACACAAAGTATTTTGGCACTGAGGTCATAGTAAGACAACAGGTACAATATGTAAAAGACAAGTCCTGAAAGTCCTGTTTAAAATAGCTAAAACAACACCATCCCCTGTCCTTTAGGAATGCCTGCACCAGCTTGTTGACTGAGCACCGGGTCCACTCAATCCCGGGAATGGGGATGTCTGGCCTTCTCCACGTGTCGCTCCGCTATGTCTGAAAGGCGATCCTGGAGGAGGGAAACCGGTCTGGGCCTCTGACGTATCCCAGATCATTTGGAAGTATCCCTGATCATTTGGAAGTATCCCAGATCATTGCCACGGACATGCAAGACCAGGATGTCTGGTGTTGGAAGGGGGAAGGCATAAATAATGTGTCATTCTCTGTAGTATGGAGAGATAAACAGCTAGCTGTGTGGAGGCTGGCCCTCCTCAGTGTCTCCTTTACTGCGTTTGGCCGGCAGGCTGGAGTCATGAGCCTTCCTAATGTGGCGGTACAGGTCACCTGACTGCGTGTAGCTACGGTAACAGTAGCGACACTCGTAGGGGCGCTCGCGCGTATGCACGATGGCGTGTCGCCTCAGGGTGTACGCGCACGAGAACGTCTTCCCACAGACACTGCATGTGGGGACGTCCTCGACATAGTTCCCCATGGAATCCTGGAAGTAGACGGGCTGGTCGGAAGGTTGGCCCACGGAGGGGAATAGGGAGGAGGGGAAAGGGGGAGCGTCAGAGGAGGTGGTGCCGGGTCCAGAGGGGGAGAAAGAGAAGGAGAAAGGCTCAGAGGGGTGGGAGTGGGTCATCTGGAGTAAGGCGTGGTGGGGGTGAGGAGGGAGGAAGTGAGGGTTGTTCAGATCGTCTCCATCATTATTATCGTCGTCATCGTCAAAGTCATTCCTGTCCTCTACCTCCATCATCCCTCGTTCTCTCCCCTCTATTCCTCTCCTCATCACCACTCCTTCCATCTCCTCAAACTCCTCGTCTGAGATCACTATGGCCTCCACCTTTACCTTTACCCCATCCTCCTGCTCCACCTCCACCTCTTCTCCTCTCCCCGTCAGGGGCTCCTCCACTCCCACAGTCCCCATGTTAGAGTGTTCACTAGCCTCCCCCCTCTCCCTCTCTGACCCCCCCTGCTGCAGCCCTTCAGGCCTGGACAGGGCTGAGGTTTGGCCCTGATTGGTTACAAGATTCAGGTTGGGAGGTGAGGTGAGGTGGAGTGACTGTGGATGCTGTATTCTAATCTGAGGGTGTGTGTTGATACTGAGACCATGCTGCTGACATTGTATGCCTGGTGTGATGACTGTGCTCTTGTTCTCAGAGACAGGGTCATGGCTGTCCTGTTCTGGGCTGGAGGAGCTGCTGTGGTCGGACTGGGTCAGTATCCCCACCATGGAGCTGGAGCCATCAGTCTGGGTCACAGGTACCACTGATGATGATGATGCAGCTGCTGATGATGAAGAGGGCTGGCGATGGTGGCTGCTGAGATTGTATGACTCTGTGGAGCTGCAGGGGCTGCAGAGGGCCGAGCCCCCCTGACCCTCTCCCTGACTTTGACCCCCCAGCCTGAGAGAGGGACCAGAGGAGAATGTAACCAGCTCACCCACATGAAGAAGGGCGTGGTCCATGCCCGGCTGGGTGGTGTCGGCCATGTCCGGACTCAGAGGGGCGTGCGCCTGAACCTCCACCCTCCTCTCTGACCTCGTATAACTGCCCAACTGGCTTCTCTGCATCGCCATTGACGCAGACTGAGACACTGACATTGCCATAGCCACCGCTTTGGCAGCTCCTGTTGCCATGCCGACCCTGGGTCCACTACCACCCACCACCGCCACTCCGCTCTCCTCAGGGCGCGTACTGTCTGCCTCAGCCGGTGGCGGTCGGTGCTGTAGCCGTCTCTTACACACCCGGACCACCTCGTTCATGTGGAGGAAGCTCGCCGCCGCCAGCACGTCCTCTGCTGGGGGGTGGGCCTCCAGCCGCAGCACACCCTCGTACATGAAGTCTAACAACAGGCCTAACGCCGCTGCTGTCACAATGTCCCCGTCCAGCGTGACAAAGCTGGCCCCGGCACCCTCTGGGGGATCGGAGTAGAACATGTGGAAGAATGGAGAGCAGGAGGCTAGGACAGCCCGGTGGGCCAGGAAACGGGAGGAACCCACGAGGACGGTGCAGTCGCACAGGAACCCACGCTGACGCTGAGAACGCAGACCTGACAGGAGCTGCAGGGCGTGCTGGGGGAACTCCATTACTGGAGGGAGACAGAGAAAGAGCGAGGGAGTGGAGAGTGAGAGAAGGAAGAGAGAGAGAGGAAAATGAGTTACAAGGGGATCTGATGGATAGCAAGACATGTAAGAAACAAAGAACCAGTGAAGCACCTACTGGAGTGTTGAGATGTGCTCCCTCACACTGGCAATCAGTCTGCTTCAGAGAAGTCTGGTTGGACTCACCTCCCTTGTCTAAACATCAGACTGTTACCATGGTTACTTCATGGATTATCAGTCTGACTGAAGTCACCCTAAAAAAAGACGCAATAGTCTCTACATGCCAGAATGTTGAATACAATTATATTTACTCCTACTTTACTTTACTGTTAGTCCGTTCGGCGGGAGGATGGAAAGGGTTGTTTAACCGACTTTTTGCGGCGCCGGTAGGTTCTTTCAATCTTTCAATCTCTTCACGCATTGCACGTGATGCACAATATTTCAACAATTGCTACATTTAACCGAACTTAGTCGACCAAAGCACATTTCCTCGCAACCAGCTGTGTAATGTAATGTAAATGGTTCAGTTAGGCTCAGCCATATTGTGCAAGTGTTTGTCACGTGCGAATTGCAAATAAACACCGGAAATAACAACCATATACAGACCAGTGTACTGAAAAACGGGCAAATAACACGTCCCTTTGGATATGTTGTCTCAGATTACCGCCTACATAAAGTCTAAATAAGTGGATAACAGGTAAAGTAAGTTAAAAGCAAAGTTTATTCAACATTCTGACTTGTAATGGGCCCTTTCAGGAATGCTGAGCCTACATGTTTGAGACAGTGTGTAAGTATTTCACTCTAGGATTCTAAGAGGCTGTCGCCTCGCTAGTCCTCAGGCACTGGTTGCCCTCATTGTATGTATGATGAAGGCAAGAAAATCCTCAATGCTTCTCTTCCCAAAAAGAGCAACATGCATGACAGAGAACTATCCGTAATTTTCGATCGCTACACATCCAGGACTGTTGTTAATCACTAGAAAACATTACAGGTTCTTAGTAGCGAGTGAGTGCACAATAAACATGAGTGATTCATGTATTTGAATATTTACCAGTTATGCGAGGTTTATTGCGATTTTTATGCTAACTGGACCAATGTTAGCTAGCTAACTGTTAGCTTGCTAATACTGAATTATGAAAATCTTAGCCCGTACATCTCTAAATAATTATATTTTAGATCACTTGATAAAAGCTTTATCGGGACATGTACATTTTACATTTTAGTCATTTAGCAGACGCTCTTATCCAGAGCGACTTACAGTTAGAGTGCATACATTTTCATACTGGCCCCCCGTGGGAAACGAACCCACAACCCTGGCTTTGCAAGCGCCATGCTCTACCAACTGAGCTACAGGGGACTACATTTACCAAACTGTAGTTGGAAACATAATTGTTATATTTAAATCAATCATTAGCCAGCTGCTACAATATATTCTTACCTGCTAAAAACGTAGCCTCTTTCCTTTGACACAAAACAAAGAGCCAAAGTCCCTTACTGCCACCTACTGGTTGGAGTCTGAACAAAGTGAAATGTGCCTGCTTTTTACATTTCGTGCTGTTTTTACCATATATGTCAATGTATATTTTGCCAGTGAGTTTTACCACAGTAGATGATTGTGCTTACGTGCGAACATTCAACATTTGCGCTTTGAATGTGTTAACTTTTCTTTAGTAGGCATGTTTAGTAGGCATGTTGGGCACCATAACATTTGAATCATTGTGGTAGCTTGCCTTGATGTGTAACCTACTGTTATGAGAGTTGAGAGAGATCCATTCCACATTGAACCGACAGAAAGAACTGTACTGTAAATGGACAGAGGAGGAAGGGGGAGGCGAGGTAATCGTGAAGAGGTGTGATGAATTAGACGGGTATTAGTCCCTTTTGGGCTGTTTCATATTTCTATCTCTCCTTAGCCCTTCTCTAATGAAACGTTCACATGTAAATCAGAACTAGGAAACTCTGACATTTCCCACCTGTTAACTAGTTGTAGTTAATAACGTGCCGCGTTCAACGAATTAGCAACTCGTACATTACCGAGTTTCTTTGTGAACGGGGGGGCTGGTCCAACTCAAGGTGTCATAAAAAAAAAAAAGCGCCCTCCCAACAGTTACAAATATTTTCACATGACCCTCCCCTTGTACTGTAAAATAAATTGAACCCCTCCCCCCTCATAGTTAACTAAAAATAATGTTTACGACCACAAATAACAATAGCTGTAGCGACCCTGTGTATATAAACATGGAAATCTACTTTGCCACTTCAGCACGCTTTTGTGGCACAGTCGATGCCATGCAGGGCTACAGGCCAGAAGGTTGAGGGTTCACCGACCACCACAGACGAGCTCACTCACCCTGCCTGTTTCATTACACTACGATCAGAGCCGGCTGCAGACAATGATCAGCTAGGGGGGAATCAGATTTTCCACCAACAGGTTTTTGTGCCAATGCACCACACAACCAATAAACAAAGCATACCGACTTCAGGCACTTCAATATCATGGTTTGAGCTTTCAACACCACAATAACTAGACTGTCAATCTGGACAAACAGGAAATGCATCCCTCCCTACCATGTAGACTTACCCAGTATCAAAGGCCTGGCTTGACAATCTCCCAATTTCATTAAAACTTTTGGTGTTTTGTTACAGATATCTCTTTCCATTCATCAATTGGCCACTGCACAGTTTGGATTGATTGATTGATTCATTTTGTCAGTAAAAAAAAAACATATGTATACACAAAGATGACCGGGATTGAACAATAAAGTCGGGGACTTATTTCCATTGTGTCCCTATTTTTTTACATAAATACATAAACAATTACATAGAGACAGACACATTACAGAGATACAGAGACATTACATAGAGACAGACACATTACAGAGATACAGACACATTACATAGAGACAGACACATTACATAGAGACAGACACATTACATAGAGACAGACACATTACAGAGATACAGACACATTACATAGATACAGACACATTACAGAGATACAGAGACATTACATAGAGACAGACACATTACAGAGATACAGACACATTACAGAGATACAGAAACATTACATAGAGACAGACACATTACAGAGATACAGACACATCACATAGAGACAGACACATTACAGAGATACAGACACATTACATAGAGACAGACACATTACAGAGAGACAGACACATTACAGAGATACAGACACATTACATAGAGACAGACACATTACAGAGATACAGGCACATTACATAGAGACAGACACATTACAGAGATACAGACACATTACATAGAGACAGACACATTACAGAGAGACAGACACATTACAGAGATACAGACACATTACATAGAGACAGACACATTACAGAGATACAGGCACATTACATAGAGACAGACACATTACAGAGATACAGACACATTACATAGATACAGACACATTACAGAGAGACAGACACATTACAGAGATACAGACACATTACATAGAGACAGACACATTACATAGATACAGACACATTACAGAGATACAGGCACATTACAGAGATACAGACACATTACATAGAGACAGACACATTACAGAGATACAGACACATTACATAGAGACAGACACATTACATAGATACAGACACATTACATAGATACAGACACATTACATAGATACAGACACATTACATAGATACAGACACATTACAGAGTTACAGAGATACAGACACATTACATAGAGACAGACACATTACATAGATACAGACACATTACATAGAGACAGACACATTACAGAGATACAGACACATTACATAGATACAGACACATTACAGAGATACAGACACATTACATAGAGACAGACACATTACAGAGATACAGACACATTACATAGATACAGACACATTACAGAGATACAGACACATTACAGAGATACAGACACATTACATAGAGACAGACACATTACATAGATACAGACACATTACAGAGATACAGACACATTACATAGATACAGACACATTACAGAGATACAGACACATTACAGAGATACAGACACATTACATAGATACAGACACATTACAGAGATACAGACACATTACATAGATACAGACACATTACATAGATACAGACACATTACATAGAGACAGACACATTACATAGAGACAGACACATTACAGAGATACAGACACATTACAGAGATACAGACACATTACATAGAGACAGACACATTACATAGAGACAGACACATTACATAGAGACAGACACATTACATAGAGACAGACACATTACATAGATACAGACACATTACATAGAGACAGACACATTACAGAGATACAGACACATTACATAGAGACAGACACATTACAGAGATACAGACACATTACATAGAGAGACAACAAAATGCTCAACCTCCAGATGAGTATGAGGGGGGAGGTTAAGTCCAATTCTTCCAAGCTTGTTTAGCTGGTAGCTTATTGTTTAGATGTGTGGGGCTGCTGGTGAACCATGATGTGCAGGCATAATCAAGTGACACTGGACTGGCGCACTTGCCAGAGTCTTTAGGGTGTCTATACTGTAGCTAGGTTTCCATCCAATTGGCAACAGATTTTCTTGTGAATATTAAAAAATCTTAATATAATAAAATATGGCATTTGCGAATGTCCTTTAGGAAAATTTGGCACCGGACAACGTGACAGGGAAGATTTTAATTGACCAGACATTTGAGACATTTAATGGACATCCATATGCATTCAGATCCAACCTGGCACAGCCAGCACCATCAATAAACGAGGGATGTTGGCCAAATGAGCCACATTTCCGTGTCCATAAAAACAGCCTATAACAAATTACAAAAACCCTATTCCCTGTGTTTTGATGTGTAGCATATGCAAAACTTTTATAGCTTTATTTTTTATTTTTTTGGGTGGGGGGTGTTTAGGCTACTTTCCTAAAACAATAATTGTCCTCCTCACGGTTCAGCTGTCAGAGATTTTAGCACTAAATGTATCAGGGCATTGCATGCAAAGGCTTAGGTGACCACTGTATATATGAAGTGAAGCTTAGGCCTAACTCCAGAAAGATAGAGATATGCCGTTGGCATGCTACGACACCGACATGCATTTCTTTATGTCAGATGGCTACTGCGTCTGCTATACAGATATAGACGTACAGAAGGATGGTAATTCGTTAATTTTCAATCTGAATATTTAGGAAAATATAAGCATTATATTGTTAGATTATAGGAGTTTAAATGTGTACATGACACTGCAACAAAATTTCCCCATGGGGACAATAAAGTAAGTAAGTAAGGAGTAACTCTGGTAGGCCTGAAACAGTTTTCCTCACCTCAAGTTCAGCTGTCGGAGTCAGTTGGAACACCGGGGCGTACTGCCTTCATATCAAAGACCTGCAGTAGCTAAAGCTTAATAATAGCCACACCAAACCTTTACAAATGTTTCTAAACTTCATTAGGGTAATATAAAAAGTCAGGCAATTGTTTATAGGGAAAATACAAGCAGAAGAGCAAATGTAAACCATGGAAAAAACGCACTACCGTCCCCTGTGTTCCACCCCAATTTTTTTTTGCCCAAATAAGGACGGCTTTCTGGGAAGGCTTAATAGCCTACTCCTAGCTTTAAAAGCATGCTCAATGAATGATTTCTTAAAGTGCTTTTAGTCCTGGAATAGGCTTAATCTGGGTCTGGGAAACTTCCCATAGAGCCTCTCATAGATGGGCTTCCTTTGATGTATGTATCCTTTTGCTCCAGACATGAGGAGAGACTGTGACCTGGCCATATTCACTGACATCCCCAAATCGTTGTCTGGTAAGAGCAACCGAGGTAACTTACAGTAGCAGAGAGCTGCCATTGGAGTGTTCTCATGTCTGAATGCATAAGTATTTTTCTTTATGTGTTTCTGTTTTCTGTGCAGAGGGTTTCCAGTTCTTCTGGCCGGAGAACAGTGTATTGCTGACACCTGGGGATACTGAGGGGAAACTACTTCCCCGAAACTTCAGCCCTAAAACTAAGACCCACACACGAGTACCTCACACATGACACACACTCATGAGGGGAAGGATGTTAGATGGGATAGATAGACAGGGAAGTGAATATTGACAAATTATAGAAATCTTCTGTTTCAGAGAGTATTCTGCCACTGGAGTAGGTGAAGAGGCTTATCTGCGCTTCGGAGGTAAAAGACATGGCTGAATTTGTCATAAGACAGCTGTCGATTTCCAGTTCTGTCTAGACTGTTTCCATGGAAACCGATACTGTTCGGAACCAGAACCCTGAAGACTCTGGGTGAGTGAGACTATGAGTCTGAAAACACCCTCAACAACAACAGCTCTATTACCATACAGGCCACAGTACAGGCACAGAGACTGACTGGTGTTCCTGACAACACTGTCACATGACTGGAAGACACAAAATGATGCTATCTATCAGTTGGGAAACAGCAGGCACAAGCTGTGGTTTTGTCAACGGACATTCTCAACTGTTCCACAGAGATAGGAACACACCCACACGCACACACTGCGTGCCTTCCTGTGGCTTCCTGTGGCTTCCTGTGCATTTTGTCATATTTCAGGAAACTGCCACCATACTCTTAAGGACACTCAACCATCAAGCCAAATGCCTCATCGGGAAATTAAAACAACTGTCAACTGTTTTATGTATGTCATAATAAACATATTTAATTCCAGATTTCAGAATTGACAATTCATTACATTGTTAATAGTTTTCTATAACATTATATTCATGGGTCACAGAGGGTGTCACAGAGCCTCGTGGCCCCCCGTCAGCTTGTGGAAGAGCTCTTCGTTGAGTGTGTCACTCTGCTCATGGCTGCGTGTCGACATGAAGATGTAGCCTCCAATGAACTCATGGACGATCTTACAGTCAGCCGTCACACAACTAAACGCTATGTTCACGTTCTCATCAAACTCTATGGCCACCTGAGGGTTAGTAACACACACACACACACACACACACACACACACACACACACACACACACACACACACACACACACACACACACACACACACACACACACACACACACACACACACACACACACACACACACACACACACACACACAGTTAGTAACACACACACACACAGGAAAGATGAGCAAAAGCTAAATGACCAGGAAAAAGGGATACAGAGACAGTGTTCAGTGTGTAGTTGGTGAAATAGATTACTAAAGAAGATTGTGTGTGCAGAAAAATGTGAACATTTTGATTGATTGATTGACGGGTCAGGTCACCTGTCGTATGTCCCAGTTGACGTTCCACTGCCTCATGTTGTTGTAGCGCCAGGTCTTGACCACGTCTCCCACCCCCAGGTCGATACGGATCAGACGGTTGGGGGCGATGCCCAGCACCTCGTCCTTCCTGCTTCCCTTGAACCTGAACGGGTCAGAGACCAGGCACTAGACTCAACTTTACCACAACTTATCATTAGACCAGCCACTAGACTCAACTTTACCACAACTTATCATTAGACCAGCCACTAGACTCAACTTCACCACAACTTATCCTTAGACCAGCCACTAGACTCAACTTCACCACAACTTATCATTAGACCAGCCACTAGACTCAACTTCACCACAACTTATCCTTAGACCAGCCACTAGACTCAACTTCACCACAACTTATCATTAGACCAGCCACTAGACTCAACTTCACCACAATGTATCCTTAGACCATCCACTAGACTCAACTTTACCACAACTTATCATTAGACCAGCCACTAAACTCAACTTCACCACAACTTATCCTTAGACCAGCCACTAGACTCAGTTTTACCACAGCTTATCCTTAGACCATCCACTAGACTCAACTTTACCACAACTTATCCTTAGACCAGCCACTAGACTCAACTTTACCACAACTTATCTTTAGACCAGCCACTAGACTAAACCTTACCACAACATATCCTTAGACCAGCCACTAGACTCAACTTTACCACAACTTATCCTTAGACCAGCCACTAGACTCAACTTTACCACAACTTATCCTTAGACCAGCCACTAGACTCAACTTCACCACAACAACTTATCCTTAGACCAGCCACTATACTCAACTTCACCACAACAACTTATCATTGGGCCAGCCATTAGCCTCTCACTAATCTTTGGTGATAGACTGTTAACATAAATTACAATTGAGGTAACTGCCTAGCTAGTGCACGCAAGATTTGATTCTAGGTACAGAGAATAGCCTCGCTGTGAAACGTGTGATACACTGGGTTGCCAGATCCTCCTTACCTCACCACCACAAAGGAGATGCCAAAGTCGGGCAGGGCCTGCCAGATCTGGAGGAAGCGGAGCAAGGTGTCGGTCAGGGAGAGCTGAGCCACGTTCTGATATGCCTCCAGGATACGAGGGGTCAACTGGGCATGGCCAGAGAGAGAGGGTCATGGTTATATTATGTGGAGTTAGAGAGAGATAAAATGCTCTCTAAAGTGACTCAACTGTGTTGTACTGTGTTTGATAACTGCCAAAATAGAGGAAACACTTCCGTAAATGAGGGTTCTGGATGCTCTGTTATGGTGTGGGGTGCATTTTCCTGGCATGGTTTAGGTCCACTCAACCCCTTAGAGGGCATGGTAAATGCCAATAAATACACAGCCATTCTGAGTGATCACCTTCAACTTATGGTCAATAATTTATATTCAGGATGACAATGCCCCCATCCTCAGGGCACGAGTGGTCAAAGAATGGTTTGATGAGTATGAAAACGATGTAAGCCATATGCCATGGCCGTCTCAGTCACCAGATTTCAACCCAATTGAACACTTATGGGAGATTCTGGAGCCACGCCTGAGACAGCGTTTTCCACCATCTTCAACAAAACACCAAATTATGGCATTTCTGGTGGAAGAATGGTGTCGCATCCCTCCAGTAGAGTTCCAGACAATTGTAGAATCTACGCCACAGTGCATTGAAGCTGTTCTGGCTCATGGTGGCCCAACGCCCCATTAAGACACTTTATGTTGCTGTTTCCTTTATTTTGGCAGTTACCTGTATATCATTATGTAGTTCATCAGGGTTTATCATTAGTACATGAGAGTGTGTTTCAGGATGAGGATGTTCATCTCTACTGTACCTGTTTGGCCCTGTACTTCTTGCTGTAGCGTGGGGAGACCAGGCTGTGTGTGTTGATGCTCATGCTGTCGTCGGTGTGTGTGTTGGGGTTGGTGTGCTGCATGGCCAGGAAGGAGCGGATGCTCTGGACCTCGCTCTGGAATGAGCTGTCTGCCAGACTCTTCCCTTTAGAGGCCAGACGACACGCTGCCATCCACCTGGAATACTGCTCCTCCTGGAGGGAGGTAGGGAGAGGGAGAGGGAGAGGGGAGAGAGGGAGAGGGAGAGGGAGAGGGGAGGGAGAGGGAGAGGGAGAGGGAGAGGGGAGGGAGAGGGAGAGGGGGGGAGGGAGAGGGAGAGGGAGAGGGAGAGGGGAGGGAGGGAGGGAGGGAGAGGGGGGAGAGGGGAGGGAGGGAGGGAGGGAGGGAGGGAGAGGGGAGGGAGAGGGGAGGGAGGGAGGGAGAGGGAGAGGGGAGGGAGGGAGGGAGAGGGAGGGAGGGAGAGGGGAGGGAGGGGGAGAGGGAGAGGGAGAGGGGAGGGAGAGGGAGAGGGGAGGGAGGGAGGGAGGGAGAGGGGGGGGAGGGAGAGGGAGAGGGAGAGGGAGAGGGAGAGGGAGAGGGAGAGGGAGAGGGGAGAGGGGAGAGGGGAGGGAGGGAGGGAGAGATAATTCAGTTATGGACAATATCTTGGACCTTATCGTGGATCTTATCTACACTTTCAATAAAAATTGTAAGAAATGTACTACTCATGTATCTGGCAGTGTGTGTGTAACCCACATTTTCACAGCGCAGGTAGACCTCGTTCATGCCCTCTGGAGCTGGGATCAGAAGTTTGATGCAGAATTTCTGTCCAGCAACGTTCACATCTGGAGCGGCCTCACAACCTGAAAAGGTGAAAGGTTATTGTACTGTGTGTATAAGCAGGTGAAAGAGACAAAAGACAATTGATCTAAGGGAGAATCTCAATTGCATTTCCTTGATTCCTTCTCCTCTGACCTTCTCATCCAATGGGTTTTAAGAAGAGGCCAGGAGAGAGGATGCAAGAAATCAAGGAAATGCAATTGAGATTCTCCCTAAGTGTCTGCTTCATACCTTTGAGGTTGATCTGTTGAATGGGTTCTCCCAGGCTCTCCTCTTTGCTCTTATAGTAGGAGATGGAGGCATCCTTAAACTTGAACCAGTACTGCTTGTATCCCTTCAGAGTCAACCTCTTGGGCCTGAAACAGAAGTACACTGTTATTACTGTTATTATGCTTCACATGGTGTGGGTGTGTGTGTGTGTGTGTGTGTGTGTGTGTGTGTGTGTGTGCTGATTGTGCATGTTTGTGTGTGTATGATTTGGTGTGTTCCATTCTAAAAATAGTGCGGGAAATGAGGAATCAGACATTTTTTCACACAAATGCCGGATCTTACCGGAATATCTTCAAATAATCATTCAGCTCTGGGGCAGTCAGGTTCTCCTGTGTGTAAGACAAAGCAACATGCAAATGATTCCTTGTCTGACATCTGCTTTTCAAATAGGCATGGGAAATAATTCTGGCATCCTGTTACTCTGTGTCGATAAAAAACATATTATAATTGAATTCTACTTAATTTAACCTTTTACTGCAGTGGGCTAAATCAGGGTCACGCAGACTGTTTCTTGGTAGTCTTAAACAAATCTACTTTGAAACAAAGGTATACACCTCAAACACAAGGTTATGGTCTTCAAAAAAAGAAGACAACTGTACCATGTCAGATATAGAGTTGAAATGTATTCAATTTTGAGTTTGCATCCCAATATTACACTTTATATACATCACAGAAGATTGAAATATAACAAAACCGTTTGACATAGAAACACCAGACGGCGATTTGGTCATTTGACTGCAGGAAAGAGCTACGCTACTTTATTTATAATCAAAATACATAACTGAAATACATATTCACAAATACATATCATATTTTGACTTCACAATAAAATATATTGTGGGAAATGTTTCTGTAGAGGTGAAATAAAGAGTCATAATATTCTGACCAGCATGTCTTGGGGGCTGCTGTCTGCCCCATCCAGCTTGACCTCAAGACACTGTAGGGCTGAGTCCAGGTCATCCATGGCCGGACTGGAGGTCATCGTCTGGGGCTCCGACAGGGACAGCTTGTTGATGTGGTACTGTGGGTGTGTTTTGGTGGGGTTGAAGATGAGAAGAGAGAGTTAGTCATAGTTATACTTACAGCACATTAGAAATAGGACAACACAGGCCTGTTCCATTTGAGTACGTGATTGTGGTAATGTTATATCTGGTTTACAATGACAGTATCTCATTTTGACAGTTGATGCTCTCTTTTGGTGTATGATTATTGGGGTTCATGTATTAGCATGAAGGCACATGTCTAGTATGGATCCATCCTGTGTACCTGTAGAGCTCCAAACAGCATCATCTCCTCCTCAGTACAGTCTATGTCCTCCAGTAGGATGGACCAGCGAGCCTGCTCATACATCTGGGTCAGACGCACCACATCATACTGAGAGAGAGGGAGGGAGAGGGAGGGAGGGGGAGGGAGAGAGAGAGAGAGGTGGGGAGGGAGAGAGAGAGGTGAGGGGGCAGAGAGAGAGACAAGAAAGCGTGAGAAAAAGATGTGAGAGAGAGAGAGAGGTCAGACGAGGGCACAGAAGCGAGGCAGTGAAACCCAGGTGGTTAGATTCGAGAGTAGAGTTTACACTTCTATTTTAGAGGCTATTTCCAATCCAACTATCACTTTCCATTCGGTATATCGCTCACTCACACACACACACACACAGAGACATACACACACCTTGGGCTCCAGGTCATGGAAGCAGTAGTATTTGAAGCGCAGCCAGAGTCTGTCATTCTCCTGAACTCCCTGCTGCATCAGTGAACGAGAAGAGTCCAGCCACCTGAGAGAGAGAGATAGGAGAAAGGAGAGAGAGAAATTAGTTAGAACGAAAGACGACTACAGAGAGAAGTGAAGATAGACAAAGAAATGTATGTGTGTATGTCTGTATGTCTACCTGCTGTGGATGTGGGCCTTGTCTACCACACTGGCGGGGCGGTACATCTTAGCGATGGCCTCCGGGGCGGGAGCAGGCTGGGAGACTGACAGCATCTTGTACACATTCTCAGTCTTAGGGGAGTCCGCGAAATGGGCAGGCATTCCATTATACAAGCAGGGACGGGACACTGGGTACGAAGGGAAACAAGACAGGTTCAATATTGGGTCTTATAGTTAATACAGTTGAAGTCTGAAGTTTACATACACTTAGGTTGGAGTCATTAAAACTTGTTTTTCAACCACTCCACAAATGTCTTGTTAACAAACTATAGTTTTGGCAAGTCGGTTAGGACATCTACTTTGTGCATGACACAAGTAATTTTTCCAACAATTGTTTACAGACAGATTATTTCACTTATAATTCACTGTATCACAATTCCAGTGGGTCAGAGGTTTACATACAGTAAGTTAAATGTGCCTTTAAACAGCTTGGAAAATTCCAGAAAATTATGTCATGGCTTTAGAAGCTTCTGATAGGCTAATTGACATCATTTTAGTCATTTGGAGGTGTACCTGTGGATGTATTTCAAGGCCTACCTTCAAACTCAGTGCCTCTTTGCTTGACATCATGGGAAAATCAAAAGAAATCAGCCAAGACCTCAGAAACAAAATTGTAGACCTCCACAAGTCTGGTTCATCATTGGGAGCAATTTCCAAATGCCAGAAGGTACCACGTTCATCTGTACAAACAATAGTACGCAAGTATAAACACCATGGGACCACGCAGCCGTCATACCGCTCAGGAAGGAGACGCGTTCTGTCTCCTAGAGATGAACGTACTTTGGTTCGAAAAGTGCAAATCAATCCCAGAACAACAGCAAAGGAAGATGCTGGAGGAAACAGGTACAAAAGTATCTATATCCACAGTAAAACGAGTCCTATATCGACATGACCTGAAAGGCCGCTCAGCAAGGAAGAAGCCACTGCTCCAAAACCGCCATAAAAAAGCCAGACTACGGTTTGCAACTGCACATGGGGACAAAGATCGTACTATTTGGAGAAATGTCCTCTGGTCTGATGAAACAAAAATAGAACTGTTTGGCCATTATGACCATCGTTATGTTTGGAGGAAAAAGGGGAAGGCTTGCAAGCCGAAGAACACCATCCCAACCGTGAAGCACGGGGGTGGCAGCATCATGCTATGGGGGTGCTTTGCTGCAGGAGGGACTGGTGCACTTCACAAAATAGATGGCATCATGAGGAAGGAAAATTAGGTGGATATATTGAAGCAACATCTCAAGACATCAGTCAGGAAGTTAAAGCTTGGTCGCAAATGGGTCTTCCAAATGGACAACGACCCCAAGCATACTTCCAAAGTTGTGGCAAAATGGCTTAAGGACAGCAAAGTCAAGGTATTGGAGTGGTCATCAAAAAGCCCTGACCTCAATCCTATAGAAAATGTGTGGGCAGAACTGAAAAAGCGTGTGTGAGCAAGGAGGCCTACAAACCTGACTCAGTTACACCAGCTCTTTCAGGAGGAATGGGCCAAAATTCACCCAACTTATTGTGGGAAGCTTGTGGAAGGCTACCCGAAACGTTTGACCCAAGTTAAACAATTTAAAGGCAATGCTACCAAATACTAATTGAGTGTATGTAAACTTCTGACCTACTGGGAATGTGATGAAAGAAAGAAAAGCTGAAATAAATCATTCTCTCTACTATTATTCTAACATTTCACATTCTTAAAATAAAGTGGTGATCCTAACTGACCTAAGACAGGGAATTTTTACTAGGATAAAATGTCAGGATTTGTGAAAAACTGAGTTTAAATGTATTTGGCTAAGGTGTCTGTAAACTTCCGACTTCAACTGTATATCTAGATCGTATTACTACTGTTACTACTACTACTGTTACTATTACTGTTACTGCTACTGTTACTACTACTACTACTACTGTTACTGCTACTACTACTACTGTTACTGCTACTGTTACTGCTACTGTTACTACTACTATTACTACTACTACTGTTACTGCTACTACATTTACATTTTTTACATTTTAGTCATTTAGCAGACGCTCTTAACCAGAGCGACTTGCATGAGCAATTAGGGTTAAGTGCCTTGCTCAAGGGCACATCGACAGATTTTTCACCTAGTCGGCTCGGGGATTAGAACCAGCGACCTTTCGGTTACAGGCACAACGCTCTTAACCACTAAGCTACCTGCCGCCCCTACTACTATTACTACTACTGTTACTACTACTACTATTACTACTACTGTTACTGCTACTACTACTGTTACTGCTGCTACTACTTCTACTACTACTACTACAAGTACTGTTACTACTACTGCTACTACTACTGCTGCTACTTCTACTACTACTACTACTATAGCAATTACTTAGTTACATACGTTTTAAGCAAGCTTAGTTATGCTAATAATTAGTCAGACATAACGATGCAGGTTCTGCTCTTCATACTGTGATTGGTCAGCTGAGGGTCGATGGGGCCGTGATGATGTCATAGTGTGTACCTGAGGTGAGAGGCACTTCTGTGAGGTCATACACTTCCTCTGACAAGTCTTTATCTTTCTTCTTCTTCTTCTCCTCTACAGGACGCAGCAGGGACAGCTCTTCTGGCCGACGGATGTCTGGAATGAGAGAGGGATGATAAAGAATGGAGAGATGGGTGAAAAAGCATTTTGTGGAGTGTCACACTTTCTTTCACTTAAATCGATACGCAGGTCATGTGGTAGTTTGTGGATTCATTTGTTATGTTGACGTAAAAACAAACTTCTGGAAAATAGAAAATAAAGGAATTTATTTCTAAACTCACTCAGCATCTTGCAGATGCCCAGCACAGTGTGGAACACAGGCCGAGAGAAGCAGGCCCGGAGCCTGAGGGTCAGGCCGTTGGGCAGGCCCAGCCTCAGGGGCTTGTGCTGGGGCATGAAGATGAGCCCGGCATCTGCCTGGATGCCACACTTCTCCAGGGTCCAGGCCGTACGCAGGAGCCACTGCTGCTTCTGCTCCCACCACAGGGCATGGTCCGACCAGTCGCGCTTTACCTCTGCACAGGGGAGGAAACTGGTGAGCCCTCTGACACAACATGTCCACCATGCATCACCCACACAGTCAGGGCTTTGGGATCTACTTGTGGTGGATAGTATGAGTGAATATCACCTCTACATAGTGCTCTGTCTTTGGATATAAGCTGTGCAGGGTAGTGAGCCTGCTGGTCTCCACCATACAGTGTGCACTATCTGAATATGTGTGTATGTGTGTGTGTGTGTGAGACTCACGTGACTTCTCCACCAGTTTGAGGATGACCCCGCCTATGTGTAGGTCAGAGGTCACACTGACAGTGATGGGCGGAGCATCAGCTCCCAGGTCCTCCACCATAACTGACAGGTCCCACACTGCCATACTGAGAGAGAGAGAGAGAGAGAGAGAGAGAGAGAGAGAGAGAGAGAGAGAGAGAGAGAGAGAGAGAGAGAGAGAGAGAGAGAGAGAGAGAGAGAGAGAGAGAGAGAGAGAGAGAGAGAGAGAGAGAGAGAGAGAGAGAGAGAGAGAGAGAGAGAGAGAGAGAGAGAGAGAGAGAGAGAGAGAGAGAGAGAGAGAGAGAGAGAGAGAGAGAGAGAGAGAGAGAGAGAGAGAGAGAGAGAGAGAGAATAGTAAGGGAGGAACAGGTGTTGGGTTGGGAAAAAGAATGAGAGAAAGAACGTGTGAAGGGGGAGGACAGAAAATGTGTGTGTATGTCACATGATAAGAAGACTGACACTTAAAAATACTTCCCAATCCCAACCGCACGTCCCACACAGACACACACCCTGGATTACCAGGTTATTCTGACAAGTTCACTATGACAACTGATACACACTTCCTATTTCTAACTTCGACAATCATTCTGGATGCATACTTCCGCTTTCAGACCCTACCATACACAACACCATTAAATGTCCTCTGTGTGGGTGTGTGTGTCACAGGAGGTTCTTTATTTTTATTTTTATTTAATTTAACGAGGCAAGTCAGTTAAGAACAAATTCTTATTTACAATGATGGCATACCAAAAGGAAAAAGGCCTCCTGCGGGGACGGGGGCTGGGATTTAAAATATATATATATATATATATATATAGGACCAAACACACATCACAACAAGAGAGACACCACAACACTACATAAAGAGAGACCTAAGACAACAACATAGCATGGCAGCAACCCAACATGAAAACAACATGGCAGCAACACAACATGGCAGCAGCACAACATGATAGCAGTACAAGACATGGTACAAACATTATTGGGCACAGACAACAGCACAAAGGCAAGAAGGTAGAGACAACAATACATCACGCGAAGCAGACACAACTGTCAGTAAGAGTGTCCATGATTGAGTCTTTGAATGAAGAGATGGAGATAAAACTGTCCAGTTTGAGTGTTTTTTGCAGCTCGTTCCAGTCGCTAGCTGCAACAAACTGAAAAGAGGAGCGACCCAGGGATGTGTGTGTTTTGGGGACCTTTAACAGAATGTGACTGGCAGAACGGTTGGTGGTACCAAAATTGGGGAGGATTGGCTCGTGGTAATCAGTGGAATGGTATCAAATACACCAGGTGTTCGATGCCATTCCATTCACTCCGTTCCAGCCATTATTATGAGCCGTCCTCCCTTCAGCAGCCTCCACTGGTGTGTGTGTGTGTGTGTGTGTGTGTGTCTGTGTCATGTCAAGTATGGTAATAACAACATGGTGTAAGGTTAAGCACCTTGTAACTTGACTAGTCTTGTTCTACTCACAGCAAAGGAGAGTGAGAGTTTTGGCCCATAGATAGAATAGAAGCCTACTGCCGTCCTATACTGTTCACTTCCATCCCTCTGTCCCATCCTCCAACACCACAATCGACCAGAAAGACACCTCTCTCCATCTCTCTCTGAGACTCCAGGCGAAACACTCTCACACACACAACACAGTCCGCCTCATCATTAGCTACACACTCTTGTGCATCTTACCCTCTCCACCGTCCAAAATGCAGGGGATTCTGGCAGCTTCTTTCAAAAAAGACCCGCTACCCCTCTTCTGCTTGTTCTGTGAAACTACCCTTCTGGACTAATTCAGTGAAACCTGCCTGTTACACTGTAACACTTCCCCTCTCTGTCTCTGTTTTGGGTTGCGTCTCGAGTTGTGGTCTATGTATGATATGCGGTACACATGTCAGTGGGGACCAATAAAAGGGAGTTCCTCCTTTGTCAGTTTCCGGCCACCGGAAGTGTGAGTGACAGTGACACTGAATTTTGCTGTGAGTGTGTGTGTCTCTGTGTGTGTTTGTCAGTTATAACGACCGTATGTCAGTCTCATTGGCTGTGTAGCAGTCTGGGGAGGGGAGGGGGAGGGAGGGTCATGGGATACATACAGTAGGCCAGGGTTCATCAACTAGATTCAGTTTGTTTTATTATCTCTCTGTCATACTGTGTTAAACCGTGTTGGATCTTGCCTAGCCATCTTGTTTCAAGAGGACCACAATGGATATACAGTGGGGAAAAAAAGTATTTAGTCAGCCACCAATTGTGCAAGTTCTCCCACTTAAAAAGATGAGAGAGGCCTGTAATTTTCATCATAGGTACACGTCAACTATGACAGACAAAATGAGGGAAAGAAATCCAGAAAATCACATTGTAGGATTTTTAATGAATTTATTTGCAAATTATGGTGGAAAATAAGTATTTGGTCAATAACAAACGTTTCTCAATACTTTGTTATATACCCTTTGTTGGCAATGACACAGGTCAAACGTTTTCTGTAAGTCTTCACAAGGTTTTCACACACTGTTGCTGCTATTTTGGCCCATTCCTCCATGCAGATCTCCTCTAGAGCAGTGATGTTTTGGGGCTGTCGCTGGGCAACACAGACTTTCAACTCCCTCCAAAGATTTTCTATGGGGTTGAGATCAGGAGACTGGCTAGGCCACTCCAGGACCTTGAAATACTTCTTACGAAGCCACTCCTTCGTTGCCCGGGCGGTGTGTTTGGGATCATTGTCATGCTGAAAGACCCAGCCACGTTTCATCTTCAATGCCCTTGCTGATGGAAGGAGGTTTTCACTCAAAATCTCACGATACATGGCCCCATTCATTCTTTCCTTTACACAGATCAGTCGTCCTGGTCCCTTTGCAGAAAAACAGCCCCAAAGCATGATGTTTCCACCCCCATGCTTCACAGTAGGTATGGTGTTCTTTGGATGCAACTCAGCATTCTTTGTCTTCCAAACACGACGAGTTGAGTTTTTACCAAAAAGTTATATTTTGGTTTCATCTGACATTCTCCCAATCCTCTTCTGGATCATCCAAATGCACTCTAGCAAACTTCAGACGGGCCTGGACATGTACTGGCTTAAGCAGGGGGACACGTCTTGCACTGCAGGATTTGAGTCCCTGGCGGCGTAGTGTGTTACTGATGGTAGGCTTTGTTACTTTGGTCCCAGCTCTCTGCAGGTCATTCACTAGGTCCCCCTGTGTGGTTCTGGGATTTTTGCTCACCATTCTTGTGATCATTTTGACCCCACGGGGTGAGATCTTGCGTGGAGCCCCAGATCGAGGGAGATTATCAGTGGTCTTGTATGTCTTTCATTTCCTAATAATTGCTCCCACAGTTGATTTCTTCAAACCAAACTGCTTACCTATTGCAGATTCAGTCTTCCCAGCCTGGTGCAGGTCAACAATTTTGTTTCTGGTGTCCTTTGACAGCTCTTTGGTCTTGGCCATAGTGGAGTTTGGAGTGTGACTGTTTGAGGTTGTTGACAGGTGTCTTTTATACTGATAACAAGTTCAAACAGGTGCCATTAATACAGGTAACGAGTGGAGGACAGAGGAGCCTCTTAAAGAAGAAGTTACAGGTCTGTGAGAGCCAGAAATCTTGCTTGTTTGTAGATGACCAAATACTTATTTTCCACCATAATTTGCAAATAAATTCATTAAAAATCCTTCAATGTGATTTTCTGGATTTTTCTTTCTCATTTTGTCTGTCATAGCTGACGTGTACCTATGATGAAAATTACAGGCCTCTCTCATCTTTTTAAGTGGGAGAACTTGCACAATTGGTGGCTGACTAAATACTTTTTTTCCCCACTGTAAATCTCAGACTTCATTGTGTGTTATCCTCCATGATTTTACTCATGTGCATGAATGGCTTTTTCAAGTTTTATGTATGCTTGTTTTTTTTAATGGTTGAATTATTCAACTAAACTAAACTAAAAGCCGCGGGGAGATTATTTCTTGAGCAGATGGTCAGGGTGCCAGAACATAATTACAAATAATCTGTAAACTGCAAATTGACCGCAAGAAGCGCAAACTAAATATTTGACTAAAACATAGTCATGGGAATAATTTGGAACAGATTTCCCAAATTAAAATCACTTGGCTCTGATTTGTTTGTGTTTTTACAGTCTTTTATGTCCAACAATAAAAAAACTAAACAAAACTTTTTGGGGGTTCAGAAACTTGGCGGCCCAAATAAAATCACCCCGCAAGTTGGGGAACCCCCTGCAGTAGGCTATGTGTCAATTGACATGTGATGGACACACACACAGACACAGTCTTGTACAGCTAACCTTGTGGGGACACACAATTCAGTCCCATTCAAAATCCTATTTTCCCTAACCCCTAACCCTAAACCTAGCTCCCAACCCTAACCCTAAAACGAATTCTAACCTTAACCATAAACCCCCTAGAAATAGCATTTGACCTTGTGGGGACTAACAAAATGTCCCAGTTGGTCAAATTTAAATAGTTAAACACGTCCACACACACACACACACAGGAGTAAGGGTCGCTATTATGTAACCTTTGACACTTGGTTGAGACATCCTTCAAAAGCTAAAGCAAAACTATGTCCTAACAGTTCTACATTTCCTCACCTCATGTTTCCTTTGTGGTCGCTGAACTGAAAATAAATAGTGTGTATAAGAGGAGATGAGGAAAGAGGAGAAGTTTGTATATATTTTTTTTTTACCTTTATTTAACTAGGCAAGTCAGTTAAAAACACATTCTTATTTACAATGAAGGCCTACCAAAAGGCGAAAGGACAAAACACACATCACGACAAGAGAGACACCACAACAGTACATAAAGACAGACCTAAGACAATAACATAGCATGGCAGCAACACATGACAACACAACATGGCAGATGAGGAAATAGGAGACTAGTTCTATGTAACACTTGAATTGTTTTTCGTTTCCACTCGCTGTCATTAGGCTACAAATTACGTTATACAGTAAGATGTCATTTTAGCTGTTGGCCAGTAGAGGGAGCTGAGAGACAGACAGAAATAGTAAACTAGATCAGCTCAACACTGAGCTCCTGACACATTGGTGCGGCTGGCTTCCGGGTTAAGCGAGCAGTGTTTTACGAAGCAACGCGGCTTGGCGGATTGTGTTTCGGTGGACATTCACCTCACCGAGTCCGTTGGGGAGTTGTAGCGATGAGACAAGATCGTAACTACCAATTAGATATCACGAAAATTGGGAGAAAAATTCACACAAAAAAAGTAACAAATAAAACACACTGAGCTCCTACCATACTGTATATCCACATTCCACACAAGGCGTTGATGATTCGAGTGAACCGTGATGGTGACTCGATATGAATAATTGATTTGTTTATACTCAGCTTGCAAGGTGTCTTATAACACAACAAGCCATACTTTTCTTATGGTCATACTCTATATAGGTCATATAGCTCCCCTCCCATTTGGTACAATCCATGCGTCATTGTTTACAACAAAATGGCACATGCCAAGTATTTCTTTCTCCATATTCAAACTGGATGAATGCGCTTTAAATAACGAAAACGAAACTAACTACCGAGCTGAAATAGTAGTTCTATGTCGGTTTGACCTCAGGATCACACTCACAGCATGGCATTTCAAATGTCAACTCTCTCTTCGCGTATCAGAGCCATTGGTCCACTTTCCCGCTGTCGTAGTGGTGACTTTCATACCAGTGATATCGTTGTGTGCTCCAAATTTAGAAACATTTTCGGTGTTGCAAATCGTCAGGTGTATTCGCTGGTGCGAAGTGGGCAGAGTTCGGCGAACTCCAGCCCTGCAAAGTGCAAGGCCATTCTGAAACCAGGGGGTATTCACATTGCAAACCGTGTGGAGAAGTTTTCAACAACTACATCTGCCGCGAAGTCGTTTGAGTCGTTTCAGGGGCATAACAAGGCCTCGACCTCCGGGGGAAAGTACGGTTCGTTGTACCGGATCGCCCTCGCCGCGCTTGGGGTGACGACCGCGGTGGTGTCCCTGCACGCAAGTGCCCATCTCGCCATGGCGGAGGGGTCGGAGCGGCTAAACCTCGACTCAGCCAAAGGCGACTGGAACGAGGTGAAGGGTAAGTCTGCAGACAGACACAGTCAGGGAGTGTGGGTAGGAATCTATAGCTGCTCATGTTGAGAATGTGGTTGTTCAACAGGACCTGTTGCATGTGAAAAGTAAAGTGGTCAAAGCTGTGAGGCCTAAATTGCAATAGAAAACAAGTAGGTGCCTACTCAAATGTTGAAACTACTTTGCAGTGGCTCATCGTGGCCTTATGTGGTACTAGGCTACCAAGCCATTAGTGCATTACAGCTGTTCATTTGTCATTTCCCTTTTCACTGTGTTGTCGCTACATTGATTAGTGGAACGATCATAATCATCAACTCTTTGTCCCTTTCCTCTTCCTTAGATGCCTTGCTCCATATGAGTCAGGAGGAGAGAAGGAAGCACTACAGGACTACCTACCTGTCCCTGGACGAGGTGCCTGTGTGGACCGCTAAGTCACTAGTGGACACAGGAGGTTGGTGGCACCTTCATTGGAGAGGACGGGCTCGTGGTAATGGCGCGGAATCAATGGAATGGTATCAAATACATCAAATGCATGGTTTCCATGTGTTTGATGCCATTCCATTTGCGCCGTTTCAGCCATTACTATGAGCCATCCTCCCCTCAGCAGCCTCCACTGCTAGTGGACTAAACCACACTCCATGGCAAAGGACGTTTCTGATTAACTTAAGCAACGGCGTGGAGCTGAGACCAGGCTTTGTGGAATCTAACTCTGACTACATCGACTCACCCAAGGTTAAGAGTTAAAAATAAATAAATTATGAAACGCCCATCTTTTTTTTGTACCTATGTTTGTCCTTGTTTGCTGAAAAACTTTTTCAATAAATGTTAATCAAATACCACCATCGACTGTTTCCTTGTTGAGAGTCAATGGGCTCATGCGCATTTGCACTGAGTTGCCATCTTAGAGCAACAGCAATGAGCAAACAGTAGGTGGTTGTATTTGATTAACGTTTATTGAAGAAGTCTGGATTTCAGCAAACAAAGAAAGGCATGCAGCTTACAGAGGATAAACATAGGTACAAGGTCGGCGTTTCATAATTAAATGTTTTTAAATGATTGACCTTGGGAGAATCAATGTAATCTGAGCTAGATTTCACAAAGCCTGGTCTCTGCTCGACGCCGTTGGTGAAGTTCACCATAAACTTCCTTCGCCGTGGAGTTCAGGCCGCTAGTAAGTGACCTGGTCACCTAGCAATCTATCTGCTGTTGTGTGCTGCACATCAAGTAAATGATCTTCCCTCTGCCAGCTATAGCCATGCCTTACTGCCAAGATGTCTTATCTTGCTCCTTCCTCACACTAAACCAGTGGAGGCTGGAGGGAGGCGCTATAGAAAGGATGGGCTCATTGGAATGGAATCAATGGAACGGAGTCAAACATGTGGTTTCTATATGTTTTATGTGTTTGATGCCGTTCCATTTATTTCATTCCAGCCAGTACAATGAGCCCATCCTCCTATAGCTCCTCCCACCAGCCTCCACTGCTCTAAACCCTTGTTGTTTCTCAGCTCCCGTTCTGGGGACCCACAACACAGGTTTACATGTGTTTGGTCCAGCCCAGCAGTAGTTAATGTAAATTAGTTAATGCTAGTTTAGTAGTGTTATCGGGCCCCAGGACGACAGCGTCGCTTAGTGTCCACTATAGATATTCTGAAAAGACAACATATATAAACAGTAAAACCATGTTAATATTACAGTGTTATTATAACAGTGTTGAAAGGAGCAGGTGTTCATCTCTGTCTCCAAGGTGATTCAGTCAAGGGGACCAACTTCAAGAGGAACGAAGCTCTGGACAAGAAGATCTCCCTGTTCAGCGGTGACATCACCAAACTGGAGATTGATGGGATCGTCAATGCAGGTGATCATATAGCAACCTAGCTAATATTAACATAACATTATAGTAATAACACAACTTAAAGATGGAATCCGCAGTAGGGGGAAACGGCACCACCGCCCGGCCCGCCCCACGACCGCTGTTATTGTTTTTGTTGCCGAGGGGCGTGGCGCAGCATGGTACCATTTTTTTGCTGCAGTACATATTGTGCTCTTCTATCGGACGTGCAATGATGTCAGAGGGGAAAAAACAGTGTTCGTTGTTTGCTGTAAATTATTTGTTGTTGTAATATCGCAAACGGACATGGCTGTTTCACCATTTAAGGATTCCAGCTTTAACTCTAGTAATAACATTACTTAGAAATAACATAATCACATATAGTAATAACATTACTTAGTCATAACATTATCTAGTAATAACATAGTAATAGCATAGCATGACTAGTAATAACATTACTTAGTAATAACCTAACATGACTAGTAATAATATTACTCAGTAATAACATAGCATTACTTAGTAAAAACATTATTTAGTAAAAACATAGCATTACTTAGTAATAACGTTACTAGTAATAACATAGCATTACTTAGTAATAACAACATTACTAGTAATAACATAGTATTACATAGCATTACTAGTAATAAGTAAGACAGCACTACTTAAAGTAATAACATTTTAGGGAACATTACCTATAGTAATAATAAGTGACATTTCTTATAGTATAACATTAATTGTATATCTGTCCTGCGGCCTCTGTGCTCTATATGGGACAAATCACTGTGAAATGAGAAGTATTATCGTACTGATAGCCTGTCTTGGTTAGAGTCAGAACTCTATGTCCTGTGGGTGATACATTATCCTGATCCCATCATAGATTTTTGAGTGAACTGTATCTTATTTCACGCTCCACGTCACAGTTGACCTGATTACACACCCACATTTATAATCCCTCCATTTTGGTAAATAATGCTCTGGGAGTTTGTTGAAAACCGTATCTTCTCTTTGTGTGTGTGTGCGTGTGTTTGTGTGTGTGTGTGACTCTACTGTACTGCACTCAGAGTGCCACCCAGAGAGCTTATAAAGAGCTAATGCTTATGCTCTACTTCTGTTGTTGAACTTTGACCTTTACCCACCCTGACCCTGTGGTCTTCTCAGTTTCCAGTGAAATATTGCCCTATTGGCTGTCTGCAGGGCCTCTCTTAGGGCCTTGAAAAAAAAAAAAAAGAGTATTAACTAATCAAAATCGTATTTATGTATTTATTATGTGTGCTTTAGAAAGAGGTTAATATCATACAATACACTGGTTTCTCAGTGCCATTTAGGTGTAGTGTAACTTTCCACCTCTAGATGGCAGTAAAGTCAAGTGTATCATACTATATCAGCCTGAAGTTTCTTTGTGGTCCTAGCTAGACTTTAATCATCAGTACTGAGTTTGGCATTGAATTGGCATTACAGTGGGTGGTGTCCAGTCCAACATCAAAGAGCTACTTGATGATCAGGTTTTGCATAGAAAATGATGTTTCTTCATTGGTCATTTAGTGTCAATTGTCATAAAACAACATGGCTGCCGATGTGGTACTGTGTGAACAACTAATCTCTCATTAACGTCATGTTGGCTCCAACATCAGAGCCGGCAGCCTGTATGTTTTACAAGGCTTTTTATAGAGTCCCACTCTCACTATGCAAAGTGCCACTGAAAACAAGAGAAACAGAGCTGTTAACAACCCCTGGAGGAGAGGGGACAGCAGAGCAAGGTGAGGGAACCAGATGTGCTGACTGACAATGCATCTGAAACCAAATGGCACCCTATTCCCTATATAGTGCAGTACATTTGGCCAGACGCACAGCAAAATGAATGAATAGGGTGCGATGTTGGACAAAGCTAGAGTGAGATAGGAGTAACAGAGACAGGGATCATGTGGACCTCTCATGAGAATCTCTTTCACTATGGCAACCAGAGTGGTGACATGGAGTTTGGTGTGGGGGCCTTCCCTTCTACAATAATGATAGAGGAAGGACTACACACACACACTGCCACACACTGCCACACACTCGCATCACTTCACTCACTGTGCTGCTGATCGATCAGTAGGGAGGGCGAGCCGATAGGGGAGGACTGTTTACGTCGTTTGTGCCCCCTCCCCACTCACCCCTTCACCATTTTACTGCTGCTGGCTCCTGCATTCTCCTATAAAACACTGCAAACATAAAAACCCACAAGCACTTAAGAGCTGTCTTAGAGAGGTGGAGGAGGGCGGGTTGGAAGGTAAAACATCCTTTTCTTTACACCCCTCAATCACTCCATCCGGCCTCAGCGGAGAGAGAAAGCGATTGAGAGGAGGATATATTGTCTCTGATGGGCTATTTGATTAAGATGGATTACGCAATAATAATAATATAATAATATGCCATTTAGCAGACGCTTTTATCCAAAGCGACTTACAGTCATGCGTGCATACATTAAAAAATTTTTTTTTTGTGTATGGGTGGTCCCGGGGATCGAACCCACTACCTTAGCGTTACAAGCGCCGTGCTCTACCAGCTGAGCTACAGAGGACCATGTGAATTGTCATTGGAGTGATGAGGTGAATGTGTGTGGGTGCGTGACTCTACGCTCTTGTAAAGTTCCTCAAGTCAACAAGTTTTTAGTTCTGTTATATCAGCATTAGATTGCGTTAATTTTATTTAAATTAAACCCACAGCTCAATTTAGACTTGTTTCTACCACTGTAATAGCAGAGTAATGGCTTAGCTACAGTGAGGGAAAAAAGGATTTGATCCCCTGCTGATTTTGTACATTTGCCCACTGACAAAGACATGATCAGTCTATAATTTTAATGGTAGGTTTATTTGAACAGTGAGAGACAGAATAATAACAACAAAATCCAGAAAAACGCATGTAAAAAATGTTATAAATTGATTTGCATTTAAATGAGGGAAATAAGTATTTGACCCCCTCTCAATCAGAAAAATGTCTGGCTCCCAGGTGTCTTTTATACAGGTAACGTGCTGAGATTAGGAGCACACTCTTAAAGGGAGTGCTCCTAATCTCATCTTGTTACCTGTATAAAAGACACCTGTCCACAGAAGCAATCAATCAATCAGATTCCAAACACTCCACCATGGCCAAGACCAAAGAGCTCTCCAAGGATGTCAGGGACAAGATTATAGACCTACACAAGGCTGGAATGGGCTACAAGACCATCGCCAAGCAGCTTGGTGAGAAGGTGCCAACAGTTGGTGCGATTATTCACAAATGGAAGAAACACAAAATAACTTTCAATCTCCCTCGTCCTGGGGCTCCATGCAAGATCTCACCTCGTGGAGTTGCAATGATCATGTGAACGGTGAGGAATCAACCCAGAACTACACGGGAGAATCTTGTCAATGATCTCAAGGCAGCTGGGACCATAGTCACCAAGAAAACAATTGGTAACACACTACGCCGTGAAGGACTGAAATCCTGCAGCGCCAGCAATGTCCCCCTGCTCAAGAAAGCACATATACAGGCCCGTCTGAAGTTTGCCAATGAACATCTGAATGATTCAGAGGAGAACTGGGTGAAAGTGTTGTGGTCAGATGAGACCAAAATCGAGCTCTTTGCCCTCAACTCGCTGTGTTTGGAGGAGGAGGAATGCTGCCTATGACCCCAAGAACACCATCCCCACCGTCAAGGAGGTGGAAACATTATGCTTTGGGGGTGTTTTTCTGCTAAGGGGACAGGACAACTTCACCGCGTCAAAGGGACGATGGACGGGGACGATGGATTTGTACTGTCAAATCTTGGGTGAGAACCTCCTTCCCTCAGCCAGGGCATTGAAAATGGGTAGTGGATGGGTATTCCAGCATGACAATGACCCAAAACACACGGCCAAGGCAACAAAGGAGTGACTCAAGAAGAGGCACATTAAGGTCCTGGAGTGGCCTAGCCAGTCTCCAGACCTTAATCCCATAGAACATCTGTGGAGGGAGCTGAAGGTTCGAGTTGCCAAACGTCAGCCTCGAAACCTTAATGACTTGGAGAAGATCTGCAAAGAGGAGTGGGACAAAATCCCTCCTGAGATGTGTGCAAACCTGGTGGCCAACTACAAGAAACGTCTGACCTCTGTGATTGCCACCAAGTACTAAGTCATGTTTTGCAGAGGGGTCAAATACTTATTTCCCTCATTTAAAATGCAAATCAATTTATAACATTTTTGACATGCATTTTTATGGATTTCTTTTGTTGTTATTCTGTCTCTCACTGTTCAAGTAAACCTACCATTAAAATTATAGACTGATCATGTCTTTGTCAGTGGGAAAATGTACAACATCAGCAGGGGATCAAATACTTTTTTCACTCACTGTACCTGCTGTCAGACAGTGTAAGGTATGGGCAGGGGCTAAATGTTTTTGCTGATTAGATTCCCAGGTCTCCAGCCTCTTAGGGGGTGTTAGAGATGAGGCCCCTGGTTGCTGTGGGGAACCCTCACTGTCACCGTTGTAGCAGTAGCTCAGATACAAGATAAGCGGCAATCCCGTCAGTCCAGGTCCAGGCCGTACAGACAGACCGGAGCAGAGCAGCTGTGTTTCAACCTCAACGCCTAAACCCTCTAGTCTAGAGAAAACACAGCAGCACTGACAGGTGGCTGGCCCCAATAGCCGCAGGGAGTTTGAGTGATTTCCACCGCTTCACTCTCAGTGACTAAAACAGGCCCCACACTACCTCCCTACTTATCTACACTGTACTTAGGGCTCCTGATTTAGTCACTGGCTGCTGGCTGGCCTATATCTCTGGCTGTAGGTGTAACAGACTGCTATCTCTACTGGCTGCTGGCTGGCCAAAACAGTGCCTTTTGACTTTTTCCACATTTTGTTACTTTACAGCCTTATTCTAAAATTGATTAAATTGTTTTTTTCCCCTCATCAATCTACCCCATAATGACAAAGCAAAAACAAGGTTTTTAGATTTTTTTGGTGCTAATTTCTTTAAAATAAAAATCTTCAATATCACATTTACATAAGAATTCAGACCCTTTACTCAGTACTTTGTTGAAGCACCTTTGGCAGCGATTACAGAATTGAATCTTCTATTGTATGACGCTGCTTGGCACACCTGTATTTGGGGAGTTTCTTCCATTATTCTCTGCAGATCCTCTCAAACTCTGTCAGGTTGGATGGGGTGCGTTGCTGCACAGCTATTTTCAGGTCTCTCCAGAGATGTTTGATCGGGTTCAAGTCCGGGCTCTGGCTGGGCCACTCAAGGACATTCAGAGACTTGTCCCGAAGCCACTCCTGCGTTGTCTTGGCTGTGTGCTTAGGGTCATTCTCCTGTTGGAAGGTGAACCTTCACCCCAGTCTGAGGTCCTGAGTGCTCTGGAGCAGGTTTTCATAAAGGATCTCTCTGTACTTTGCTCCGTTCATCTTTCTCTCGATCCTGACTTGTCTCCCAGTCCCTGTCACTGAAAAGCATCCCCAAGCAAGTCCTTCTGGAAGGTTCTCCCATCTCCACAGAGGAACTCTAGAGCTCTGTCAGAGTGACCTTCGGGTTCTTGGTCACCTCCCTGACCAAGTCCCTTCTCCCTCGATTGCTCAGTTTGGCCGGGCGGCCAGCTCTAGGAAGAGTCTTGGTGGTTCCAAACTTCTTCCAATTATGAATGATGGAGGCCACGGTGTTCTTGGGGACCTTCAATGCTGCAAAAATGTTTTGGTACCCTTCCCCAGATCTGTGCCTTGACACAATCCTGTCTCGGAGCTCTACAGACAATTCCTTCGACCTCATGGCTTGGTTTTTGCTCTGACATGCACGGTCAACTGTGGGACCTTATATAGACAGGTGTGTGCCGTACCAGATCATGTCCAATCAATTGAATTTACCACAGGTGGACTCCAATCAAGTTGTAGAAACATCTCAAGGATGATCAATGGAAACAGGATGCACCTGAGCTCAAAAGGTCTGAATACGTATGTAAATAAGGTAATTCTAAAAACCAGTTTTCGCTTTGTCATTATGGGGTATTGTGTAGATTGCTGAGGAAAATGTTTTATGTAATCCATTTTAGAATAAGGCTGTAATGTAACAATGTGGAAAATGTCAAGGGGTCTGAATACTTTCCGAAGGCACTGTATCTCTGGCTGCTGTAGTTTCTGTAGTGACTTCAGGCTATTTCTGTCAGTTTTAGTTAGTGTATCTCTAACTGTGGATACTCTACTGTAGGCCAACTATATCCACACTGTAGTTAGGAAGTTTGTCTGTCGACCCACATGCACACACTCATACGCGTTCCGCTCGGTCGGACCACTGCAATGCTGAAGCGCTCCAAAATGACAGACATATTTTTTATTTTTTATTTTACCTTTTATTTAACTAGGCAAGTCAGTTAAGAACAAATTCTTATTTACAATGACGGCCTACACCGGCCAAACCCGGACGACGCTGGGCCAATTGTGCGCCGCCCTATGGGACTCCCAATCACGGCCGGTTGTGATACAGCCTGGAATCGAACCAGGGAGTCTGTAGTGACGCCTCAAGCACTGAGATGCAGTGCCTTAGACCACTGCGCCACTCGGGAGCCCATTATCCCAGAAGAATTGACAACATTCTGATTTACAGTGGGGAAAAAAAAGTATTTAGTCAGCCACCAATTGTGCAAGTTCTCCCACTTAAAAAGATGTCCACAACCTCAAACAGTCACACTCCAAACTCCACTATGGCCAAGACCAAAGAGCTGTCAAAGGACACCAGAAACAAAATTGTAGACCTGCACCAGGCTGGGAAGAGGTAAGCAGCTTGGTTTGAAGAAATCAACTGTGGGTGCAATGATTAGGAAATGGAAGACATACAAGACCACTGATAATCTCCCTCGATCTGGGGCTCCACGCAAGATCTCACCCCGTGGGGTCAAAATGATCACAAGAACGGTGAGCAAAAATCCCAGAACCACACGGGGGGACCTAGTGAATGACCTGCAGAGAGCTGGGACCAAAGTAACAAAGCCTACCATCAGTAACACACTACGCCGCCAGGGACTCAAATCCTGCAGTGCCAGACGTGTCCCCCTGCTTAAGCCAGTACATGTCCAGGCCCATCTGAAGTTTGCTAGAGTGCATTTGGATGATCCAGAAGAGGATTGGGAGAATGTCATATGGTCAGATGAAACCAAAATATAACTTTTTGGTAAAAACTCAAATCTTTGGAGGGATTTGAAAGTCCGTGTTGCCCAGCGACAGCCCCAAAACATCACTGCTCTAGAGGAGATCTGCATGGAGGAATGGGCCAAAATACCAGCAACAGTGTGTGAAAACCTTGTGAAGACTTACAGAAAACGTTTGACCTGTGTCATTGCCAACAAAGGGTATATAACAAAGTATTGAGAAACTTTTGTTATTGACCAAATACTTATTTTCCACCATAATTTGCAAATAAATTCATTAAAAATCCTACAATGTGATTTTCTCATTTTGTCTGTCATAGTTGACGTGTACCTATGATGAAAATTACAGGCCTCTCATCTTTTTAAGTGGGAGAACTTGCACAATTGGTGGCTGACTAAATACTTTTTTTCCCCACTGTATATTTTATTTAAAAGTTTGACATTGACGAGTTAGCAGGAGCCCCCAGAGTCAATCCCTAATGACCGGTAAACAAAACGGTGGGAAAAAAAGTGAATGAGTTTGCAGATCGCCCAGTCATAGCAATTATTTCTCTCCTCTGTAAAAGGCTTCCTTTCCCACCCCCACTAATCAATCGCCACTTTAGCTCGAATGGAGGAAGTGAGAGCCTCATTAGCCTGATTGTCCCAGTGCAGTGTGGGAATTTCAGAGAGGAGTCGGCCTACTCATCCGCACAGTGTTCCTCAAAGCTGCGTTTATCAATGCTTTGTCTGTTCAACTGAGCTAGGCCTATACCTTAATTAGGCCTAAGTATGTTCATCAACGTTCAATGGAGTTCTACCTTGATTAGGGCTTCTTTCATTAGAGCTAGGTTCACTGTACACACCGGTATTGGTGACCAAGCGTTCAAGGTGGTGTCACTGAAAACCAGGGTTGTAGTCGAGTCACTAAACCTAGAGTCCGAGTCGACTACCAAGTCCCCTGTGCTCGAATCCGAGTCGAGTCACGAGTCCCTATGGCTGAAGTTGGAGTCCGTGTCCGAGTCACCAATGGTCAAATCACGAGTCATATCAGGAGTCCCTCAACTTATAATAGGTGTTATTATGCAATTGTTTCTAGTCGCCACCAGATGACAGTATATGAGAGGGGTCCAGCTGCGACATCATCTCTCAGTGCAGTGCATCCCTCAGGAAAAGTGGGCGTTTCGTTTCGGAAGGAACCATATAAGGAAAAGTGGGGGTTTCGAAAGGTGCCACTCAAGACTTTGTTTGGGTTATGGACCTTAGTCATGATCTGCAGAGATGACAGTAAGGAATTTCAGTTATGCAAAACATTTTCTTAACATTTAAGAGCTGTTTTTCTTAAATGTAAATGCTAGCTAACGTTAGCTACCTTTTTAACGTTTAAAAAATGCATTAATTGTACAGTGTATTGTTTGTTATTGAATATTTGAAATAATAATTGAAATATCAAGTTATGGCGGTTCTAGTAGTAATGGAATTCCAGCGCTTCTACTGTTAAGACTCCTTTCTAAACCCCCACTTGTCCTTTATATGGTTCCTTTCTAAACCCCCACTTGTCCGTATATGGTTCCTTTCTAAACCCCACTTGTCCTTATATGGTTCCTTTCGAAACCCCCACTTCTCCTTATATGGTTCCTTTCGAAACCCCCACTTCTCCTTATATGGTTCCTTTCGAAACCCCTACTTCTTATGTGGTTCCTTTCGAAACCCCCACTTCTCCTAATATGTTCCCTTTCGAAATGCCCACTCCTTTCGACACCCCCATTTTTCCTGAGAGATGACATATCAGTAGGTGGCAACATAGAGACCCTGAGGGATGACTGCTCTGAGAGATGACATATCAGTAGGTGGCAACATACAGACCCTGAGGGATGACTGCTCTGAGAGATGACATATCAGTAAGTGGCTACATAGAGACCCTGAGGGATGACTGCTCTGAGAGATGACATATCAGTAGGTGGCAACATACAGACCCTTTGTTACTTTTTTGTAATCACCCACTGATATTTGTGTAGGTTTTTTTATTGCAGCATGAAAACCTAAAGGGAGACTTGTCAGAACCTGGCTGTGGGATACAGGGGGAAAGTGGGAGGGCAGAGCGACAAGACAAAGACAGCCTACTTTCCTATACTCAAGGGGAGAGAGCTAGATTTGTTTTACTATTACAGGGGATTTTCTGGATCAAAATGGGGCTTAGGTGGTGGGTGTGGCCAATGGTGCGCTCGCCAAATATTTTAGAAGCCCTCCTTTTGGCTACAGTGACAAAATGTAGCTGTTTTAAAGCACATTTCCTGCAATTCTACACATATTGCCATGTCTTATGCAATCTGAGTGACTCAAACATTATAACAAAATCAATGGGGGCCCCATGCCATGACAAATACATCTGAATGCATACTTTTTTGAATTTTAGATTCTCCCTGACTGTCTAGCTGTTATTTTGGTGATTGCTAGTTCTCAAAGATTATCTTATTTTAAATATATACTGAACAAAAATATAAACGCAACATGCAACAATTTCAACGATTTTACTGAGTTACAGTTCATATAAGGAAATCAGTCAATTGAAATAAATTCATTAGGTCCTAATCTATGGATTTCACATGACTGTGCAGGGGCACAGCCATGAGTGGGCTTGGGTGGACATAGGCCCAGCCACTGGGGAGCCAGGCCCAGCCAATCAGAATACGTTTTTCCCCACAAAAGGGCTTTATTACAGATGGAAATACTCATCAGTTTCATAATCTGTCCGGGTAGCTGGTCTCAGACAATGTGGAGGTCCTGGGCTGGCGTGGTTACACGTGGTCTGCGGTTGTGAAGCCGGTTGGACGTACTGCCAAATTCTCTAAAACGACATTGGAGGTGGTTTATTGTAGAGAAATTAACATTCAATTTTCTGGCAACAGCTCTGGTGGACATTTACATTTACATTTTAGTCATTTAGCAGACGCTCTTATCCAGTGCGACTTACAGTTAGTGAATATTTATTTTTTTAAATACTAGCCCCCCGTGGGAATCAAACCCACAACCCGGCGTTGCAAACGCCATGCTCTATCAACTGAGCTACATCCCTGCCGGCCATTCCCTCCCCTACCCTGGACGACGCTGGGCCAATTGTGCGCTGCCCATGAGTCTCCCGGTCGCGGCCGGCTGCGACAGAGCCTGGATACGAACCAGGATCTCTAGTGGCACAGTTAGCACTGCGATGCAGTGCCTTAGACCACTGCGCCACGACCACTCATTCCTGCAGTCAGCATGCCAATTGCACACCCTCTCAAAACTTGAGACATCTGTGGCATTGTGTTGTGTGACAAAACTGCCCATTTAAGAGTGACCTTTTATTGTCACGAGTCATGACCACGTGACCGTTTAGTCAAGGTAATTAGGCTTCTCCAACCTCTGATGCTGCTGATGGTCATTAGTAGCCTACCAAACTTGCTTAACTGCCTGGTACTCAGCACTCTGTTGTCCCTCAAATCACTCTGACATCAATCAAACACTTGCTGAGAGCCCATGAGCTCATGTTGCCCAACATTTCGATAGGCTATGCAATTGTGTGAGAAAACAGAGTTTTGGTGGCCTCTACTAAAAAGAGGAGGATCCCATCAGCTTTCTATAGGCTAGGCCTACTATATTTATTTCTCAACTTTCCTAATATTAAGCACATTGCTTTGCTTTACAACAGGAGTATAGCCTACCTGGCTAGCATAACAATGCGTCCTCCATTCGGTATTTAAGTGCATAGATGACATGTATTTTTTCCCCCATGTCCCTGTTTCGATACAGGTGCATGATAATGGTCCATTCTAAATCAAACCAATTTCACACATATATTATTTAGTATATGTAAAGACAAGATTAAATCAAGAATAGTCTGATGAGTGACAATATTAGCCTGGCACTTGTGAATTATATATTATCACTTGTGAATGATGCCCAGCTTAAGGCAAACAGCGCATGCCTTTTTTTTGCGACTTTTTCTAATCATAGTCACACACCTCATGTAGCCTAGCCCATAGGACTATATGTTTTGATAAGGTTTGTATCACAAATAAAGTGGCCAAATAACTTCTTAAAATTAAGCACATTCATCCGCTTTACAACCGATGTAGCCTAACTGGCATACTTAAGCGGCGCCTGAGTTTCAAATTTGGGGAAGATCATTTTCACCATAAAAATGCACCTTTATATTAAAGCATTACATGCATAATCGCATTTGCCGTCACTTTTGAGAACAGTGTTTTCAAGCTAATTGCATTTTGGAACATTCACACTTATAGCCTACTGCCGTGTGCGCGTTGCTGTGCTTATAATGTGAAGAAATAGCTAAACGTTCTGATCTGTTGCATCAGCCTCATTGTTTTTTAAATGTTTTTTGATGCGAGTGGTTGTATTAATTTGGGATCTATCGCATCCCACAACTGTCCCAGACTATGTTTGGAATATTTATTTATTGCACAGAAGGACAAGTTGACCAATAGAATAGGTCAACTTTTGTACTATGGGGGATAGTAGATTAACATAGGCTAGTGCTTTTGCCATTCATTAGGCCTACTCATCTTGTTGGCTGACGAAAAGTAAATGTGGACAGTTCTTCTAACATCTTCAATATGCACCTCGGAATTCGATAGTAGCTTACTTCTTAGCTGAGATGCATGTGAGAAGGAACCGATCACGTGATGGGTGTTGGCTAATAAGAATTGAGATATCTGAGAGAGCCATGTGTGTGAGAGGTGCTTCGGAGCACGGCAGCCGGGAGAAGGGAATTATCATTATTATATTCAGCCCAAGGGACAACGGCCACTTGGGCCGCAAAAGGCATGGATTTTTTAGGGGCATTATGGCCACATGGGGGATGCCGGCGGGAAATTCGAGGCCTGGTGAGAATATTATCAAGTGCTTGTCAAATTGTGAATGAAAGACTGATGAAGTGTGTGCAGCTTGAACAAGAAACAAATCAGAGCTCATGGCTTTCATGCAACTTTTTTCAAATCATCATTAGTCGCATCATGCAGCCTTAGAATGTATTCAAAATCAAAACGTGTAGCGTTTGTATCACAACTAAAGTTGCATAAATAACTCTAAATTAAGCATATAGGAGGACCTGTTTCTTTGTTAACCGCTCAACACAGAATAGCCACATGTGCGCACTCCCTCAAATCATTTGGAGAAAATATCCTTTCTATTTTATTCAGCCTTGTTTAATTGTATTCTTCATACTATAAATTAATGCCATGGAATTCTAATCTTCTCTGCTAAATGAACTAGTGTAGCCCACAGCCATTTGGCATAGCCAGATCAGGACCTAACATAAGGACAACTCAATGTATGCTATTCTGTTCTTCTGAAATAGACTATATTTCTTCTTATCATGTTTGTTTAGACCTGTCTAAAATAAATAATGGATTTATTGTGATGGTGTAGGCTATATTAAATGGATTTATTAGACTTTTTTAAATGTAGATGTTCCAAAGGTCAGCATCAGTGGCTTGTAGGCTATGTGTAGATGCCAGGAGATGCTACATGTGTTTATGTTAATTAACTGTCAATTACCGTGAGACTGGCAGTTATTTGCTTGACAATCACTGGCTGACAATTTCATGACCGCCACAGCACTAGGTCCATTATCTTTTCGACATATTTTATATCTGGTTTTAGTCATTTAAGTTTATACTGAAAATGTTTTACCATCCCAAAAATTATTATTATGTTTTATTTGAATTGTATTTTTTACTTTTTTGACAAAAAACAACAACAACTTCTATGCGGAAAACCCCTGTATTAAACTCAATATTAGTATTGTTTTCAATTTCGTTAAGCAGTTTGTGTTTCTTAACCAGGCCAGCTAAATAGTAGACTGGTGACTAGTAGTTACGGGGAAGCAAGAGATTTGCTTGCGTGATGTGTAGCCTATGATCGGATGCAGAGCGGAGCCTGCCTGCCTCTCTGCTCCCCCGCATCTCACCAGCTGATGTAGGCTGCGTGTGCTGGGTGTGGCGCGTCCTTCCCACTGCTAGAGAACAGAACCCTCGCTGCTCTGCCCACCCAGTGCTGCTAATAGTCTGCTTATCATATTAGCCTATCCAGTCCAAATACAAGTCACAGAAGGGCGAGTCCGAGTTACCAATGGTCGAGAAGGCGAGTCCAAGTCCGAGTCGCCAATGGTCGAGTCCAAATTGAGTCACAAGTCATGAAAATCGGGACTCGAGTACAACAAAACCATAACGAATATTGCCACAACCGACATGGGTAATATTGTGATCGATGCTCTCACCCCCGTTTAACCCCCTCGGCATGCTCGACTTGTCTTGGTAATTCTAAACGCTAGCAAACCCTCTTCAGAGATGAGGATGAATCTCCCATGAGAAATGCTGCAGGAACCCCCGCTACAGGAACCCCCGCTACAGGAACCCCCGCTACAGGAACCCCCGCTACAGGAACCCCCGCTACAGGAACCCATGCTACAGGAACCCCCGCTACAGGAACCCCTGCTACAGGAACCCCCGCTACAGGAACCCCCGCTGCAGGAACCCCTGCTACAGGAACCCCTGCTACAGGAACCCCCGCTACAGGAACCCCTGCTACAGGAACCCCCGCTACAGGAACCCCTGCTACAGGAACCCCCGCTACAGGAACCCCTGCTACAGGAACCCCCGCTACAGGAACCCCCGCTGCAGGAACCCCCGCTACAGGAACCCCTGCTACAGGAACCCATGCTACAGGAACCCCCGCTACAGGAACCCCTGCTACAGGAACCCCCGCTACAGGAACCCCCGCTGCAGGAACCCCTGCTACAGGAACCCCTGCTACAGGAACCCCTGCTACAGGAACCCCCGCTACAGGAACCCCTGCTACAGGAACCCCCGCTGCAGGAACCCCCGCTGCAGGAACCTACGCTACAGGGTTGTATTGTTCTGTGCTCATACTTTCCTTTTCTGTTCCTGTCATGAAGTAGGGTCATGAAGTAGGGTCATGAAGTAGGGTCCTTGTTTCTGTGAGAGGAGGTAATGAGTCAGTGTTTATTCTGTAGGCCGGAGAGAGGCTCAGTGCTGCCCGAGAGCTCCCCCCCCCATGTGCATTCTCACTCCTACTACTCTACTAGGAACTTAATTAATTTGTATAAATTGAATGTCATCACAAAGGTTGTGTCAGAGTTTTGTACTGTACTGCAATTAGTGCAACTCAGTGAGAGGTAGTTAAATGGACAGGAAGCGCACAGTCACATGGGCACTGAAAGGTTTCAGAGATTAGATGGCTGTTGCGCGCACATGAGGTCTGATAACAACAGGCTCAGAGACAGTTTACAAGCCATCACACTGCTGAACACTTGAACTGGACTGACCTGCTCTGATTCTCCGCAACTTAGCACACATGCACTCACTCATGCATGCACGCACACATATACATTTATGCTACCCACACATCAGAACTGCTTCTACCAGACTGTTATTATGATTGCTAAATACTGCACAATTTAAACACTTGACCCACAATCCCCCCTTCCCCAAAACGCATGTAAATATTGGACTATAAATTGTGCCTTCTAGTATTATACTTATGCAAAAATGTTTATTCTAGGGCTGTCCGATTGGTCGAAATGTTTAAACTTATTTTTCCATATATAGACAGACACCCTGTGTGTTTGAATAAAATCAACTCCATACAGTGCCTTGCAAAAGTATTCATCTCCCTTGGCGTTTTTCCTATTTTGTTGCATTACAACCTGTAATTTAAATGTATTTTTATTTGGATTTCATGTAATGGACATACACAAAATAGTCCAAATTGGTGAAGTGAAATGAAAAAAATTACTTGTTTCAAAAAATTCAAATAAATTAATAACGGAAAAGTGGTGTGTGCATAGGGCGGCAGGTAGCTTAGTGGTTAAGAGCGTTGTGCCAGTAACCGAAAGGTTGCTGGTTCTAATCCCCGAGCTGACTAGGTGAAAAATCTGTCGATGTGCCCTTGAGCAAGGCACTTAACCCTAATTGCTCCTGTAAGTCGCTCTGGATAAGAGCGTCTGCTAAATGACTAAAAAAAATAAAAATAAAAATAAATGTATTCACCCCCTTTGCTATAAAGCCCTTAAATAAGATCTAGTGCAACCAATTACCTTCAGAAGTCACATAATTAGTTAAATAAAGTCCACCTGTGTGCAATCTAAGTGTCACATGATCTGTCACATGATCTCAGTATATATACACCTGTTCTGAAAGGCCCCAGAGGCTGCAACACCACTAAGCAAGGGGCACCACCAAGCAAGCGGCACCATGAAGACCAAGGAGCTCTCCAAACAGGTCAGGGACAAAGTTGTGCAGAAGTACAGATCAGGGTTGGGTTATAAAAAAATATCCGACACTTTGAACATCCCACGGATCACCATTTAAATCCATTATTAAAAAATTGAAAGAATATGGCACCACAACAAACCTGCCAAGAGAGGGCCGCCCACCAAAACTCACGGACCAGGCAATGAGAGAATTAATCAGAGAGGCAACAAAGAGACCAAAGATAACCCTGAAGGAGCTGCAAAGCTCCACAGCGGAGATTGGAGTATCTGTCCATAGGACCACTTTAAGCGTACACTCCACAGAGCTGGGCTTTACGGAAGAGTGGACAGAAAAAAGCCATTGCTTAAAAAAATAAAATAAGCAAACACGTTTGGTGTTCGCCGAAAGGCATGTGGGAGACTCCCCAAACATATGGAAGAAGGTACTCTGGTCAGATGAGACTAAAATTGAGCTTTTTGGCCATCAAGGTAAACGCTATGTCTGGCGCAAACCCAACACCTCACATCACCCAGAGAATACCATCCCCACAGTGAAGCATGGTGGTTGCAGCATCTTGCTGTGGGGATGTTTTTCATCGGCAGGGACTGGGAAACTGGTCAGAATTGAAGGAATGATGGATGGCGCTAAATACAGGGAAATTCTTGAGGGAAACCTGTTTCAATCTTCCAGAGATTTGAGACTGGGACGGAGGTTCACCTTCCAGCAGGACAATGACCCTAAGCATACTGCTGAAGCAACACTTGAGTGGTTTAAGGGGAAACATTTAAATGTCTTGGAATGGCCTAGTCAAAACCCAGACCTCAATCCAATTGAGAATCTGTGGTATGACTTAAAGATTGCTGTACACCAGTGGAACCCATCCAACTTGAAGGAACTGGAGCAGTTTTGCCTTGAAGAATGGGCAAAAATCCCAGTGGCTAGATGTGCCAAGCTTATAGAGACATACCCCAAGAGACTTGCAGCTGTAATTGCTGCAAAAGGTGGCTCTACAAAGTATTGACTTTGGGGGAGGGGGTGAATAGTTATGCACGCTCAAGTTGTCTGTTTTTTTGGATTATTTCTTGTTTGTTTCACAATAAAATATATTTTACATCTTCAAAGTGGGAGGCATGTTGTGTAAATCAAATGATACAACCCCCCCCCAAAAATCAATTTTAATTCCAGGTTGTAAGGCAACAAAATAGGAAAAATGCCAAGGGGGGTGAATACTTTAGCAAGCCTCTGTATGTACTGAGCTTGTCTGATGCGTTAAGCACACAGTTTGATTAAATAATGAAGACGCACAAATGACTCAAGAAAGAGCCCGATGGGCACACTGTTAAAAAAAAATGACAGCGAGTGCATGTATGACTGGCGCATGTTGTCACGCTCTCCTCCCTACTGCAGCGAAAAGGCACCACAGCAGGGCAAGTGTATATTGCAACATCATTTCAGCCATTTAGTTTCTTACTTGTTACTGACTGAAAAGTACTGTTACCAAAATCCCTAATTTGTTTAGGAAAAACATTCCCTATTCCTTCAACCCTTGCTCTCTTTACGTGAAACATGTAAGCATCTCATGCATGTGACCAATATTGCCTGACCTATAGCCTATCATAATCACATCAATAAATTGGTTATAACAAACTCCGAACACAGTAACACGTGACAGCAAAATGGATACGGAGGATGTGAAAAATAAACTTTAAATGGGCAAATGTTTACTGGTTGCTCAGGAGGGAAAGGGGAAGTCAGATCTGTGGAAGACATTTGACTTAGTTGTGGAAACTAGTGGAGATCCAGAAAAGGAGGGTATAGGAGCAAGCATTGCCAAACAGTTGCTGTTAGATTACAATGTTATGTTTTCTGACCATTTGGAACAATGTAAACAACACTAATTATAAGTAATACCAGTCTGTTCTACCATTGTAAAGCCTTTATTACAGCATAGCAAAGATTAAAAACAGCAGAATCTGTGAAATTGCTTTATCCGACATTTTGCCATTGCATGAGGCTTGGTGCTCATGGAATCAGTAGGCTATTGAACAAACACTCAAACTGGCAACAGAAGCAGGATCTGTCTTATTTCTGTGGATATACACTACCAGTCAAAAGTTAAGACACACCTACTCATTCAAGGGTTTCTCTTTATTTTTACTATTTTTTAAAATAAAAACTATGAAATAACATGTAGTAACCAAAAAAGTGTTCTTCAAATAGCCACCCTTTATCTTGATGACAGCTTTGCACACTCTTGGCATTCTCTCAACCAGCATCATGAGGTAGTCACCTGGAATGCATTTCAATTAACAGGTGTTCCTTCTTAAAAGTTAATTTGTGGAATTTCTTTCCTTCTTAATGCGTTTGAGCCAATTAGTTGTGTTGTGACAAGATAGGGGGGTATACAGAAGATAGCCCTATTTGGTAAAAGACCAAGTCCATATTATGGCAAGAACAGCTCAAATAAGCAAAGAGAAACGACAGTCCATCATTACTTTAAGACATGAAGGTCAGTCAATACAGAAAATTTCAAGATCTTTGAAAGTTTCGTCAAGTGCAGTCGCAATAACCATCAGGCGCTATGAAGAAACTGGCTCTAATGAGGACCGCCACAGGAATGGAAGACCCAGAGTTACCTCTGCTGCAAAGAATAAGTTCATTAGAGTTACCAGCCTCAGAAATTGCAGCCCAAATAAGTAGTAACAGACACATCTCAACATCAACTGTTCAGAAGAGAATGTGTGAATCAGGCCTTCATGGTCGAATTGCTACAAAGAAACCACTACTAAAGGACTCCAATAAGAAGAAGAGACTTGCTTGGGCCAAGAAACACGAGCAATGGACATTAGACCGGTGGAAATGTGTCCTTTGGTCTTGAGTCCAAATTGGAGAGTTTTTGGTTCCAACCGCCGTGTCTTTGTGAGACACGGTGTGGGTGAACGGATGATCTCTGCATGTGTATTTCCCACCGTAAAGCATGGAGGAGGAGGTGTTATGGTGTGGGGGTGCTTTGCTGGTGACACTGTCTGTGATTTATTTAGAATTCAAGGCACTTAACCAGCATGGGCTTAGTGGGACTATCATTTGTTTTTCAACAGGACAATGACCCAACACACCTCCAAGCTGTGTAAGGGCTATTTGACCAAGAAGGAGAGTGATGGAGTACTGCATCAGATGACCTGGCCTCAACAATCACCCGACATCAACCCAATTTTCGGACCGCAGAGTGAAGGAAAAGCAGCCAACATGTGCTCAGCATATGTGGGAACTCCTTCAAGACCGTTGGAAAAGCATTCCAGGTGAAGCTGGTTGAGGGTGCCAAGAGTGTGCAAAGCTGTCATCAAGGCAAAGGGTGGCTATTTGAAGAATCTCAAATATAAAATATATTTAGATTTGTTTAACACTTTTTTGGTTACTACATGATTCCATAGGTGTTATTTCGTAGTTTTGATGTCTTCACTATTATTCTACAATGTAGAAAATAGTAAAAATAAAGTAAAACCCTTGAATGAGTAGGTGTGTCCAAACTTTTGACTGGTAGTGTATATGGATGATTTATAAAGCCAGGCACATTAACAGTTAGGCTATTGATTATAGACCTAATTAAGTTGGGGTTTCCTCTCCTCAATTTTCTTAGACAATTAGGCTAAGGCCAAGGGCTGTTTCCTCGTCTCTGCTGCTGCTGCCTCCGCCGCTGCCTCGAATTCCAGTTCCATCCGTGGACATGGAACAATTCTTAACATAATTATACCAGGTTACTACAGTTCTCAATCCCAATACGCTGGTTAACTTTGCTATTATGCACATAGCAACATAGGAAAGGCGCCAGTTCTATGGCGCACTGAAGATTATGTTTCATGAAGATTATGTTTTACATAATATAACCATATACAATTTCAGTATCACATGTCTTAGAGTGATGGACATGTCATCCCCGTGGCCTCTGCAATGGATGAGTCTACTGAGACTGGTGCAATCAGACAGGTGTCTTGTGCACCATAAAAAATATTAATACAATTGTGACTGCTCGACTAAAGAAATCTCGGTAGACCAACAGCCTTTCGACCAAACAATCGACCAGTCGACTACTTTAATAAAATATTTGTTGTGTATATTTGTTTTATTGGATGACTTTATTATTTTATTTTAAGTCATCTCATCTCTATGCTGTCTGACAAAATCACTATTTTAGTAGTTCTTCAAAGTAAATAAGGCATACTTTTATGACCGCTGAATACCAATTATTAATCACTTAGATAATGTATTTTCAGGTAGAGATACCTCAGGAAGCAACTGCTCTTTATCCCTCTCCATCACACGTCTTCTGTCTCTTCTCTCCGGTCTGCTGCACACAGATCGGACAAGTAGGTGCGCAATGGATTATGGTCATTGTAGTTAATTACCACTTTTTCTGCGCTAAACTATGTAGAATATTGGCCTGTTGGAAACTACAACTCCCTACTACATTGCACAGTTCGGGCTTGATCTGATTTATCTCTAGAGAACCTGCGCGTTGACGTCACAGAATTTTTTTTTGAATTCAAATAATTGAACCAAGGTAGGTAAATTAGTTGTTTAAAAATAACAGAAATTTCGGTTAATCACTCAGCACTACATTGTCGAGAAGGAACCTGCAAGTAAGCATTTTGTTGGACGGTGTATACCATGTGTATCCCGTACGACTAATAGTTACACAAACTGTTTGTCTGAGATAGACACTTAAACCCTCCCTGGCTCATCATATTGATTTGTGCTTACAGCATTAGCACTCATTTAGAATGGGAGGCATGTCCTCAAATTAACACACAGACAGACCACGTAGACTAGATACACACACACACACACACACGTCTCCAGACCACGTAGACTAGATACACACACACACACGTCTCCAGACCATGTAGACTAGATACACACTCACACGTCTCCAGACCATGTAGACTAGATACACGCACACACACACACACACACACTCACACGTCTCCAGACCATGTAGACTAGATACACACACACACATCTCCAGGGCATGCTGATACACACACAAACACAAATCGATAGGGAGTAGTTTCCTAAGGCTACTAAATCAGTCAGTAATAACACAGCTACTATGTATTCAGAGAGTATATTTAATGAACATCACTCTGTCGCATTATGTATACTGAACAAAAATATAAACGCAACACGTAAAGAGTTGGTCCCATGTTTCATGAGTTTAAATAAAAGATCCCAGACATTTTCTATAAGCACAAAAAGCTTATTTCTCTACAATGTTGTGCACAAATTTGTTTACATCCCTGTTAGTGAGCATTTCTCATTTGCCAAGATAATCCATCCACCTAACAGGTGTGGCATTTCAAGAAGCTGATTAAACAGCATGAACATTACAAAGTTGCACCTTGTGCTGGGGACAATAAAAGGCCAATAAAATGTGCAGTTTTGTCACACAACACAATGCCACAGATGTCTCAAGTGTTGAGGGAGTGTGCAATTGGCATGCTGACTGCAGGCATATCCACCAGAGCTGTTGCCAGAGAATGTAATGTTCATTTCTCTACCATAAGCCACCTCCAACGTCGTTTTAGAGAATTTGGTAGTACGTCCAACCGGCCTCACAACCGCAGACCACGTGTAGCCACACCAGCCCAGGACCTCCACATCTGGCTTCTTCACCTGCGAGATCGTCTGAGACCAGCCACCCGGTCAGCTGATGAAACTGAGGAGTATTTCTGTCTGTAGTAAAGCTCTTTTGTGGGGAAAAACTCATTCTGATTGGCTGGGCCTGGCTCCCCAGTGGGTGGGCCTATGCCGTCCCAGGCCCACCCATGGCTGTGCCCCTGCCAAGTCATGTGAAATCCATAGATTAGGGCCTAATGAATTTATTTCAATTGACTGATTTCCTTATATGAACTGTAACTCAGTAAAATCGTCAATTGTTGCGTTTATATTTTTGTTCAATATATTTATGTTGACTTAATTCTTTCTAATATTCTGCCAGTTTATTTCTACAGTATAATTTAACACAACCCAATAACACCTCTCACTAAAACACATATGAAAACATTTTACGTTTTACCAAACCTTTTTTATTCGCATAGAAAAACAAAGAAACCAAACAAACAGTTCTCACCGTTTAGATTTATACATAAGACTTTATTATTTCTGAAAAGCTGAGAGTATTTAAAGGTTTCTAAGACAGTGAAGAAGGCTTTAGAGCTTTTCTCTTACACCAGAATGCTTTTCCCAGTGGAGTTTTGGATTGGAAAAAGACGTAAGGCTAATGAAGTTAAGCATGGTTTATTAAAAACTATAGTCTATAATCTATACATAACTCACTCTAACAAGGTCTTTCTCTTTACTTCTGCTATCATTCTCTCCCTCCTTTTCCCCTCACTCCCTTTATTCTCCTCTGCATTATGATTAAGTTGTGATCAAGAGGCCAGAACATTGTTATAATATACATATATTGACAGAGATTCTCTTCCGAGTGTGTGGTTAGTGCAGAGATGCACAGTGCTGCAGTTTGGTTCATCCCTGATTTCTACAGAACTCTTTGACCTCTACCTGTGACCCGACTGTGTCTGTCTCACTGGATCTGAATGACAGACTATGATGTACATGGAGATACTAAGTAGCTATAATGGTACAGTTATGACGGCTATTACAGCTTGCTGTGTTCAGATGTTTGTGGGGTGAATGGGTACATCAGTGTAAACGCATGTTTTTTTCCTTTATCTTTCCTGATGGCAACCAATAGACCAATAGAAAATGTATTTTACTTTGGGTTGATTTACTTAATTTGATTGCAGACATTTCTGTATGATTGTCCAGAAACATGCCTTTTCTTTTCATATTGTGATGACATGCAATAAGCAAAAGGATATATCCTTTAATATTGGTGTTCTGTTTGTGAGGGGAAACGCCAATATGTTGAATTATTTTATTCCATGACCTTGTAATAACCACTTATCTATTTAAAGATGGAATGTTTAAAGTTTGAGTACACTCTTTTCACTTTCTGCTCCTTCCTGTACTAAAATATCAATGATGGATCAAGTAGAATAAACTGGTCCTGTTAAAAAGTACCAGGGTTTGGATGAGGGCCTAGCTATATTCCTACCATTTTCACACTTTCCCTCTTGTATTAATCCCCCCTGCCTCCACCCCCCTTCTCTCTTCTCTTCCTCAATTTTATTCCATCTCTCTTTTTAACCTCCCTTCGCTTCCACCTATCTCTCTCATTAGAGTCCCCGGGCAGGTAGCGCTGCGCTGCAGTTGGACCCTGTCCCTCAGAGCTGCTATCAGCTCTTCTCAGCCAGAACAAAGTCTTCTCTCTCTTTCCTTCTCTCTTTTTCTCTCGCTCTCTCTCTGCAGCAGCACAAAATAAACAGAGAAATAAAATAAAAAAACGAGAGGAGAAAGAGAAAAGTAGAGGTCTAAGATAGGAACATATATATTTTTTGTCAGTCAGTGATGATGAGTTGTTGTTATGACTAGCATCATCAAACCCTTACCTGTGTGTCTACACAGTGCATACAGAAGTAGGTAGTAGTTTACACTACATGACCAAAAGTATGTGGACACCTGCTCGTCTAACATCTCATTCCAAAATCAAGGGCATTAATATGGAGTTGGCCCCCCTTTTGCTGCTGTAACAGCCTCCGCTCTTCTGGGAAGGCTTTCCACTAGATGTTAGAACATTGCTGCGGGGACTTGCTTCCATTCAGCCACGAGCATTAGTTTTGGTCGGGCACCGATGTTGGGCGATTAGGCCTGGCTCGCAGTCGGCGTTCCAATTCATCCCAAAGGTGTTCGATGGGGTTGAGGTCAGGGCTCTGTGCAGGCCAGTCAAGTTCTTCCACACCAATCTCGACAAACCATTTCTGTATGGACCTCACTTTGTGCACGGGGCATTGCCATGCTAAAACAGCAAAGGGCCTTCCCCAAACTGTTGCCACAAAGTTGGAAGCACAGAATCGTCTAGCATGTCATTGTATGCTGTAGCGTTAAGACTTCACTTCACTGGAACTAAGGGGCATGCCCGACCCATGAACTAAGGGGGCATGCCCGACCCAGCCCGACCCATGAAAAACAGCATCAGACCATTATTCCTCCTCCACCAAACGTTACAGTTGGCACAATGCATTGGTGCAGGTAGTATTCGTCTGGCATACGCCAAACCCAGATTCTTCCGTCGGTCTTCCAGATGGTGAAGTGTGATCACTCCAGAGAACACGTTTCCACTGCTCCAGAGTCCAATGGCGGCAAGCTTTACACCACTCCAGCCGACGCATGGCATTGCGCATCGTGATCTTAGGCTTGTGTGCGGCTGCTCGGCCATGGAAACCCATTTCATGAAGTTCCCGACGAACAGTTCTTGTGCTGATGTTGCTTCCAGAGGCAGTTTGGAACGCGGTAGTGAGTGTTGCAACCGAGGACAGACGATTTTTACAGGCTACGCGCTTCAGCACTCGGCGGTCCCGTTCTGTGAGCTTGTGTGGCCTACCACTTCGCGCCGGAGCTGTTGTTGCTCCTAGACGTTTTCACTTCACAATAACAGCACTAACAGTTGACCGGGGCAGCTCTAGCAGAAATTTGAAGAACTGACTTGTTGGAAAGGTGGCATCCTATGATGGTGCCACGTTGAAAGTCATTGAGCTCTTCAGTAAGGCCATTCTACTGCCAATGTTTGTCTATGGAGATTGCATGGCTGTGTGCTCGATTTTATACACCTGTCAGCAACGGGTGTGGCTGAAATAACCGAATCCACTAATTTGAAGGGGTGTTCACATACTTTTGTATATATAGTGTAGCAATCTACACAAGTGCTTATCTCTGGAATATATTTAATCAATAAGGCCAGAGGAGGTGTGGTATATGGCCAAAATACCACGGCTAAGGGCTGTTCTCCGCACGACGCAACTCAGAGTGCCTGGACACAGCCCTTAGCCGTGGTATATTGGCCATATATCACAAACCCCTGAGGTGCCTTATTGTTATTATAAACTGGTTACCAACTTAATTAGAGCAGTAAAAATAAATGTTTTGTCATACCCGTGGTGTACGGTCTGATATACCATGGCTTTCAGACAATCAGAATAACCACCCAGTTTATAATTGCCTATATCGTCTGCCTACGCCTAAACATCATCCTCAAACTACTAACTGTCTTATATGGAACAGAAGGAAGAGTACAGTAGTTGTAAAGATACTGAGACCTCAAAACAATGTATAAGCATGAGAAGCATTGAAATATTTATAGTAGGTCAATACCCGGGGTGGTACGACTTGACTGGCACTTCTGTCACCCAGTTAACAGGTATGTATGGTGGCCCTGTGGGGACAAAGCAGCCCAAGCCAGTCAGCTAAGTAACAGATCAATAAGATTCAGAGCAGAACTGAGGAGGCACAGAGGGTACTTTGGAACCAAGGAGATCAACCAATCGCCTGCTAGAACCGTATCCTTAGAACGGCATCCAACCGGTGGGGGGTGGGAGAAGTGTGTCTGAGATTGTCATCACGTGTAGGTGTAGTCTATATCCGGGATCACCCCTTGCTCCCGGAAACCCCGGTTGGTCCCGTAGCCCGCCGTGTGACCCAGTTGGGTGATGATGCTGTTGTGACTCTGGTTGCTCCGGTAGGTGCCGTTACTGTGCGTTGAGGGGAAGATGGTGTGCACGTAGGTCACATCCTCTCCTCCTTTGGGCTGCAGTGACTGATGGGTCGTCATGGGCGTCATGGCGAAGCCGGGGCTTCTGATCTCCAGGATGGAGCTGTCCTTCTTAGTGCCCGACTCCACGTAGTCATCGTACGGCTTCCCGACCCCGCGCTGACCTCTGACCCCGTAGGAGTCTGTTTCCCCGGAGACGTACCCGGCGCGCTGGCCGTACCAGCAGAAGATGCTGAAGATGAGTATGAGGGAGACGAGGGCCGTGGCTCCGCCGATGATCTCGGCCAGGGGGAGGGCTGCCATCTCTGTGTCCGAGTCCTCACCCCTGTCTCCCCCCTCGGGGCGCAGAGCCTCCCCCGTCTCTATCTGAGCGCAGACGGGGCTCTGGTCCGTTGTGTCCTTTTCCTGCTGCGGTGACCTCTGTGACCCTCCAGAGTGGGAGGAGGAGGAGCGCAGGGGGAGCAGACAGATGAGGTAGTGTGATCGTGGCGTGAGCTGGGTCAGTAGGTACTGCTGTCTCTCCCCGGGGACCAGCGTCTCTGTGATGGAACCCAGAGCGGCGCTGCTGCCCAGCCTCAGCCACGACAGCCGGAAGGAGGGCGCTGGCCGTGGGCACAGCCACGTCACCTGCACACTGTCCGCCGACAGATGCTTCACCGTGAGTTCTAGAACGTTGTGTAAGGCGTGCCCCCCCGCCTCTCCTCCCGGTGGTAACGGCATCACCAGGCCCGGCCGTATGGCCCTAAGGGTGAACAGAGAACCCTGGGTCGGGGGGAAGGTGGTAGTACTAGAGACAGTGTCAAGTCCCATACCTCCTCCTCCTCCTCTACCCCCCACACTGGTCACCCCTCCTGGGGGGCCTTCACACTGGCCCATAAGCCCAGAGAGGTCCCTGAGGGCCTGGCCTCGCACCGCCTCCGGCCCGTGGCAGGTCAAGCCCCGTACCGTCACCGCCGCTCCGCGGCCATACAGCCAGGCGTGGAGCCAGCGCAGGTTGCAGCCACAGTACCAGGGGTTCCCCCGGAGCAGCAACAGCTCCAGGCTATCCGTGTCCCTCAGCAGCCCCCGGGGCAGAGTGGTCAGGTTGTTACCTGCATGGATGGAAAAGGACAGAAGTCACTCTAAGGGGTGGGACCTGATGTAGAATAATATACTCATCTGTGGCTCATTTTGTGAGTAGTTCACTAAAGTTACTCTGCAATATACAGAGTATATGTCTAGAGCAATGTCAAATCTTAGCATTCTAGCAACGGGAATTAGTTTTATCTGTTCCAATTAGGGTTGAATAGCAGGAACCGGTTTACAGAGATGTACCGCCCAAACCCATTCCCTTTTCCCGGTATAAATAACTGCGAGAAACCGGTAAATTATAATAAATGATTTATATGAACAGCATGACTTGACATGGGCCACGGCTACTCTCTGCTATCTGCATGATCAATCATCAACTGGTGGTGACAGACAGCGCATCTCAGAATGAAGCAGAGTTCACAATGCATATATCATCTCATCATGGTAACTTTCTTTCTTGTGAAAGGTAGGACTACATTTGCTGCACCATAGCCTATGCTACAGTAATATATAAGGATTGAATGCACGTCCAATTTACACATCTCCATCTGGCTTTTGGGGGTCACCTTATTTTTTCGTTGTAAAGATGATTTTTTTATTTATTGCAACTGCAGAGTAAAAAAAGCCTATCACTATAATATCATTGTTTTAAATCAGTGTGCACGCGAGCATTCTCAGTCTTTCTCTCACCATCATATCCATACAAATTCCATCCATAATAGGCCTAATCCTATTCAAGATACATATTTGAAGAACAAGTATTTGATACACTGTCGATTTTGCAGGTTTTCCTACTTACAAAGCATGTAGAGGTCTGTAATTTTTATCATAGGTACACTTCAACTGTGAGAGACGGAATCTAAAACAAAAATCCAGAAAATCACATTGTATGATTTTTAAGTAATTAATTTGCATTTTATTGCATGACATAAGTATTTGATCACCTACCAACCAGTAAGAATTCCGGCTCTCACAGACCTGTTAGTTTTTCTTTAAGAAGCCCTCCTGTTCTCCACTCATTACCTGTATTAACTGCACCTGTTTGAACTCGTTACCTGTATAAAAGACACCTGTCCACACACTCAATCAAACAGACTCCAACCTCTCCACAATGGCCAAGACCAGAGAGCTGGTGAGAAGGCAACAACTGTTGGCGCAATTATTAGAAAATGGAAGAAGTTCAAGATGACGGTCAATCACCCTCGGTCTGGGGCTCCATGCAAGATCTCACCTCGTGGGGCATCAATGATCATGAGGAAGGTTAGGGATCAGCCCAGAACTACACGGCAGGGCCTGGTCAATGACCTGAAGATAGCTGGTACCACAGTCTCAAAAAAAAACATTAGTAACACACTACGCCGTCATGGATTAAAATCCTGCAGCGCACGCAAGGTCCCCCTGCTCAAGCCAGCGCATGTCCAGGCCCGTCTGAAGTTTGCCAATGACCATCTGGATGATTCAGAGGAGGAATGGGAGAAGGTCATGTGGTCTGATAAGACAAAAATATAGCTTTTTGGTCTAAACTCCACTCGCAGTGTTTGGAGGAAGAAGAAGGATGAGTACAACCCCAAGAACACCATCCCAACCGTGAAGCATGGAGGTGGAAACATCATTCTTTGGGGATGCTTTTCTGCAAAGGGGACAGGACGACTGCACCGTATTGAGGGGAGGATGGATGGGGCCATGTATCGCGAGATCTTGGCCAACAACCTCCTTCCCTCAGTAAGAGCATTGAAGATGGGTCGTGGCTGGGTCATCCAGCATGACAACGACCCGAAACACACAGCCAGGGCAACTAAGGAGTGGCTCCGTAAGAAGCATCTCAAGGTCCTGGAGTGGCCTAGCCAGTCTCCAGACCTGAACCCAATAGAAAATATTTGGAGGGAGCTGAAAGTCCGTATTGCCCAGTGACAGCCCCGAAACCTGAAGGAACTGGAGAAGGTCTGTTTGGAGGAGTGGGCCAAAATCCCTGCTGCAGTGTGTGCAAACCTGGTCAAGACCTACAGGAAACGTATGATCTCTGTAATTGCAAACAAAGGTTTCTGTACCAAATATTAAGTTCTGCTTTTCTGATGTATCAAATACTTATGTCATGCAATAAAATGCTAATTAATTACTTAAAAATCATACAATGTGATTTTCTGGATTTTTGTTTTAGATTCCGTCTCTCACAGTTGAAATGTACCTATGATAAACATTACAGACCTCTACATGCTTTGTAGGTAGGAAAACCTGCAAAATCGGCAGTGTATCAAATACTTGTTCTCCCCACTGTATATAGAACCAGTCAAAAGTTTGGACACACCTAATCATTCCAGGGTTTTTCTTTTTTTAAACTATTTTCTACGTTGTAGAATAATAGTGAAGACATTAAAACTATGAAATAACACATGGAATGTAGTAACCAAAAAAGTGTTCAACAAATCAAAATATATTTTATATTTTATATTCTTCAAAGTAGCCACCCTTTGCCTTGATGACAGCTTTGCACACTCTCAACCAGCTTCAACCAATGTTATATACAGCAGCCAATAGAACTCACTGGAAGGTTGAAAGAAGAGAGAACGTGCGATGGTGATAGGCTATAGCAGTTAATTATTCAGACCCATAACCACCCAATCTTCCTGAAGAGGAGTGAAAGCCGGCTGCATTTATTCTAGTCCTATATTATGCAAGCATGCCATTAGAATGATGAAGATAAGGACAACGAAACCTATTTAATTAACTGTTGAAAGTGCGGAAGGAATGAAGCAACAGTAGAGAAAGAGGTAGGCTAATATGCACATTGCACAACAGATGGGGAAATATTATGAAAGGAATATATGCGTCAGCCTACTAATTATAAAATGTTAAATGGGCCCTATTATCAAAATTAAAATCAAATTTGCTAGCCTATAATTGTAACTTTATAGGCCGCATGTGCTGCACCAGCATCGCATGTTCTCTCCCAGCTTCATGGTTTGAACAAGGTCCGTAATAACAGTGGATATAATACAGTATAATACAGTAATATAGTAGAGTAATAACGTCCAAAAAGATGAGCCTACTGGAGCTTGTTTCATTTATTTACTCAAGAGAGCATATCTACATCTATGGGCTTTTCTGTTTTTCTGTTGTGCGGTAGCCTATATCATAGGCTATGTATTGGATAACGGCACTATCTTTTGGACTTTTTTGGGCTTGGGATAACAAAATGTATTTTAATGTAGGGCTCATAAAATGTCTTATGTATGGCTCATCAGGCTCAGGTAGCATCATACTGGTTGGTTACCTGGAAGGAGCTGCTTCCTGTGCTTGGCCCTCCTATGTTGAACATAATAAACAGCTCTCTATCCACCGGATGTGTACCAAACTCACTAAAAGTGGCAGTGATAAAGCCTCTCTTGAAAAAGCCAAACCTTGACCCGGAAAATATAAAAAACTATCGGCCTATATCGAATCTTCCATTCCTCTCAAATATTTTAGAAAAAGCTGTTGCGCAGCAACTCACTGCCTTTCTGAAGACAAACAATGTATACGAAATGCTTCAGTCTGGTTTTAGACCCCATCATAGCACTGAGACTGCACTTGTGAAGGTGGTAAATGACCTTTTAATGGCGTCAGACCGAGGCTCTGCATCTGTCCTCGTGCTACTAGACCTTAGTGCTGCCTTTGACACCATCGATCACCACATTCTTTTGGAGAGACTGGAAACCCAAATTGGTCTACACGGACAAGTTCTGGCCTGGTTTAGATCTTACCTGTCGGAAAGATATCAGTTTGTCTCTGTGAATGGTCTGTCCTCCGACAAATCAACTGTACATTTCGGTGTTCCTCAAGGTTCCGTTTTAGGACCACTATTGTTTTCACTATATATTTTACCTCTTGGGGATGTTATTCGAAAACATAATGTTAACTTTCACTGCTATGCGGATGACACACAGCTGTACATTTCAATGAAACATGGTGAAGCCCCAAAATTGCCCTCGCTAGAAGCCTGTGTTTCAGACATAAGGAAGTGGATGGCTGAAAACTTTTTACTTTTAAACTCGGACAAAACAGAGATGCTTGTTCTAGGTCCCAAGAAACAAAGAGATCTTCTGTTAAATCTGACAATTCATCTTGATGGTTGTAAAGTCGTCTCAAATAAAACTGTGAAGGACCTCGGCGTTACTCTTGACCCTGATCTCTCTTTTGACGAACATATCAAGACTGTTTCAAGGACAGCTTTTTTCCATCTACGTAACATTGCAAAAATCAGAAATGTTCTGTCCAAAAATGATGCAGAAAAATTAATCCATGCATTTGTTACTTCTAGGTTAGACTACTGCAATGCTCTATTTTCCGGCTACCCGGATAAAGCACTAAATAAACTTCAGTTAGTGCTAAATACTGCTGCTAGAATCCTGACTAGAACCAAGAAATTTGATCATATTACTCCAGTGCTAGCTTCCCTACACTGGCTTCCTGTTAAGGCAAGGGCTGATTTCAAGGTTTTACTGTTAACCTATAAAGCGTTACATGGGCTTGCTCCTACCTATCTTTCCGAGTTGGTCCTGCCGTACATACCAATACGTACGCTACGGTCACAAGACGCAGGCCTCCTAATTGTCCCTAGAATTTCTAAGCAAACAGCGGGAGGCAGGGCTTTCTCCTATAGATCTCCATTTTTATGGAACAGTCTGCCTACCCATGTGAGAGACGCAGACTCGGTCTCAACCTTTAAGTCTTTACTGAAGACTTATCTCTTCAGTAGGTCATATGATTGAGTGTAGTCTGGCCCAGGAGTGTGAAGGTGAACGGAAAGGCTCTGGAGCAACGAACAGCCCTTGCTGTCTCTGCCAGGCCGGTTCCCCTCTCCACTGGGGTTCTCTGCCTCTAACCCTGTTGCAGGGGCTGAGTCACTGGCTTGCTGGTGCTCTTTCATGCCGTCCCTGGGAGGGGTGCGTCACTTGAGTGGGTTGAGTTACTGACGTGATCTTCCTGTCTGGGTTGGCGCCCCCCCTTGGTTTGTGCTGTGGTGGAGACCTCTGTGGGCTATACTCGGCCTTGTCTCAGGATTGTAAGTTGGTGGTTGAGGATATCCCTCTAGTGGTGCGGGGGCTGTGCTTTGGCAGAGTGGGTGGGGTTATATCCTTCCTGTTTGGCCCTGTCCGGGGGTTTCTTCGGATGGGGCCACAGTGTCTCCGGACCGCTCCTGTCTCAGCCTCCAGTATTTATGCTGCAGTAGTTTATGTGTCGGGGGGCTGGGGTTAGTTGGTTATACCTGGAGTACTTCTCCTGTCTTATCCAGTGTCCTGTGTGAATTTAAGTATGCTCTCTCTAATTCTCTCGTTCTCTCTTTCTCTCTGAGAACCTGAGCCCTAGGACCATACGTCAGGACTACCGGGCATGATGACACCTTGCTGTCCCCAGTCCGCCTGGCCTTGCTGCTATTCCAGTTTCAACTGTTCTGCCTGCGGTTACGAAACCCCTACCTGTCCCAGACCTGCTGTTTTCAACTCTTAATGATCGGCTATGAAAAGCCAACTGAGAGACCTGAGCCCTAGGACCATACGTCGGGACTACCGGCCGTGGTGACTCCTTGCTGTCCCCAGTCCGCCTGGCCTTGCTGCTATTCCAGTTTCAACTGTTCTGCCTGCGGTTATGGAACCCCTACCTGTCCCAGACCTGCTGTTTTCAACTCTTAATGATCGGCTATGAAAAGCCAACTGAGATTTATTCCTGATTATTATTTGACCATGCTTGTCACTTATGAACATTTTTGAACATCTTGGCATGGTTCTGTTATAATCTTCACCCGGCACAGCCAGAAGAGGACTGGCCACCCCTCATAGCCTGGTTCCTCTCTAGGTTTCTTCCTAGGTTTTCGCCTTTCTAGGGAGTTTTTCCTAGCCACCGTGCTTCTACACCTGCATTACTAGCTGTTTGGGGTTTTAGGCTGGGTTTCTGTACAGCACTTCGAGATATTAGCTGATGTAAGAAGGGCTATATAAAATAAAATTGATTGATTGATTGATTACCTGACAGGTCCAGCCTCTGCAGCCTTCTCATCCCGTCAAGTGTCCCCCGGGGCACGTGGATCAGCCCGTTGTCCTGCAGGTGCAGCCTCAGCAGGTGTATGCTGGGCAGGTTGATGGGCGGGGCCTGCAGGGCATTGCGGACTAGCGACAGCTCTGTGAGGTTGGCCAGGCGGGAGAAGGTGTCGTCCGCGATGCGAGTGTTGGCCAGGAGATTCCCGTCCAGGACCAGGCGTCTCAGTGAGGCCAGGCCCCGGAAGGCGTGGGTGGGGATGGTGTTGATGCGGTTGTCGTCTAACCTCAGCTCCTCTAAAGAAGCCGGGAGGCCGGCTGGGATGCTGGACAGGTGGTTCCGGGAGAGGAAGAGTAACCTCAGCCGCGGCGTGCCGGAGAAGGCCCGCTCCTGGATGCTCACCGTGGAGATGGAGTTGTCGTCCAGGTGTAGCCTCTCTAGCAACGGTAACCTGGCCAACGCCGTGCGCGGCAATGTCCGAATGTTGTTGTCTTGCAGGTGTAGTTCCCGTAGCGATGGTGGCAGGTGTATAGGAAACTCGTCTAGTTGGTTGGCGTAAAGGTAGACCACACGGATACTACTGCTGCGCTCTAATGACGGCGGCAGGCCGGAGTTGGCTAACCGGTTACTCTGTAGGTAGAGAACGGTAGCTGTTAATGGTAGCGGAGGGATCATGCTCAGGCCCCGGTCGTTACAGTAGACGAAGCCCTCGTCACACCGGCACACCGACGGGCACGGGAAGTCTTCCTCGCCTTCCTCCATGGCTACTGCTGCTGCCGCCAACTCCAGCATCTCGGCCAATAGAGTCAGGCACAGGAGGAGCAGGAAGAGCCAATCACGGAGCTCTGTCAGACTTTCGGTAGCCATAGTCCTGCCCTCTGTGAAAGGGAGAGAGACAGAGCGAGAGGGGAGAGAGAGAGAGAGCGAGAGGGGAGAGAGAGAGAGAGTTAGAGAGAGAGGGGAGAGAGCAAGAGGGGAGAGAGAGAGAGTGAGACAGAGCGAGAGGGGAGAGAGATAATGAGAGTTACAGCTCATTTCTATCCAGATGTTCTTGAACATTTTGAAATTCTTGTTGTGTAAATGTGTTGTCATCTTTGAGTTTTAGTGATGTGATGTTTTTTGTCTGGGTTTTGAACGAAGAAAGTGCTTGAGAGAGTGTATGAATAGTCGATGGAGTGGAGCTGTCAGGATAATATGGGTCACTCCTACCAACCAGAAGCTGTCAGGATAATATGGGTCTCTTCTACCAACCAGAAGCTGTCAGGATAATATGGGTCTCTTCCTACCAACCAGAAGCTGTCAGGATAATATGGGTCACTCCTACCAATCAGAAGCTGTCAGGATAATATGGGTCACTCCTACCAACCAGAAGCTGTCAGGATAATATGGGTCTCTTCCTACCAACCAGAAGCTGTCAGGATAATATGGGTCTCTCCTACCAACCAGAAGCTGTCAGGATAATATGGGTCACTCCTACCAACCAGAAGCTGTCAGGATAATATGGGTCACTCCTACCAACCAGAAGCTGTCAGGATAATATGGGTCTCTTCCTACCAACCAGAAGCTGTCATGATAATATGGGTCACTCCTACCAACCAGAAGCTGTCAGGATAATATGGGTCACTCCTACCAACCAGAAGCTGTCAGGATAATATGGGTCTCTTCCTACCAACCAGAAGCTGTCATGATAATATGGGTCACTCCTACCAACCAGAAGCTGTCAGGATAATATGGGTCACTCATACCAACCAGAAGCTGTCAGGATAATATGGGTCTCTTCTACCAACCAGAAGCTGTCAGGATAATATGGGTCACTCCTACCAACCAGAAGCTGTCAGGATAATATGGGTCTCTTCCTACCAACCAGAAGCTGTCATGATAATATGGGTCACTCCTACCAACCAGAAGCTGTCAGGATAATATGGGTCACTCATACCAACCAGAAGCTGTCAGGATAATATGGGTCTCTTCCTACCAACCAGAAGCTGTCATGATAATATGGGTCACTCCTACCAACCAGAAGCTGTCAGGATAATATGGGTCACTCATACCAACCAGAAGCTGTCAGGATAATATGGGTATCTTCCTACCAACCAGAAGCTGTCATGATAATATGGGTCACTCCTACCAACCAGAAGCTGTCAGGATAATATGGGTCACTCCTACCAACCAGAAGCTGTCAGGATAATATGGGTCTCTCCTACCAACCAGAAGCTGTCAGGATAATATGGGTATCTTCTACCAACCAGAAGCTGTCATGATAATATGGGTCACTCCTACCAACCAGAAGCTGTCAGGATAATATGGGTCACTCCTACCAACCAGAAGCTGTCAGGATAATATGGGTCACTCCTACCAACCAGAAGCTGTCAGGATGATATGGGTCTCTTCTACCAACCAGAAGCTGTCAGGATAATATGGGTCACTCCTACCAACCAGAAGCTGTCAGGATAATATGGGTCACTCCTACCAACCAGAAGCTGTCAGGATAATATGAGTCACTCCTACCAACCAGAAGCTGTCAGGATAATATGAGTCACTCATACCAACCAGAAGCTGTCAGGATAATATGAGTCACTCCTACCAACCAGAAGAGGAAGGGACATTGGAGAGGGAGAGAGTGGGCGAGGGACGGACATGGAGGGGAAGTGAAGAGTGTGAGAGGAACACAGAGAGATGGGAAAAAGTTTAACGAGAAGAACTGGAGAGAGAAAATTAATGAAAGGATTTTAGATTTTTTAATTCTCATGATGAGAGAGAAACATTAGGAGGGGATTTGAGGGAATTAGAATCAGATTAGCCTAGGTAATATTGGTGATGTTGATTTTCTGGAAAACATATTTCTCTAAATGTACTGTTGGTAACCCCCCCCCTCCCCCCCCCTTTGATACATTTGAATAAATCATCAATTGATTCATACAGTGCCTTCGGAAACCCCTTGACTTTTTCCACATTTTGGAACGTTACAGCCTTATTATAAAATTAATTAAATTGTTTTTCCCCCTCATTAATCTACACACAATACCCCATAATCACAAAGCAAAAACAGGTTTTTAGATTTTTTTTTGCTAATTTATTAAAAATAAAAAAACTGATATCACATTTACGTAAGTATTCAGATCCTTAACTCAGTACTTTGTTGAAGCACCTTTGGCAGTGATTACAGCATCGAATCTTCTTGGGTATGACGCTACAAGCTTGGCACACCTGTATTTGGGGAGTTTCTTCAATTATTCTCTGCAGATCCTCTCAAACTCTGTCAGGTTGGATGAGTAGCGTTGCTGCACAGCTATTTTCAGGTCTCTCCAGAGATGTTAGATCGGGTTCAAGTCCGGGCTCTGGCTGGGCCACTCAAGGACATTCAGAGACTTGCCCCGAAGCCACTCCTGCGTTGTCTTGGCTGTGTGCTTAGGGTCGTTGTCCTGTTGGAAGGTGAACCTTCGCCCCAGTTTGAGGTCCTGAGCACTCTGGAGCAGGTTTTCATCAAGTATCTCTCTGTACTTTGCTCCGTTCATCTTTGCCTCGATCCTGACTAGTCTCCCAGTCCCTGCCACTGAAAAACATCCCCAAAGCATGATGCTGCCACCACCATGCTTCACCGTAGGGATGGTGCCAGGTTTCCTCCAGACGTTACGCTTGGCATTCAGACCAAAGAGTTCAATCTTGGTTTCATCAGACCAGAGAATCTTGTTTCTCATGGTCTGAGAGTCTTTAGGTGCCTTTTGGCAAACTCCAAGCGGGCTGTCATGTGCCTTTTACTGAGGAGTGGCTTCCATCTGGCCACTCTACCATAAAGGTCTGATTGGTGGAGTGCTGCAGAGATGGTTGTCCTTCTGGAAGGTTCTCCCATCTCCACAGAGGAACTCTAGTGCTCTGTCAGAGTGACCATCGGGTTCTTGGTCACCTCCTTGACAAAAGCCCTTCTCCCCCGATTGCTCAGTTTGGCCGGGCGGCCAGCTCTTGGAAGAGTCTTGGTGGTTCCGAACTTCTTCTATTTAAGAATGATGGAGGCCACTGTGTTCTTGGGGACCTTCAATGCTTTTGGTAACCTTCCCCAGATCTGTGCCTTGACACAATCCTGTCTCGGAGCTCTACGGACAATTCCTTTGACCTCATGGCTTGGTTTTGGCTCTGACATGCACTGTCAACTGTGGGACCTTATATAGACAGGTGTGTGCCTTTTTCCAAATCATGTCCAATCAATTGAATTTACCACAGGTGGACTCCAATCAAGTTGTAGAAACATCTCAAGGATGATCAATAGAAACAGGATGCACCTGAGCTCAATTACGAGTCTCATAGCAAAGGGTTTGAATACTTAAGGTATTTCTGTTATTTTATTTTTTTGCAAACATTTCTAAAAACCTGTTTTCGCGTTGTCATTATGGGGTATTGTGTGTAGATTGCTGACAAATGTTTTATTTAATCCATTTTAGAATAAGGCTGTAACGTAACAAAATGTGGAAAAAGTCAAGGGGTCTGAATACTTTCCAAAGGCACTGTAGGTCTGTAGTTTGATATACAAGTCGGAGAGGCAACGTAACTGTGATTTGGGATTTGGAACAAACATTCACTCACCACAAACTGAGATGTATTATGCATGCTGTCTCTCAGTGTGTGTGGTTACAGTGGTTATTGTTCTCCAAATGTGTTATAAATTATTCAATGAAGAGCTTCTGAATTCCCAGGAAATATTTTAGTGCATGTTTTATTTATCCTATTTCTTTTTATATTTATACATTCCTCGGTTTACATTTCTCTGCTTGTCTTTTGGTGTTGAATATTTGAGAGTGCCATCAATTTACAATTAAGATCAACAAAAAGGAATGTCAGTTGAGTTTTATAGCGTACTGTTTATATGACACCAATAAATGAGAGGCTACATCATTGTATACAATGCAGTATATTCTTAGGGTTTCAGATAAGACTTGGACATGTGTTCTTCCGTCCTCTGAAATGCTTGACGTGATTTGACAGAACATTTGACAAACAAATGCTCTGCAGGCAAGTTTTTCCACGAGTGTGTGTGTGTGTGTGTGTTTTCACTCTCAGGACAACATGCAAAATTGCCCCTCGGCTCCAGTCAAAATCCATGCAAAGCAAACGAGATGGCAACAATGAGAGGGGGGAGGGAGGGGGGGGTAGAGCAAGGGAGAGAAAGAGACAGATGGACAGATTGAGAGAAGGACTGATGGACAGACAGAGAAGGAGATGAGGCTGACTCTGGCAGTGGGTTATCAGAGAAAGAGTCAGCACTGAATGAATTGGTTTTAAAAGGACAATCATTAATAATGATGTAGTGATATCTTCATATGGACGTCAGGGCCTTGTTTTGGGGTTTTGGCAGGATGATGATAATGATTGATAAAGTTGAGTTTATCCTGATTCATAAATGGATCTGGATGTGTTTCAGAGTGTATGTATTTTTAGCACAAAACAGCCGGTTTCTAAGGACTGCCACTGCCAACGTTCACCCAACAGGGGGAGGGAGGGAGTCAAGGAGCATAAAAACCATATTGGATAGTCTCCACTATGAATATCAAATAGCATGTAGCTCTCTGTGACGCCCGCCTGCTTTCCTCTCAATGATTTAAAATGTTTCGTTCTTCCTCCTCTTTTCCCTGAGCCGTCTCTCTTCCTGAGCTCTCTCTACCTGGGATCTCTCTCTCTCTCCCTTCACTCTGTCTTTCATATCAACTCTTCCTCACTCTTGGGTTTGTTTACATAACTGGCCATGTAGTTATTTCTGCCATACCCCTCTCTCTCTCCATCTATCTCTCCCTCCCCCCCTCTCCCATCTCTCCCTCCCCCCTCTCTCCCATCTCTCCCTCCCCCCTCTCTCCCATCTCTCCCTCCCCCTACTCTCCAATCTCTCCCTCCCCCATCTCTCCCATCTCTCCCTATCCCCTCTCTCCCATCTCTCCCTCCCCCCTCCCCCATCTCTTCCTCTCCCCTCTCTCCCATCTCTCCCTCCCCCCTCTCTCTTCATCTCTCCCTCTCCCCTCTCTCCCATCTCTCCCTCCCCCCTCTCTCTTCATCTCTCCCTCCCCCCTCTCTCCCATCTTTCCCTCCCCCCTCTCTCCCATCTCTCCCATCTCTCCCTCCTCCCTCTCTCCCTCCTCCCTCTCTCCCATCTCTCCCATCTCTCCCTCCTCCCTCTCTCCCATCTCTCCCATCTCTCCCTCCCCCCTCTCTCCCATCTCTCCCCTCTCTCCCTCCCCCCTCTCTCTCCCATCTCTCCTCTCCCTCCTTGGATAATCTCTTTCATCTGTTCAGCTTCTCATCCTTTTTGTTTATTCACTCACTTCATTCCTTCACACTGAGATTGGATCAATCAGACCCCACCCAGCTCTCTCCTCCTCCAATCCCCCTCTCCTCTCCTCTTCTACTAGTGTGTCTGTTTTCCTTTCTGTCGTTTAATTTGGATTCTCTCCTTCCTACCTCACTCACTGCTGTTTCCTCTGAGGCATCTCTCTAAGCATTTCAAAACATCTTCTGAAATGACACAAATGAGCTTTATTTCTCAGTAGAATATAGATAAATTATATGACAGGTTATGTTTTAAGACATTTCTGAACAACTTTGTAAAAATATGTTGAACCTCAAATCTCTGAAGATGATGTTTGAGAAACCTGTTTAACTGCACTGTTGGAGCTAGGAGCACAAGCATTTCGCTACACCTGCAATAACATCTGCTAAATATGTGTATGTGACCAATCAAATTTGATTTGATTTGAACTTACCCTCTCAGTGCTGAGGCTCTCTTCAGTCTTCTTCTGTCTGTTCCACAGCTGAAGGGGCTGTTCGTGTGTGTGACAAGTCAGAGTGTGTGTGTGACAAGTCAGAATGTGTGTGTGACAAGTCAGAATGTGTGTGTGACAAGTCAGAATGTGTGTGTGACAGGTCAGAGTGTGTGTGTGTGTGTGTGTGTGTGTGTATGTGTGATGACAGTTCCAGTCCACTCTGTCCGTAATAGTTCAGAGGTTCAGTCAGTCCCCTCCGAGCCACCGTACTTCCTGTGGCATTGGTGAGCGATGAAGATGACGATGATGTTTGCAGCCCGCAGGTCGAGTGGGTGAGGAGGAAGGCACAGGAAGCAGCATGGCCTAGCTAACCTAACAGCCTACAGCCTCCAGACCCATCCAGAGTAGCATCTGGCAGCTCAGTCAGTATCCAGGAGAATCACTCTTCAAGGCCTCTCTGCTGGTGGGTTTATGTTGTCTTCATGTTTATTTACATAGGCCCAGATGGGCATCCAGTCAGTCTGTGTGTGTCTGTATAGATTGAACCAGCCGGAGGGGAATAGAGAACGTTTCACAGCTTGGAGGTTAGAGAAAATGAGTCGAACAGAGTGGTTGAGTTGATAGAGGAGGAGGTGGTGATGGGATGGGAGGTCACAGGAGGAAGGGGAGGAGGAGGTGGTGGGATGGGAGGTCACAGGAGGAGGAGGTGATGATGGGATGTCACAGGAGGAGGAGGTGATGATGGGATGTCACAGGAGGAAGAGGAGGAGGGGGAGATGGTGGGATGGGAGGTTACAGGAGTCTGGGCCACTTGTTATCCTTCACTTTGAGGATTAGAATGAATCATCTCTGGCTCTTGAGGCCTATAGTGACACTGCTCACTATCCACCCAGGCACCTTTTCTCTCCTTGAATTTGCGGGGATTAGCGGCTAAAGATGATATTGCTTGATATTTGGCCGGTGTGACCCGCTCAATGTTTGCTGCGGGACGTGTGTGTGTGTGTGTGTGTGTGTGTGTGAGCATGTGTGTGTTGTCTGTAGGTTTGTCAGTCTCAGTTCTTCAGCTTGTTAGGGGTAGGAGCGATGTCCTCCCTCCGTCTCAGTGGTACTTGCCCCAGCGGCACAGCCTGACTAGTCTGACACAGCGCCCCCCTGTGGGGAGAACGGAGAGGGCAGTTAGCTAGGACTCCTCTCTCAGACACACACACACACGTGTCCCAAATGGCAGCATAGGGCTCTGGTCAAAAGCAGTGCACTATGTAGGGTATGGGGTGCCATTTGGGACACTCCCATTCACTGCTTTATCAATGAGTCAACTGTATACCTGCAGGGAAGGTTCCAGAAGAACCATTTATAATTTGTTAGCTTAATACGAATGCTCAAGTTAATCTTCAAAGGACAGACACTCCAGCTTCAGTGACTCGACAGTTATGTGTGGCAAGGTGACGAGTCTAGGATTAAAGCACTGTTCTTCAGTCCTGGTTATGAGGACCCAGAGGGACTGCAGGCTTTCATTCCAGCCCAGTACTAACACACTCAATACAGTTATTCAACCACACATCTAGACTTTGATTTGTTGAGTCATTTGTTTTAGTACTGGTGTGGTGAGGTAGTTCTGTGTAATGTACTGTAGCGTAGTGTGGTGAGGTAGTTATGTGTAGTGTATTGTGGTGAGGTAGTTATGTGTAGCGTAGTGTGGTGAGGTAGTTATGTGTAGCGTAGTGTGGTGAGGTAGTTATGTGTAGCGTAGCGTAGTGTGGTGAGGTAGTTATGTGTAACGTAGCGTGGTGAGGTAGTTATGTGTAGCGTAGTGTGGTGAGGTAGTTATGTGTAGCGTAGCGTGGTGAGGTAGTTATGTGTAGCGTAGTGTGGTGAGGTAGTTATGTGTAGCGTAGTGTGGTGAGGTAGTTATGTGTAGCGTAGCGTAGTGTGGTGAGGTAGTTATGTGTAGTGTAGTGTGGTGAGGTAGTTATGTGTAGCGTAGCGTGGTGAGGTAGTTATGTGTAGCGTAGTGTGGTGAGGTAGTTATGTGTAGCGTAGTGTGGTGAGGTAGTTATGTGTAGCGTAGCGTAGTGTGGTGAGGTAGTTATGTGTAGCGTAGCGTGGTGAGGTAGTTATGTGTAGTGTAGTGTGGTGAGGTAGTTATGTGTAGCGTAGCGTGGTGAGGTAGTTATGTGTAGCGTAGTGTGGTGAGGTAGTTATGTGTAGCGTAGTGTGGTGAGGTAGTTATGTGTAGCGTAGCGTAGTGTGGTGAGGTAGTTATGTGTGGTGAGGTAGTTATGTGTAGCGTAGCATGGTGAGGTAGTTGTGTAGTGTAGTGTGGTGAGGTAGTTATGTGTAGCGTAGCGTGGTGAGGTAGTTATGTGTAGCGTAGTGTGGTGAGGTAGTTATGTGTAGTGTGGTGAGGTAGTTATGTGTAGCGTAGCGTGGTGAGGTAGTTATGTGTAGCGTAGTGTGGTGAGGTAGTTATGTGTAGTGTAGTGTGGTGAGGTAGTTATGTGTAGCGTGGTGAGGTAGTTATGTGTAGCATAGTGTGGTGAGGTAGTTATGTGTAGCGTAGTGTGGTGAGGTAGTTATGTGTAGCGTAGTGTGGTGAGGTAGTTATGTGTAGCGTAGCGTGGTGAGGTAGTTATGTGTAGCGTAGTGTGGTGAGGTAGTTATGTGTAGCGTAGTGTGGTGAGGTAGTTATGTGTAGCGTAGTGTGGTGAGGTAGTTATGTGTAGCGTAGTGTGGTGAGGTAGTTATGTGTAGCGTAGCATGGTGAGGTAGTTATGTGTAGTGTGGTGAGGTAGTTATGTGTAGCGTAGTGTGGTGAGGTAGTTATGTGTAGCGTAGCGTAGTGTGGTGAGGTAGTTATGTGTAGCGTGGTGAGGTAGTTATGTGTAGCGTAGCGTGGTGAGGTAGTTATGTGTAGCGTAGTGTGGTGAGGTAGTTATGTGTAGCGTAGCGTAGTGTGGTGAGGTAGTTATGTGTAGCGTAGTGTGGTGAGGTAGTTATGTGTAGCGTAGCATGGTGAGGTAGTTATGTGTAGTGTGGTGAGGTAGTTATGTGTAGCGTAGCGTGGTGAGGTAGTTATGTGTAGCGTAGTGTGGTGAGGTAGTTATGTGTAGTGTAGTGTGGTGAGGTAGTTATGTGTAGCGTAGCGTGGTGAGGTAGTTATGTGTAGCGTAGTGTGGTGAGGTAGTTATGTGTAGCGTAGTGTGGTGAGGTAGTTATGTGTAGCGTAGTGTGGTGAGGTAGTTATGTGTAGCGTAGTGTGGTGAGGTAGTTATGTGTAGCGTAGTGTGGTGAGGTAGTTATGTGTAGCGTGGTGAGGTAGTTATGTGTAGCGTAGCATGGTGAGGTAGTTATGTGTAGCGTAGCGAGGTAGTTATGTGTAGTGTAGTGTGGTGAGGTAGTTATGTGTAGTGTAGTGTAGCGTGGTGAGGTAGTTATGGGTAGTGTAGTGTGGTAGCCTCCTTTAGCTCAGTTGGTAGAGCATGGCGCTTGCAACGCCAGGGTTTTGGGTTCGATTCCCACGGGGGGCCAGTATGAAAAATGTATGCACTCACTAACTGTAAGTCGTTCTGGATAAGAGCGTCTGCTAAATGACTAAAATGTAAATGTAGTTATGTGTAGTGTAGCGTGGTGAGGTAGTTCTGTGTAGTGTGGTGAGGTGAGGTAGTAATGTCAGTGTAGTGAGGTGTAGTGTATTTTAGTGTGGTGAGGTGAGGTAGTTGTGTTTCTGTGCTCCTCCCTCCCCATGCTGACACAGCCTATATCCAGCCATGGATAGCTAGTACTGTAGCGACAGCTGTGGAATAGAATAGAATATAATGGTTCCTCTGGGTCTCATTGGCTGACAGCTCTATTGTTCTGACCTCTGCTGAATGTCTGTTCTGCAGCACCACAACAACACTTATAACAGCAGTTACACTGTACTACTGGAGCTGTACTGGAGATGTACTGGGTCTTATACAGCATTATGTACTGGGTATTGTACAGCATTATGTATTGGGTATTATACAGCATTATGTACTGGGTCTTATACAGCAGTAACACAGATGGACTAGGTCTTGTACATCATTATGTACTGGGTCTTATACAGCAGTAACACATATGGACTGGGTCTTATACAGCATTATGTACTGGGTATTGTACAGTAGTAACACATATGGACTGGGTCTTATACAGCATTATGTACTGGGTCTTATACAGCGGTAACACATATGGACTGGGTCTTATACAGCAGAATGTACTGGGTCTTGTACAGCAGTAACACAGATGGACTTGGTCTTATACAGCATTATGTACTGGGTCTTATACAGCAGTAACACAAATAGACTGGGTCTTATACAGCAGTAACACAAATGTACTGGGTCTTGTACAGCAGTAACACATATGTACTGGGTATTGCATAGCCTTAACATATATGTACTGGGTCTTGTACAGCCGTAACACATATGTACTGGGTCTTGGACAGCAGTAACACATATGTATTTTTTATTTTATTAATTTTATTTTTTAGCAGACGCTCTTATCCAGAGCGACTTACATGAGCAATTAGGGTTAAGTGCCTTGCTCAAGGGCACATCGACAGATTTCTCACCTAGTCGGCTCGGGTATTAGAACCAGCGACCTTTCGGTTACTGGCACAATGCTCTTAACCACTAAGCTACCTGCCGCCCTACATATGGAATGGGTTTTGTACAGCAGTAACACAGATGTACTGGGTCTTGTACAGCAGTAACACAGATGGACTGAGTCTTATACAGCAGTAACACAGATGGACTGGGTCTTATACAGCAGTAACACAGATGGACTGGGTCTTATACAGCAGTAACACAGATGGACTGGGTCTTATACAGCAGTAACACAGATGGACTGGGTCGTATACAGCAGTAACACAGATGGACTGGGTCTTATACAGCAGTAACACAGATGGACTGGGTCTTGTACAGCAGTAACACAGATGGACTGGGTCTTATACAGCAGTAACACAGATGGACTGGGTCTTATACAGCAGTAACACAGATGGACTGGGTCTTGTACAGCAGTAACACAGATGGACTGGGTCTTGTACAGCAGTAACACAGATGGACTGGGTCTTGTACAGCAGTAACACAGATGGACTGGGTCTTGTACAGCAGTAACACAGATGGACTGGGTCTTGTACTGCAGTAACACAGATGGACTGGGTCTTATACAGCAGTAACACAGATGGACTGGGTCTTATACAGCAGTAACATAGATGGACTGGGTCTTGTACAGCAGTAACACAGATGGACTGGGTCTTGTACAGCAGTAACACAGATGGACTGGGTGTGTTTTGGTAATATTTTATGGTCCACTGTATTACCAGAACACTCACAGAGCAGCAGTATAGGAGATGTGTGGTACTCTGGTGTGTGTTCTGGAAATATTGGGCCTCATAAAGAGGATTCTCCAGAGGACACTTCTACCTACCAAGGAGGAGAAAAACATTCTTAATATTTTTGAATAGAGCACTAATGTGTGCTGTGCAACGAACATTCATTAAAACCTGTGTGTGTGTGTGTGTAGAAGAATGCAAATTATGTGCCTGTGCTATGGTGAGGCAAAAATCTAATTGTTTGTCTGTGTGTTAAAGCATGAGTCTCCACTCTGTGTGTGTGTGTGTTGAAACTGTTTAACCAACAACTCACGTACCCCCCCCCCCCCCCCTCCCCACTTCCCTCCTACTTCTCATTTACTGAAGGAGAGCTGGAAAGAGGGAGGAAGAGTGGGTGATAGGGGGGGAGAGAGAAGGAGACGGAGAGAGAGGGAAAACCGGAGGGAGGGAGGGAGGGTGATAGGGGAGGGAGAGAGAAGGAGACGGAGAGAGAGGGAAAACCGGAGGGAGGGAGGGAGGGTGATAGGGGAGGGAGAGAGAAGGCGATGGGGAGAGAGGGAAAACCGGAGCAAGGGAGGGAGGGTGATAGGGAGGGAGAGAGAAGGAGATGGGGAGAGAGGGAAAACCGGAGCGAGGGAGGGAGGGCGGGTGATAGGGGAGGGAGAGAGGAGACTGAGATAGAGGGAAAACCGGAGGGAGGGAGGGTGATAGGGGAGGGAGAGAGGAGACGGAGAGAGAGGGAAAACCGGAGGGAGGGAGGGTGATAGGGGAGGGAGAGAGGAGACGGAGAGAGAGGGAGAGAGAGGGAGGGAGGGGGCAGATTTATGAACCCATTGGAATGTAATTTGGAGGCAGAAATTACTGTCAGCCTGAGCAAGGTTTAAACTCACTGAAGCCTGAATCAACATCCACTGACATGAGAGTGAGTGAGTGAGTGAGTGAGTGAGTGAGTGAGTGAGTGAGTGAGTGAGTGAGTGAGTGAGTGAGTGAGTGAGTGAGAGAGTGTGTGTGTACAGGAACGCAGGCGTGTTTTATAGTAAATAGAAGTGTATGGTAAATGTGATGGGGAGTATAATACCACAGAGCATGGTTTGCTATGCCGATTAAACCTCTCACTCTGAATGAGAGTGTGCTGTATAACCACCTTACCACTACACATATGAGTGTCACAACTACACAATATCTTGTGATGTAATACAGCATTCAGATTTAACAGTTCACATTCCTTACTGTGTCTCAATGACTGCTCTGACCTGACGGTATGACATTACACACACACAGAGGCCTGACTGTATGACATTACACACACACAGAGGCCTGACGGTATGATATTACACACACACAGAGGCCTGACGGTATGACATTACACACACACAGAGGCCTGACGGTATGACATTACACACACACAGAGGCCTGACTGTATGACATTACACACACACAGAGGCCTGACTGTATGACATTACACACACACAGAGGCCTGACGGTATGACATTACACACACACAGAGGCCTGACTGTATGACATTACACACACACAGAGGCCTGACTGTATGACATTACACACACACAGAGGCCTGACGGTATGACATTACACACACACAGAGGCCTGACTGTATGACATTACACACACACAGAGGCCTGACTGTATGACATTACACACACACAGAGGCCTGACTGTATGACATTACACACACACAGAGGCCTGACTGTATGACATTACACACACACAGAGGCCTGACTGTATGACATTACACACACACAGAGGCCTGACGGTATGACATTACACACACACAGAGGCCTGACTGTATGACATTACACACACACAGAGGCCTGACTGTATGACATTACACACACACAGAGGCCTGACTGTATGACATTACACACACACAGAGGCCTGACTGACTGCAGAGGCCATGACACCGGCGAGATCAGCCAAGGGTGTCTATCCATACAGAGAGGGATGGAGGGGGAGGGAGAGAGAGGGGGAGAAATGTGACTAGCTTTTTAAAACAGTGACACACAGCAGCCATTGAGAGAGAGAGAGAGAGAGAGAGAGAGCGAGAGAGCGAGAGGAGAAAAGGCACCATACTGTATTTTCTTATTATCACCTTTCCACCCTCTCTGACCCTCTTCCCTCTTTTCCCTCACACACACAAATACACCTCACACATGACTATACACTCTAACAGCAGTCCTTTACTCAATGATAATGACATCACCATATGCAAACCTCTTTTACTCTCTAAAGCAATCCACCCCCTGTAGAAAGTAGACACACTTTCCTTCCTCTCTCTACTTCTCCATTGATACCAGCCAGCCATCAGTGCTGAGCTATTCCCTCACTACCCTCCCTCTCATCCCTCTCCCTACCATCTCTTCCTCCTCTCCTTCTCCTATTAGACACTGTCCATCTCCCTCCCTAGAGATCTCTGTTCTCTCCCCCATTTGGGTAAATGTCATTCTGCACACAAAAAATAATATATATATAATTTGTTATACAGTGAGGGGAAAAAAGTATTTGATCCCCTGCTGATTTTGTACATTTGCCCACTGACAAAGAAATGATCAGTCTATAATTTTAATGGTAGGTTTATTTGAACAGTGAGAAACAGAATAACTACAAAAAAACGCATGTAAAAAATGTTATAAATTGATTTGCATTTTAATGAAGAAATAAGTATTTGACCCCTCTGCAAAACATGACTTAGTACTTGGTGGCAAAACCCTTGTTGGCAATCACAGAGGTCAGACGTTTCTTGTAGTTGGCCACCAGGTTTGCACACATTTCAGGAGGGATTTTGTCCCACTCCTCTTTGCAGAGCTTCTCCAAGTGATTAAGGTTTCGAGGCTGACGTTTGGCAACTCGAACCTTCAGCTCCCTCCACAGATGTTCTATGGGATTAAGGTCTGGAGACTGGCTAGGCCACTCCAGGACCTTAATGTGCTTCTTCTTGAGCCACTCCTTTGTTGCCTTGGCCGTGTGTTTTGGGTCATTGTCATGCTGGAATATCCATCAATGCCCTGGCTGAGGGAAGGAGGTTCTCACCCAAGATTTGACGGTACATGGCGCCGTCCATCGTCCCTTTACATTTACATTTGAGTCATTTAGCAGACGCTCTTATCCAGAGCGACTTACAGGAGCAATTAGGGTTAAGTGCCTTGCTCAAGGGCACATCGGCAGATTTTTCACCTAGTCGGCTCGGGGATTAGAACCAGCGACCTTTCGGTTACTGGCACAACGCTCTTACCCACTAAGCCACCTGCCGCCTGCCACCTTTGATCTCAAGGCAGCTGGGACCATAGTCACCAAGAAAACAATTGGTAACACACTATGCCGTGAAGGACTGAAATCCTGCAGCGCCCGCAAGGTCCCCCTGCTCAAGAAAGCACATATACAGGCCCGTCTGAAGTTTGCCAATGAACATCTGACTGATTCAGAGGAGAACTGGGTGAAAGTGTTGTGGTCAGATGAGACCAAAATCAAGCTCTTTGGCATCAACTCAACTCGCCATGTTTGGAGGAGGAGGAATGCTGCCTATGACCCCAAGAACACCATCCCCACCTGCCACCTTTGATGCGGTGAAGTTGTCCTGTCCCCTTAGCAGAAAAACACCCCTAAAGCATAATGTTTCCACCTCCATGTTTGACGGTGGGGATGGTGTTCTTGGGGTCATAGGCAGCATTCCTCCTCCTCCAAACATGGCGAGTTGAGTTGATGCCAAAGAGCTTGATTTTGGTCTCATCTGACCACAACACTTTCACCCAGTTCTCCTCTGAATCAGTCAGATGTTCATTGGCAAACTTCAGACGGGCCTGTATATGTGCTTTCTTGAGCAGGGGGACCTTGCGGGCGCTGCAGGATTTCAGTCCTTCACGGCATAGTGTGTTACCAATTGTTTTCTTGGTGACTATGGTCCCAGCTGCCTTGAGATCATTGACAAGATCCTCCCGTGTAGTTCTGGGCTGATTCCTCACCGTTCTCATGATCATTGCAACTCCACGAGGTGAGATCTTGCATGGAGCCCCAGGCCGAGGGAGATTGACAGTTATTTTGTGTTTCTTCCATTTGCGAATAATCGCACCAACTGTTGTCACCATCTCACCAAGCTGCTTGGCGATGGTCTTGTAGCCCATTCCAGCCTTGTGTAGGTCTACAATCTTGTCCCTGACATCCTTGGAGAGCTCTTTGGTCTTGGCCATGGTGGAGAGTTTGGAATCTGATTGATTGATTGCTTCTGTGGACAGGTGTCTTTTATACAGGTAACAAGCTGAGATTAGGAGCACTCCCTTTAAGAGTGTGCTCCTAATCTCAGCTCGTTACCTGTATAAAATACACCTGGGAGCCAGAAATCTTTCTGATTGAGAGGGGATCAAATACTTTTTTCCCTCACTGTATAATTTTAGACTGGACCACTTGCCTACAAATGGACCAGCCTCTCCCTCTCCTTCTCCATTGATGCCAGCCAGCCATCAGGGCTTTGACTCATTTAGGTGCTTTTCTGTACTACTGCTGTACTTCTCCCAGACAGACAGACAGACAGACACACAGACACACAGACACACACACACACACACACACACACAGAGAGAGAGAGAGACACAGAGACACAGCCCACTCGCCCGGGAGGAGTTCAACCATAGAGTTAGCCTGTACAGTAAAATGGATGACTAGGAAAGAGGGTACTATTAAATCTGTCCGTTCCAAAAGCTCATGACATACACTACCAGTCAAAGTTTGGACACACCTACTCATTCAAGGGTTTTTCTTTATTTTTACTATTTCCTACATTGTAGAATTATAGTGAAGACATAAAAACTATGAAAACACATATGGAATCATGTAGTAACCAAAAAAGTGTTAAACAAATCAAAATATATTTATATGTGCAAAGCTGTCATCAAGGCAAAGGGTGGCTATTTGAAGAATCTCAAATATAAAATATATTTTGATTTGTTTAACACTTTTTTGGTTACTACATGATTCCATATGTGTTTTCCTAGTTTTTATGTCTTCACTATAATTCTACAAAGTAGGAAATAGTAAAAATAAAGAAAAACCCTTGAATGAGTAGGTGTGTCCAAACCTTTGACTGGTACTGTACATTTAGTCCTTTACGCTGATATATATACAGTGGGGAAAAAAAGTATTTAGTCAGCCACCAATTGTGCAAGTTCTCCCACTTAAAAAGATCAGAGAGCCCTGTAATTTTCATCATAGGTACACGTCAACTATGACAGACAAAATGAGAAAAAAATATCCAGAAAATCACATTGTAGGATTTTTAATGAATTTATTTGCAAATTATGGTGGAAAATAAGTATTTGGTCAATAACAAAAGTTTCTCAATACATTGTTATATACCCTTTGTTGGCAATGACACAGGTCAAACGTTTTCTGTAAGTCTTCACAAGGTTTTCACACACTGTTGCTGGTATTTTGGCCCATTCCTCCATGCAGATCTCCTCTAGAGCAGTGATGTTTTGGGGCTGTCGCTGGGCAACACGGACTTTCAACTCCCTCCAAAGATTTTCTATGGGGTTGAGATCTGGAGACTGGCAAGGCCACTCCAGGACCTTGAAATGCTTCTTACGAAGCCACTCCTTCGTTGCCCGGGCGGTGTGTTTGGGATCATTGTCATGCTGAAAGACCCAGCCACGTTTCATCTTCAATGCCCTTGCTGATGGAAGGAGGTTTTCACTCAAAATCTCACAATACATAGCCCCATTCATTCTTTCCTTTACACGGATGAGTCGTCCTGGTCCCTTTGCAGAAAAACAGCCCCAAAGCATGATGTTTCCACCCCCATGCTTCACAGTAGGTATGGTGTTCTTTGGATGCAACTCAGCATTCTTTGTCCTTTTTACCAAAAAGTTCTATTTTGGTTTCATCTGACCATATGACATTCTCCCAATCCTCTTCTGGATCATCCAAATGCACTCTAGCAAACTTCAGACGGGCCTGGACATGTACTGGCTTAAGCAGGGGGACACGTCTGGCACTGCAGGATTTTAGTCCCTGGCGGCGTAGTGTGTTACTGATGGTAGGCTTTGTTACTTTGGTCCCAGCTCTCTGCAGGTCATTCACTAGGTCCCCCCGTGTGGTTCTGGGATTTTTGCTCAACGTTCTTGTGATCATTTTGACCCCACGGGGTGAGATCTTGCGTGGAGCCCCAGATCGAGGGAGATTATCAGTGGTCTTGTATGTCTTCCATTTCCTAATAATTGCTCCCACAGTTGATTTCTTCAAACCAAGCTGCTTACCTATTGCAGATTCAGTCTTCCCAGCCTGGTGCAGGTCTACAATTTTGTTTCTGGTGTCCTTTGACAGCTCTTTGGTCTTGGCCATAGTGGAGTTTGGAGTGTGACTGTTTGAGGTTGTGGACAGGTGTCTTTTATACTGATAACAAGTTCAAACATGTGCCATTAATACAGGTAACGAGTGGAGGACAGAGGAGCCTCTTAAAGAAGAAGTTACAGGTCTGTGAGAGGCAGAAATCTTGCTTGTTTGTAGGTGACCAAATACTTATTTTCCACCATAATTTGCAAATAAATTCATTAAAAATCCTACAATGTGACTTTCTGGATTATCTTTTCTCAATTTGTCTGTCATAGTTGACGTGTACCTATGATGAAAATTACAGGCCTCTCTCATCTTTTTAAGTGGGAGAACTTGCACAATTGGTGGCTGACTAAATACTTTTTTTCCCCACTGTATATATATATATATATATAATAATAGCCTAGATTAACTTTTTATTTTGCTTTCAGCTGTTTATCAGATATCTGACTTAAATACTAGGCGATGTGATACAATTGTAAAAACCTGATAATTACTTAATAACTAGACCTACAGGTAACTGCCAAAATAATGGAAACACTTGAGTAAATGAGGGATACAAAGTATATTGAAAGCAGGTGCTTCCACACAGGTGTGGTTCCTGAGTTAATAAAGCAATTAACATCCCATCATGCTTAGGGTCATGTATATTATATTATTATGTATAAATATGCTGGGCAGGCCAATTTTTTGGCTGCCATGGCTATGCCACAATAGGATGACAATCCCCCATCCACAGGGCATGAGTGGTCACTGAATGGTTTGATGAGCATGAAAACAATGTAAACCATATGCCATGGCTGTCTCAGTCACCAGATCTCAACCAATTATTTATATACTGTATACACTAGATGACTGACGGGGGACGCTGTTTTGAAGCCACCGCGACTCCTTCTTGGCACTCCCCACCATTGTAAAAAAAATATTTTGGAAGCTATAGAAATGCATTTATATATGTATACATTTGTTTTTGCCACGGTTATTCTATTACAGACACCCCTAAGGTCGATGTCTGCGCCCATGCATAAATCGAATTAGCATAATAAAAAAAATCCCCATAAAGATCCATCAGTTTAACCTAGAGATATCTGTCTTCTCACAAAATCGTCTGTAGCGTCCGAACGGTTTGGTTGTTTTGCTCTAGGACGCCCAAGACTCGCCTGAAGGTCCCTCGGTACCAGTTGGAAAAATGAATGGAAGTACTGTATATATGGACACTGTTTATAAGGGGTTAAATACATGTACAAAAAAAAGTTATACATTTGCTTCCTGATCTCACTTTTTCCACATTTTGTTACTTTACAGCCTTATTCTAAAATTGATTAAATTGTTTTTTCCCCCTCATCAATCTACACACAGTACCCCATAATGACAAAGCAAAAACAGGTTTTTAGAAATGTTTGCAAATTTAAAAAAAACTGGAATATTACATTTATATAAGTATTCAGACCCTTTACTCAGTACTTTGTTGAAGCACCTTTGGCAGCGATTATAGCCTCGAGCCTTTGCACAACTGTATTTGGGGAGTTTCTCCCATTCTTCTCTGCAGATCCTCTCAAGCTCTGTCAGGTTGGATGGGGAGAGTCGCTGCACAGCTATTTTCAGGTCTCTCCAGAGATGTTCGATCGGGTTCAAGTCCGGGCTCTGGCTTGGCCACTAAATGACATTCAGAGACTTGTCCCGAAGCCACTCCTGCGTTGTCTTGGCTGTGTGCTTAGGGTCGTTGTCCTGTTGGAAGGTGAACCTTCGCCCCAGTCTGAGGTCCTGAGCGCTCTGGAGCAGGTTTTCATCAAGGATCTCTCTGTACTTTGCTCTGTTCATCTTTGCCTCGATCCTGACTAGTCTCCCAGTCCCTGCCACTGAAAAACATCCCCACAGCATGATGCTGCCACCACCATGTTTCACCGTAGGGATGGTATTGGTCAAGTGATGAGCGGTGCCTGGTTTACTCCAGATGTGACGCTTGGCATTCAGGCCAAATAGTTCAATCTTGGTTTCATCAGACCAGAGAATCTTGTTTCTCATGGTCTGAGTCCTTTAGGTGCCTTTTGGCAAACTCCAAGTAGGCTGTCATGTGCCTTTTACTGAGGAGTGGCTTCTGTCTCGCCACTCTACCATAAAGGCCTGATTGGTGGAGTGCTGAATTTGTGAATTTACCACAGGTGGTCTCCAATCAAGTTGTAGAAACATCTCAAGCATGATCAATGGAAACAGGATGCACCTGAGCTCAATTTCGAGTCTCATAGCAAAGGGTCTGAATACTTATGTAAATAAGGTATTTCTGTTATGTGTGTATATATATATTTTTTAATGTTTTTACAAAAAACTGTTTTCGCTTTGTCATTATGGGGTATTGTGTGTAGACTAATGAGGGAAATGTTTTATTTAATAAATTTTAGAAAAGGCTTTAATGTAACAATGTGGAAAAAGTGAAGGGGTCTGAATACTTTCCGAATGCACTGTATCGCTAAAGATATATGACAGACACTTCAGTACAAACGTACTTTTGATTTTTGTATCTGTTGTTCCATGTAGTGAATCTGTTATTCAATGCGTTTGTATGGGCTAATATCAGTAAGGCCAAAAATATTTTTTCATCAAATCATTTTTTTCTATATTTTTTTTATACTTCAAGGGGTCTTAAAATTCTAAATCAAATAGCTAAATTATCTTTGGTATGACCTTCTTAAAACAATTCCAAATAGAGTAGTAGAACCCCCTTCCCCGGTTTAGACAGGGCTTAGACTTTAAAGGTTCTTAATGCATACTTTATAATTATATTATGTGTGCTAAACATACAAAAAATATATATATATTCCTTAAAGTAATATTTTTAGAAAGTACTAATGTTACTGTCCCCACTACAACAACAAAATACTTAAATAAATGTATTTTGTCCATGAAACATTTAAATGAAATACTGTAGAATTCAATTCATTCCTATGGAGGACTGCTTTTCTGAGGAGTGGCAATATGGCCGAACGGTGGCTTCAAAGCCTCTCATTGGCCAACACATACAGTGGGGAGAACAAGTATTTGATACACTGCCGATTTTGCAGGTTTTCCTACTTACAAAGCATGTAGAGGTCTGTAATTTTTATCATAGGTACACTTCAACTGTGAGAGACGGAACCTAAAAAATCCAGAAAATCACATTGTATGATTTTTAAGTAATTAATTTGCATTTTATTGCATGACATAAGTATTTGATCACCTACCAACCAGTAAGAATTCCGGCTCTCACAGACCTGTTAGTTTTTCTTTAAGAAGCCCTCCTGTTCTCCACTCATTACCTGTATTAACTGCACCTGTTTGAACTCGTTACCTGTATACTCCCGAGTGGCGCAGTGGTCTAGAGATCCTGGTTCGAATCCAAGCTCTGTCGTAGCCGGCCGCGACCGGGAGACCCATGGGGCACACAATTGGCCCAGCGTCGTCCAGGGTAGGGGAGGGAATGGCCGGCAGGGATGTATCTCAGTTGGTAGAGCATGGCGTTTGCAACGGCAGGGTTGTGGGTTCGATTCCCACGGGGGGCCAGTATGAAAAATAAAATAATGTATGCACTAACTGTAAGTCGCTCTGGATAAGAGCGTCTGCTAAAATGACTCAAATGTAATGTAATGTAATGTAATAAAAGACACCTGTCCACACACTCAAACAGACTCCAACCTCTCCACAATGGCCAAGACCAGAGAGCTAAGGACATCAGGGATAAAATTGTAGACCTGCACAAGGCTGGGATGGGCTACAGGACAATAGGCAGGCAGCTTGGTGAGAAGGCAACAACTGTTGGCGCAATTATTAGAAAATGGAAGTTCAAGATGACGGACAATCACCCTCGGTCTGGGGCTCCATGCAAGATCTCACCTCGTGGGGCATCAATGATCATGAGGAAGGTGAGGGATCAGCCCAGAACTACACGGCAGGACCTGGTCAATGACCTGAAGAGAGCTGGGACCACAGTCTCAAAGAAAACCATTAGTAACACACTACGCCGTCATGGATTAAAATCCTGCAGCGCACGCAAGGTCCCCCTGCTCAAGCCAGCGCATGTCCAGGCCCGTCTGAAGTTTGCCAATGACCATCTGGATGATCCAGAGGAGGAATGGGAGAAGGTCATGTGGTCTGATGAGACAAAAATAGAGCTTTTTGGTCTAAACTCCACTCGCCGTGTTTGGAGGAAGAAGAAGGATGAGTACAACCCCAAGAACACCAACCCAACCGTGAAGCATGGAGGTGGAAACATCATTCTTTGGGGATGCTTTTCTGCAAAGGGGACAGGACGACTGCACCGTATTGAGGGGAGGATGGATGGGGCCATGTATCGCGATATCTTGGCCAACAACCTCCTTCCCTCAGTAAGAGCATTGAAGATGGGTCGTGACTGGGTCTTCCAGCATGACAACGACCCGAAACACACAGCCAGGGCAACTAAGGAGTGGCTCTGTAAGAAGCATCTCAAGGTCCTGGAGTGGCCTAGCCAGTCTCCAGACCTGAACCCAATAGAAAATCTTAGGAGGGAGCTGAAAGTCCGTATTGCCCAGCGACTTGTTCTCCCCACTGTAGCATCAGCAATCCAGGGTTTATATATACATAATTGATCTCAACCCAATTGAACACTTATGGGAGATTCTAGAGCGGCACCTGAGACAGTGTTTTCCACCATCTTCAACACAACACCAAATGATGGAATTTCTTGTGGAAGAATGGTGTCGCATCCCTCCAATAGAGTTCCAGACACGTAGAGTATATGCCACGGTGAATTGAAGCTGTTCTGGCTCTTGGTGGCCCAACACTCTACTAAGACACTTTATGTTGCTGTTTGCTTTATTTTGGCAGTTACCTGTACATTTTGGTTTCTTTGGGATTCATTACAACAAGCACCATTATGTATTATTTTGGTACCACGTAGTAATGGCATTGTTGGAAGTGTTGAATTATTTTGAAGGAAGTACCGTTGTTGCATCTATCAAATATCAGGTAAACGAACACTAACTACACTGTTTAACTTAAGCTCTAATAGAGTTTTGTACACACACAATGGCAACACATCGCACACACACAAATACACACATACTGTACACGCGCTAGGGATGTAACAAATGGACCATTTTGCTTAACGTTTAAACAACAATTTTTGTATAGTTTTTCTGTTAAAACAATAAGAAAAAATATGAAAATTCCACTCAATTCACAATGTAGAATAATGGTCCTATGAAGTTCTATCTACCGCGACCCTTTACAGATGTAGAACACAGCTGCAGTAACATGCCAATAGTACAGAAGTCCAGAGAGGACATAAATACAACAATTATTCCCTTATGTTGATATCACGACTTGTTTATTTCATGATCACTACATAATGGGTTGTTTTGTCAAGATCACAAGATAATAAAAAGTACCACACATCATCCATTAATTTGTTCAGATGCATGATAACCACCTCATCAAGGAGCCCTGTGGCTGCATTGATTGCAATGCTCTCGTGGGGCATTTAAGCCCTGAACAATATGCCTGACAGGCAGACCTGTCTCCCAGGCTGCATGCCGCCCCCAAGTCCACAGCCAATTGCATGCAAGGAACAACGCAGCTAAGTTGGCTAGTCTTGTGACCTAGCTAGTTAGCTAAGTAGTCTTGTTAGCTAGCTAGGAAGCTAGCTGGTTTTTTATGCTGGTTGTTAGCTTCCATAAGTGATATATAATTATAAGGGACACTTCATGTTTTGTGGATAATATTACAATGGGTAAGGTCCATTCCTGACTGGCTGATCAGATTCAATAGCATCCTCAGAGGCTGATGTTAGGATGCATCCTTGTTGGCTGTTTCATAGGTAAGACTCCTTGCAGGCAGATTAGCTGTCAAAGTGTTTATAGGCAGATGCATAACTGATCCAGGGGGCAAGCTCTATTCCTGGCAGGCTGATCAGATTCAATAGCATCCTCAGAGGCTGATGTTAGGATGCATCCTTGTAGGCTGTTTCATAGGACTTATCAACCTCTGAGGCTGCTATTGAATCTGATCAAGCTTTGAGGCTGAAATTGAATGATTGATCAGCCTGTCAGGAATGGAGCTCACCCAGTCTATAAATTGAAATATTTTCCATAAAACATACAGAGATCAGTTATGCAAGTTAACAACCAGCACAGATAACAAGCTAGCTAGCTAGCTAGCTAACAAGACTGCCTAGCTAGCTCGCTCTCTCTCTCACAAGTCTAGCCAAGTTAGCTGCATTGTTGCTTGCATGCTATTGGCTGTGGTTTTGGGGGTGCATGCGTTTCAGGCATCATTCAGGGCTTAAATGCCCCATGAAGGATTATATGCCCCACAAGCTTTTAGTTCAAGGTAAGGGACATTTAGCTTTCTAACTTTCTAACTTATAAACTGATAATGAGCTCCAAACACAAATGAAAGCATGATGTTAGCATGAAATGTACCATCCCATAGTGTAGCAATCAATAAAAACGTTTGCGCTGATCCACCGTGGGCTCTGCCATACTGTCAGTCCATCATCAATACGTCCACACTCCTACGTCCACACTCGACAACAAAACTCGACAAAACAACTTTTGTTATGTCTTGATCATGAGATAAGTTGTGATCTCGACATAATGAAGGATTTTTTTATTGTATTAATATGTCAACGGCAGCCAACGTTAGCTAATTGGATAACGTTGGCTAGCTACTTACTGACACAAATGAGAGAACACCTCACTCTGACCATTTTACTCACCCTAGCAGAGCTGGTTAGGCTGTTTTCATGTTATTCAGAGCGTTGGTGACTGTAACTGTGCTGATGGCAACAATATAATTACGCTTTTTTGCAGACGTTTACCGACACCGGCCATATTCAACGGGTGTTGAGCGTTCGTAAATTGATCAGTTATTCTGCACTCTGGCACACTCAGACGAGTTCTCTGAAATCAGAGTAGATAGAATTTACGAACGCACCCTGTATCTTTTCAGACAGTAGAATTCTGCTCTGGCATATAATGTACTATTGTTTCCCTGACAACAATAAAGGTTGCTGAATGATGTGCTGCTGTGTTTTTAATGCAGTTTTTTATGGTAGGATAGCTAGATGTGCTTTCTTTCTACTAAATGTCTTGGTAAATCACGGTATTTAAAGAACTTTAAAGTACTTTTTTAGGAGAGTGGTCTGCGCGCAGGCAGCAGGCTGGCAGGGCTGAGTGCAGCAGTTCGAGATTATTTGATTGACAGTTTTGGTCGCCTAGTGATGGAAGTTAGTCTTGCTTCAGAAGCGGCATTACTTTAGACACGTAAAATGCCGTTCATATCTCCAGAGAAGGTTTCCTCTCTGCATTTAAAAAGCCGTAGTATAGCCTACCCTAACAGACAAGGTGCCACGTCATTATATCTGAAAAGGGTAATTGATACAGGCTACCGGTAGCCTACTGTAATTTCATATTACGAGACAAAAACACCCCCACCCACTCAGCAACAAAGAGTACCCCATGGTCGCAAGACTGGCCCGAAGATACGCGACATCAGTCCCATGAATAAAGTAGGATATTCTACAGGCAACAGACCGAAGACTGAACATGCAATCAGACTGAACACACACTGGCATCATTAGCAAAGAGAAAGAGCAGGCAGGCCAGCGCGAGGGAGAGAGAGGAGGGGCAGGCAGGCCAGCGCAAGGGAGAGAGAGGAGGGGCAGGCAGGCCAGCGCGAGGGAGAGAGAGGAGGGGCAGGCAGGCCAGCGCGAGGGAGAGAGAGGGGCAGGCAGGCCAGCGCGAGGGAGAGAGAGGAGGGGCAGGCAGGCCAGCGCGAGGGAGAGAGAGGAGGGGCAGGCAGGCCAGCGCGAGGGAGAGAGAGGAGGGGCAGACAGAACTGTGCGCATATGTCTTGGTAATCTGCATCTTGCAATGTCTTGTCTTGTGTGCCTCCTCGCAAATTAACCAAAGTAGCCTAGGGTTTGCATCTTCCTCTCTGGTTTTATTTAAAATACACAACTTTCCCCAGGCCTTTATAGCCTATGGTCTAGTTAGGCTATAACACTGATAACTGTTTTGTGGTAACTGCACTGTGATTTTAATTATGTGGGGATAGCGTCATTATGGATTTTTGTTAACGTTAAGAATCCCAATTTTTCGTTTAACGTTTAAACGTTCACACCCCTAATACGCGCACACAGTCACACATACACACTCACACTCACACAGACAGACAGACACAAACACAGTGAATATGTTTTGCATAAATCGGTTGTGTATTCCAAGCTGAAGGCTCCTTTTAAACTGAGTAGGGAATAATTATCCCAGTCACATTCTCACCCCCATACTGTATGCACAAACACGTGCGCGCGCACACAAAGTACTCACCGTATACAAACACACTGTATATACACACACACACACACACTGTATACACACACACCTCCATCTCGCTGTCACACACGTAGCAAGCATGATGACAGTCAGCTGTATAAATGCAGCCTATAAAATGTTATGCAGTGTTTTCGCAGCTCAAAACATTTACATAATTTCTCTCCATGTCTTTCTCTCTTTCTCTCTTTTTTTCTCTCTCTCTCTCTCTCTCTCTCTCTCTCTCTCTTTCCTAGCTCTCTCTGAATGAGGCAGAGACTGAGAATAAACAGGCAATTTAAGTGATGGACACCACTGCTCATACACACGCCACCACACACACAACTCACTCCAGAGGCCAACATATTTAACAATAAGCTCACCTCACTCCCCCCTCCCAGAGAGACTCATATAAACGTTCAGAGCGGATATGGTGTGTCAGTAAAGGTTACAGTCTGTATTCTGTTGAAATAAATTCAGTCCCTGAACTTTTCTCTGTGGCTCCTACTGCAGCAGTGTGGGTCTGGTGTATTGTGCTATTGTACTGCTGCTCCAATAACCAGGGCTGCAAAACACTGCTCTTTAATGCCATAATCCACCATTATGTAATGCTGTTGTGTGTTTGTGTGTGTGTGTGTGTGTGTGTGTGTGTGTGTGTGTGTGTGTGTGTGTGTACTCAGATGGATCATGAAATTCCCCTCACTTGTGTAATGCATCCCTCTAATATCTTTATTTAGAATATAATCTGTCAACTCCAGAATGCCTCCTGGAGGTTGGGGCCTTGGTTTTTTATATAGACCCCTACACAAAGGTTTTGTTTGTTTTGTTTTTATACAGAGTTATCAGCCAGCATTGTGTAAAATGATAACAGGCCAAGTTAGAAATGCAGAGGTAAAACAATATTGCATGGTGTAAGGATGATGATATTGTTTATTATGAATTGTTTGATTTTGACTGAATTCTGTAACTGAATTGAAGTTGAAATCACAGTTAAATACATTTTCTGAAATGACTAGACTGGTAGAGCCTAAAATGCTAAAGTAAATTGCTGGGACTGGAAATTGGTTTTGCTATTTAATTGTTTGTATTTTCTGGGTATTCTCTCCTCATCAATGTTTATCTAATCTCTCGTTGTCTTTTAATCTGATGTTCTGTAACATTTAGGCACAGAGAATTTCCTTCTGATCTCAATATGGCGCTGTTTGCTCTGTCATAATCCTGTGTGTGCGTAATGCATATTGTTGTTTTTAAAAGACATTAATGCCCAGTGAAACTGTAGGACAACTGCCGTCTATGCTCTCTAAGCCCCGTTGTGTTTGTATGCTTTAATGAGTTCTGATGATGTAATATTTTCATTATGTTATTGTGCTTGAGATGCTGTGCTGCACAATATGTTGTGTTTGTGTAAACACACACACCATAGTGTGTTCACACACACAAACACATTTTTTATTTTATTTAGATGCTATGCTGACCTGTAGTCCTTTGTGCTTGGCCTGAGTAGTGTGTGTGTGTGTATATATATATACATATATATATACACACACACACATACACTCTCTCTCTCTCTCTCACATAGGCTTAATTGTTTATCCAAACACAATACGAAACAATATGCACCACACAAATACTAAACGTGTAAGAGTGCCCTTTCTGTCCTATTCCCCCCTCTTATAAACCTGTTGTATTCAGATATAACTTATCCTAAAATGAACCATTTTAATAATCAATGTTGTACCTGTTTTTATATAGCCTGTAGCATATAGAATGATCCTACCTTTTTTCTGTCCTGTTTTTATTCTCGTTTTCCTTCGCCCATCTCCGGCCAGGCTTGTCGAGTCGATCGTTTTCTGTCTTGCTCTCTTCTATGTACAGCGGTTGAAAACTGCCTCCAAAATGCTTAATCGCTGTGGAAACCGCCTTCGCACGGCTGTTACATCTCCATCCCTCTGTGTATCTCAGAGTGTGTGTGAGGGAAAGAGTCACTAACCTATTAAATAAGCGTTGCGCTCCGTTTCCCTAGCTTCCTGCGTCGCTTTGTTTGACAGCTCGGTGTCTGTGCCTTATAATGTAAGTGCGCTGTAGCCTATAACTTCACCCTGAACTTATGTTAAAATAGGTGTTAAACGTTTGCTTTAGCGCGTCTATGGTTACGCATTTTAACTAACCTCTCCATACAGCCGTATGGATCTATAGGCTATATAATGTAATTGTTTATTTTTTTTATCCGTTTAGTAAAGGGCGCCCAGGTGTTGCCAAGAGCCGGTGCTGTGATCGCTGCGCGCGATTATGCTGTGCGTGCGTGTGTGCGGTGGTGCGCGTGAGGGAGCTTCGAGCGCTAAGCTGGCGGTCTTCTCTCTGTGCAGCTCCGTTGCCGAGCTTTCTGAAACCAGAAAGTATTTAATTGAGAAGTCCAAAATGTGCAACACAACCTACTTTTTATATTGTCCTTTAAATTCCGTTAATCATTCAGCTTTTCACACATCTGTTTGCTTTGTGCATGAATTACACTGTGATCGAAATAACTCAAACCCTTTTGTCAGAAAAATGTACATCAGTATTTCCCTGAAAGAGATATAGCCTTGGTTTATTCTACTATATAAGTGGTTCTTGGGGCTACAATAGGCCTGTGACTTTTCAGCTGTATGTGTTTACAAATTCAGAAGGTTATTCTTAGGACACTGTAGAGCGGTCTGCCATTTTTCTGAGAATCAATTACGATTCTCCTGTTTTTGTCCCAGGAAAGTACAATGAAATGTATAGAATCCAATCAAGGAGGGGAAGGAAAAGGAGAGGTTTGGTTGGAGAAAGAGGGGAACAAGAGGTGAAAGGGAGGAGAGAGAACAACACACAAACATGTTGCTCACGGAATAAAAGAGAGGAGAGGAGGTAAGAGAGAGAGACTGGAGGAGCAGGGGGAGAGGAGCTGATGGATTATACAGCAAATATATTCTGGATACGTTGGACAGATCTGTAGTTCTTATCAGCAGCAACATCATCATCATAAGAATCATTATCCTCAGCATCACTGTTCAATTCTGAAGCCAAGGCAGGATTCAGTCTTACAGTATATTCTGATCGTCCCTAAGTACACCACAACAGTAGAAAAACACACAGCTGCTCCACACACACACACACAGCCCTAACACACATATACACACACACAGCCCTAACACACACACAGCCTTAACTAGGGCTGTGGCCGTCACAACATTTTGTCAGCCAGTGATTGTCAAGCAAATAATTGACCGTTAATTAACATAAACACATTTAGCGTCTCCTGGCTTCCACACATAGCCTACAAGCCACTGATGCTGACCTTTGGAACATCTACATTAAAAAAAGTCTAATAAATCCATGTAATATGGCCTACACCTTCAAAATAAATCCTTTTTTTTTTTTTTTTTGACAGGTCTAAAGAAACATGATATGAAGAAAATGTAGTCTATTTCAGAAGAACAGAATAGCATACACTGCGTTGTCCTTATGTTAGGTCCTGATCTGGCTATGCCAAATGGCTGTGGGCTACACTAGTTCATTTAGCAGACAAGATTTGCTTAGAATTCCGTGGCATTATTTGATAGTATGAAGAATACAATTAAACAAGGCTGAATAAAATAGAAGGATATTTTCTTCAAACGATTTGAGGGAGTGCGCACATGCGGCTATTCTGTGTTGAGTGGTTAACAAAGAAATATAATTAATTTTTTTAGAGTTATTAATGTAACTTTAGTTGTTCTACAAACATTGGGCTATATGTTTAGATTTTTAATACATTGTAAGGCTGCATGGTGCGACTCTCATGATGATTTGAAAAAAGTCGCTTGAAAGGCATGAGCTCTGCTTTGTTTTTTTGCGCAGGCTGTACACACTATATCAGTCACTCATTCACAATTTGACAAGCACTTGATAATGTCTATAATTTCACGGCAACATCCCCTTTGTGTGGCCGTAATGCACCCTAAAAAGACCCATGCCTTTTGCGGCCAGTGGCCGTTGTGCCCTTCTCCCGGGGTGCTGCGCTCTCCATCACGTGATCAGGTTTTTCTCACAGGCTACAAGTGAAGACAGACACATCGGGGATGCAACTGCACACGTCCTTATCCAATTCCGAGGTGCATATTGAAGATATTGGAAGAACTGTCCACATTTACTTTTCGTCAGCCAACAAGATGAGTAGGCCTAATGAACGGCAAAAACATTAGCCTATGTCAATCTATCCCCCATAGTACAAAAGTCGACCTATTCTATTCTGTGCGAGAAATAAATATTCCAAACATAGTCTGGGGAAGTTGTGGGATGCGATAGATCCCAAATTAATACAACCACTAGCATCAAAAAAACTTTTTGACGTAATGTGACTGACACAACAGATCAGAACTTTTAGCTTAAAATGTTGATAAACTATTAGGCTATTTCTTCACATTATAAGCGCAGCAATGCTCACACGGCAGTAGGCTATAAGCGCGAATGTTCCATTAGCGGAAAACACCCTTATCAAAAGTGACCGCAAATGCAATTATGCATGTAATGCTTTTATTATAAAGGTGCATTTTGATGGTGAATATTATCTTCCCCAAACTTGAAACTCACAGTTAGGCTCTACACCCCTTGTAAAGCAGATTAATGTGCTTCATTTTATGAAGTTATTTGGCCACTTTAGTTGTGATACAAACCTTATCAAAACATATAGGCCTATGGGCTAGGCTACATCGCCAAAAAAAAAGGCATTGTTTCTTATGCTGGGCATCATTCACAAGTGATAATATATTTGATAGGCTAATATTGTCACCCATCAGACTATTATTGATTTAATATTGTCTTTATATACAGTGGGGAGAACAAGTATTTGATACACTGCCGATTTTGCAGGTTTTCCTACTTACAAAGCATGTAGAGGTCTGTAATTTTTATCATAGGTACACTTCAACTGTGAGAGACGGAATCTAAAACAAAAATACAGAAAATCACATTGGATGATTTTTAAGTAATTAATTTGCATTTTATTGCATGACATAAGTATTTGATCACCTACCAACCATTAAGAATTCTGGCTCTCACAGACCTGTTAGTTTTTCTTTAAGAAGCCCTCCTGTTCTCCACTCATTACCTGTATTAACTGCACCTGTTTGAACTCGTTGCCTGTATAAAAGACACCTGTCCACACACTCAATCAAAGAGACTCCAACCTCTCCACAATGGCCAAGAACAGAGAGCTGTGTAAGGACATCAGGGATAAAATTGTAGACCTGCACAAGGCTGGGATGGGCTACAGGACAATAGGCAAGCAGCTTGGTGAGACGGCAACAACTGTTGGCGCAATTATTAGAAAATGGAAGATGTTCAAGATGACGGTCAATCACCCTCGGTCTGGGGCTCCATGCAAGATCTCACCTCGTGGGGCATCAATGATCATGAGGAAGGTGAGGGATCAGCCCAGAACTACACGGCAGGACCTGGTCAATGACCTGAAGAGAGCTGGGACCACAGTCTCCAAGAAAACCATTAGTAACACACTACGCCGTCATGGATTAAAATCCTGCAGCGCACGCAAGGTCCCCCTGCTCAAGCCAGCGCATGTCCAGGCCCGTCTGAAGTTTGCCAATGACCATCTGGATGATCCAGAGGAGGAATGGGAGAAGGTCATGTGGTCTGATGAGACAAAAATAGAGCTTTTTGGTCTAAACTCCACTCGCCGTGTTTGGAGGAAGAAGAAGGATGAGTACAACCCCAAGAACACCATCCCAACCGTGAAGCATGGAGGTGGAAACATCATTCTTTGGGGATGCTTTTCTGCAAAGGGGACAGGACGACTGCACCGTATTGAGGGGAGGATGGATGGGGCCATGTATCGCGAGATCTTGGCCAACAACCTCCCTCCCTCAGTAAGAGCATTGAAGATGGGTCGTGACTGGGTCTTCCAGCATGACAACGACCCAAAACACACAGCCAGGGCAACTAAGGAGTGGCTCCGTAAGAAGCATCTCAAGGTCCTGGAATGGCCTAGCCAGTCTCCAGACCTGAACCCAATAGAACATCTTTGGAGGGAGCTGAAAGTCCGTATTGCCCAGCGACAGCCCCGAAACCTGAAGGATCTGGAGAAGGTCTGTATGGAGGAGTGGGCCAAAATCCCTGCTGCAGTGTGTGCAAACCTGGTCAAGACCTACAGGAAACGTATGATCTCTGTAATTGCAAACAAAGGTTTCTGTACCAAATATTAAGTTCTGCTTTTCTGATGTATCAAATACTTATGTCATGCAATAAAATGCAAATGAATTACTTAAAAATCATACAATGTGATTTTCTGGATTTTTGTTTTAGATTCCGTCTCTCACAGTTGAATTGTACCGATGATAAAAAATTACAGACCTCTACATGCTTTGTAAGTAGGAAAACCTGCAAAATTGGCAGTGTATCAAATACTTGTTCTCCCCACTCTATACTAAATAATATATGTGTGAAATTTGTTTTGATTTAGAATGGACCATTATCATGCACCTGTCTTGAAACAGGGGCAGGGGAAGAAAATACATGTCATCTATGCACTTAAATAGCGAATGGAGGATGCTTTTCCCCCTGGTTTGTTTTCATGCTAGCCCCCCCCCCCCCCACACACACACACACACAACACACACACACATAAACACACACAACCTTAACACACCACACCACACACACACAGCCCTAACACTCCCCCCCCTCGCACACGCACACACACACACACACACACACACACACACACACACACACACACACACACACACAGCCCTAACACACCACACCACACACACACAGCCCTAACACTCCCCCCCCCTCGCCCACACACACACACACACACACAGCCCTAACACACCACACCACACACACACAGCCCTAACACTCCCCCCCCCTCGCCCACACACACACACACAGCCCTAACACCCCACACCACACACACACAGCCCTAACACTCCCCCCCCCTCGCCCACACACACACACACACACAGCCCTAACACACCACACCACACACACACAGCCCTAACACTCCCCCCCCCCTCGCCCACACACACACACACAGCCCTAACACACCACACCACACACACACAGCCCTAACACTCCCCCCCCCTCGCCCACACACACACACACACACACAGCCCTAACACACCACACCACACACACACAGCCCTAACACCCCCCCCCCCTCGCCCACACACACACACACAGCCCTAACACCCCACACCTATATAAACACACAGCCCTAACACACCACACCCCACCAATTATATGTATTCTCATCACAGGAGGTTGGTGGCACCTTCATTGGGGAGGACGTGCTCGTGGTAATGGCTTAAGCGAAATCAGTGGAATGGTATCAAATACATCAAACACATGGTTTGATGCCATTCCATTCACTCCGTTCCAGCCATTATTATGAGCCATCCTCCCCTCAGCAGCCTCCATTGATTCTCACTCACTCTCTCATTGTCAGTCACAGCAAGATTTTCTTTCCATCTTTTCTTTCAATTGATATATTTGCACCCTTGCTCTGTCTATCCTTTCAGTGCTGAAAGCCAAGTCTGGTACACATCACCTATTCCCCTCCATTCTGTGCCCTCTTTCCTCTCTCTCTCTCTCTCTCTCTCTCTCTCTCTCTCTCTCTCTCTCTCTCTCTCTCTCTCTCTCTCTCTCTCTCTTACCTTCTCTCTCTCTCTTGCCCTCTCTCCATCTCTTTCTCTCCATCTCTTTCTCTCATCTCTCTCTCTCTGTCCAGTCATAGCTTAATGACTTACCTTTCCAGGAGAAGGTAGGCTACACTCCACAGAAATGTGGTTTCATTGGAGTAAAACAAGCTTCTATTTGGGGTTCTGATGGGGTACGACAGTTGAACTAAGCTCATGAGGCATTTAGAAGTTAGATTCTTCAAGAATCAATGGGTTTACAGTGCATTCGGAAAGTATTCTGACCCCTTGACTTATTCCACATTTTGTTATTACAGCTTTATTCTAATTTTTGATTTTTTATTGTCCTCATCAATCTACACACAATACCCCATAATGACAAAGTGAAAAGTAAAAAAAAAAAACATTTTTGCAAATGTATTAAAAATACTTATTTAAATAAATATTCAGACCCTTTGCTATGAGACTCGAAATTGAGCTCAGGTGAATCCTGTTTCTATTGATCATCCTTGAGATTTTTCTACAACTTGATTGGTGTCCACCTGTGGTAAATTCAATTGATTGGACATGATTTGGAAAGGCACACACCTATCTATATACAGTGGGGAGAACAAGTATTTGATACACTGCCGATTTTGCAGGTTTTCCTACTTACAAAGCATGTAGAGGTCTGTAATTTTTATCGTAGGTACACTTCAACTGTGAGAAACGGAATCTAAATCAAAAATCCAGAAAATCACATTGTATGATTTTTAAGTAATTAATTTGCATTTTATTGCATGACATAAGTATTTGATACATCAGAAAAGCAGAACTTAATATTTGGTACAGAAACCTTTGTTTGCAATTACAGAGATCATACGTTTCCTGTAGGTCTTGACCAGGTTTGCACACACTGCAGCAGGGATTTTGGCCCACTCCTCCATACAGACCTTCTCCAGATCCTTCAGGTTTCGGGGCTGTTGCTGGGAAATACGGACTTTCAGCTCCCTCAAAATATTTTCTATTGGGTTCAGGTCTGGAGACTGGCTAGGCCACTCCAGGACCTTGAGATGCTTCTTACGGAGCCACTCCTTAGTTGCCCTGGCTGTGTGTTTCGGGTCGTTGTCATGCTGGAAGACCCAGTCATGACCCATCTTCAATGCTCTTACTGAGGGAATGAGGTTGTTGACCAAGATCTTGCGATACATGGCCCCATCCATCCTCCCCTCAATACGGTGCAGTCGTGTTTCCACCTCCATGCTTCACGGTTGGGTTGGTGTTCTTGGGGTTATACTCATCCTTCTTCTTCCTCTAAACACGGCGAGTGGAGTCTAGACCAAAAAGCTCTATTTTTGTCTCATCAGACCACATGACCTTCTCCCATTCCTCCTCTGGATCATCCAGATGGTCATTGGCAAACTTCAGACGGGCCTGGACATGCACTGGCTTGAGCAGGGGGACCTTGCGTGCGCTGCAGGATTTTAATCCATGACGGCGTAGTGTGTTACTAATGCTTTTCTTGGAGACTGTGGTCCCAGCTCTCTTCAGGTCATTGACCAGGTCCTGCCGTGTAGTTCTGGGCTGATCCCTCACCTTCCTCATGATCATTGATGCCCCACGAGGTGAGATCTTGCATGGAGCCCCAGACCGAGGGTGATTGACCATCATCTTGAACTTCTTCCATTTTCTAATAATTGCGCCAACAGTTGTTGCCTTCTCACCAAGCTGCTTGCCTATTGTCCTGTAGCCCATCCCAGCCTTGTGCAGGTCTACAATTTTATCCCTGATGTCCTTACACAGCTCTCTGGTCTTTGCCATTGTGGAGAGGTTGGAGTCTGTTTGATTGAGTGTGTGGACAGGTGTCTTTTATACAGGTGATGAGTTCAAACAGGTGCAGTTAATACAGGTAATGAGTGGAGAACAGAAGGGCTTCTTAAAGAAAAACTAACATGTCTGTGAGAGCCGGAATTCTTACTGGTTGGTAGGTGATCAAATACTTATGTCATGCAATAAAATGCAAATTAATTACTTAAAAATCATATAATGTGATTTTCTGGATTTTTGTTTTAGATTCCGTCTCTCACAGTTGAAGTGTACCTATGATAAATATTACAGACCTCTACATGCTTTGTAAGTAGGAAAACCTGCAAAATCGGCAGTGTATCAAATACTTGTTCTCCCCACTGTATAAGGTCCCAAAGTTGACAGTGCATGTCAGGGCAAAAACCAAGCCATGAGGTCGAGAAAATGTAGTGCAATGCATTTAAAACTTTAAGTGTATTTGAGGTTATAAAAGGCTTCTGAAGTTTATAATATGCCATTTGAAATTTCAGACTTGATTTACCCTTAAGGAAAATGTATCAACCCCTACAAAAATGTCCATGAATTATAATCCACATAATAATTCACATTTCCTCTTGCTTCAGGATTATTTTTCTGCTGTAGCAAATTGGCTTAAATTACAACACTTGGAAAAAGTCGAATTTACAGCGATATACAGTATATTAGGATTTATATGCACAGTTTTTCTCTTTCTCGCTCTTTCACTCACACACTCACTCATACACACTCACACCTCTTTCTCTGGGGTGGAGGATACGTTGGGGGTTTAACAGATGTTAAACCTCACCGCTCTCTGTCTGTCTCCTCAGTCTCTCTCTCTGGGGTAACAGCGGTACACCCCTCTCTGTCTGTCTCCTCAGTCTCTCTCTCTGGGGTAACAGCGGTACACCCCTCTCTGTCTGTCTCCTCAGTCTCTCTCTCTCCTCACACGTTCATCCTTTAACTGACAGAAGTGGGAGAGGCACCTCCACAGGCTAAATACTTATTTTATCTCTGATACCATCTCTCTCTCCACCTTGCTCGCTCTCTCTCTCTCCACCCCTCTCTCTCTCTCTCTCTCTCTCTCTCTCTCTCTCTCTCTCTCTCTCTCTCTCTCTCTCTCTCTCTCTCTCTCTCTCTCTCTCTCTCTCTCTCTCTCTCTCTTCTCTAATTAACTAGGTTTTAGTAACAAACCTTTGGGCTTTGGAGTTGCCATGGTTACACCAACATCCAATCTTGTCGGTCCACGTCTGTGTGTGCGTGCCTGTGAGTGTGTGTGCCCGTGGGTGAGTGTGTGAGCTATGTGAGTGTGTTTGTGCTACGCGACTGTGTTTGTGCTATGCGACTGTGCGTGGTTGTGCATGCACATGAGCATTTTTGGGCTGTGCATGCGCTGGGCTCTGTTTTAATGCTTTTGTCTTCCAGAGGAACAGACAGATGCTGCCATTCTGCTGCCTCTCCTCTCGCTCCTCTCCTTTCAATCCTCTCTTCTCGCTCCTCTCCACTCGCTTCGCTCCTCTCGCTCCTCTCCTTTCGCTCCTCTCCTTTTGCTCCTCTCCTCTTGCTCCTCTCCTCTCGCTCCTCTCCTCTCGCTCCTCTCCTTTGGCTCCTCTCCTCTCGCTCCTCTCCTCTCGCTCCTCTCCTTTCGCTCCTCTCCTCTCGTTCCTCTCCTTTCGCTCCTCTCCTCTCGCTCCTCTCCTCTCGCTCCTCTCCTTTGGCTCCTCTCCTCTCGCTCCTCTCCTTTGGCTCCTCTCCTCTCGCTCCTCTCCTCTCGCTCCTCTCCTTTCGCTCCTCTCCTCTCGCTCCTCTCCTTTCGCTCCTCTCCTCTTGCTCCTCTCCTCTCGCTCCTCTCCTCTCGCTCCTCTCCTTTCGCTCCTCTCCTCTCGCTCCTCTCGCTCTGCTCCTCTCGCTCCTCTCGCTCTGCTCCTCTCGCTCCTCTCCTCTCGCTCCTCTCGCTCCTCTCCTTTCGCTCCTCTCTTCTCGCTCCTCTCCTCTCACTCCTCTCCTCTCGCTCCTCTCCTCTCTGAGACCATATGAATAGAGGCTCCTGGAGAGGCGGGATGCTGTCTGCATCAATGTCTAAAATCTACCTCTCTCTTTCTCTCCCTCTGTTTCTCTCTCTCTCTCACTTACGTGCTCTATCGATCCCTATCTCTCTCTCTCTCTCTCTCTCTCTTTGTACACAAGAGTAAAATACTTGTTTCTCTGTCCATAAAGCCTCATCTATAAAATGGTTCATGTAACACAGAGGGAGAAACCCAAGGTTCATAGAGTACCAGCCTCTTCTTCTCTCTCCTCTCTCTGGCCATTTAGCCATGTTCCTCTGTATCTCCCCGTCTGAATGGATAGCTGTCCAGAAGAGATACACACTGAACCAGTGTACAGTGCTGCATCTGGCTAGCTAGTGTGGTGATGTGGTGTCCTCATATCGACCAGCCTGTCCGGTTAAAAGTTACTCAGTATTGGAGGATCATGACTCCTGGCGGCAGGGCGGGAACCGAAAATAACTGCATTTTATTCCAGCCGGCCTTGAAATAAATCGAGTGATGAAGGCTGATGATAGAGCTTGTGACATCAATGAGGTCAAAGGTCATAGGTTAGAGCCAGCGCTGATGACACAGTGGACCAATCCCAGAGCTGTATATATATATGGTTCAGCCATACCACTGTTTGTTTATTTCCAGGAAGGTCAGGATAAGACCTTGAAGGGCTATACAATCCTGCCAGCAAGAAGGTATATTTGCATTATAGATAATGTTTTCTCATGATGTTTATCTTCTCTGTTTTATCTTTCAGCCAACAAGACCCTGTTGGGGGGAGGAGGAGGTGAGTCATTCTGTCACTCTTTACTCTTATTTCTGTTCCCTTGTTCCTAGAGAGAAAGAATATAGACCGCTGTGTGTGTTAGACCTGGGATAACTATAGTTTTAACTATGCTTCGTCGAAAGTAAAAAAAAATTGGGGCAAACACTTACTTTGGAGTTGACTACAACTATTTGAATACAGATCCCAAAAAATGACTACTTTTTTAAACTATTTGAGTACAGATCCAAAAAAATTACTACTTTTTAAAAACTATTTGAATACAGATCTGAGAAAGCAACTACTTTCCAAAAATATTTCGATACAGATCTCAGGAAGTGACTACTTTTCAGAAACGATTGGATTGGCTGCCTTCAACTAATGGCAGATCTGGAACCGCATGTTGATGATAGAAATAGAATGAGTAGAGCACAAACAATCTCCTATACTATTCCAATCTATCTGACAGTCATATTTCATCTACACAATACATTTCTATCTGAACATTCTGTAAATATCCATTCTCCTGAATGTCCATTGCCCCAGGTGTACATAATCAAGTCAAACCAATTAACCAATTATATGTTGTACAGATAACTATGAATACCTTTTGACTCTCAACTACCGTATGACTCTTTCAACATGCCACTGAAAAGGTTGAAATCTGCAATTAATTTAATGATAACCGAAAATACTGCAGAGAAATTCAAAGCATTTTCCAAACATTGTAAATAGCAAGTTGGATGCTTAGCAAAAACAACTTTGAACCTCTTTGTCCATCTGAGGGCAAGTGTTCTTGTTTCAAACACACACTATAACATCTTTAAAGGGATAGTTTACTCAGAATACTAACTAACATGATTTTCCACCTACCTTGGCTGTAGCTGATTCAAGAAGGCAGTTTTTTGATATTTCATTTCCATTCTACACTTAATAGCCATATTTTGTTACTGTTACCATTCTCAGTAACACTTCACATTAAACTGTAATTACTTTTGGAGCAACATTTTATTAGCATGTTGTTACATAATACGTTGGTAATTGCATTTTAATTGCATAGCAATGAGCTGAGAGTTTTTGTAGCTGCTGTACACGAGGAATAGTGACTGTTCCTCATTCCGCTCTTGTAATAACTCCATTATTATGCAACTATAAAGCAATTTACGAAGTCCTATGTAACAACAATGTTGCTATTGTAATAATCGAAGTTACTACACATGTATAAGAACTGGATGTCAAGCGTTACTGGATTACCTTATGTCACTCATTATGAACATATATTTGTTAGTCATTTTGAAGCTGCAAAAGTGATCTTCTCTAATGTTGAGGTGATTCCATGTCCCTCATGTATTTAATTATATCTATAGGTGTCACGGTTCAGACAGACGACCAGAGGACCACAATTGCGTCACACCAGAAAGTTTATTAAAACTTAAGGGAAAAGGGAAGTAGGGAGTGAATGAAGGCTCCAGGGGTAACAGGGATCCCGTCCAATGTGCTGGGTCTGTGCCCCCCCCAGTGGCAGCGATGCGTCCTATGAAGCCGGTGGTGGGTGGTCCAGAAGTCCTGGGGGGGGGAGACACAGACACAACAGGGCGGAATGAAACAAGGCAGCAGTACAGTTCAAGGGACATCCAAAATACGTAGTAGCAAGGCAGAAGGCTGGTCAGAGTTACCGGGATTGAAGAGTAGTCAGGAGTCGTAATAGCAGAAGCAGGTCTGGATCTCCTGGGGCAGAAGAGTATCCAAAAATCAGGCAGGTCCGGGGTCACAAAACCAGGGTGAGCCAGAAGCGCGAGCAAACAGGTTCCGGGTGTGAGCTTTGCAGACGATCTGACACCGGAGAGCTGAAAGACAGGGCCTTAAATACTGGGAGAGGTAGTGGGTAATGCAGCGCAGCTGGCAGAGTAATTAGAGCAGAGCAGAGCAGGGACAGGTGGAGCTAGTTAGGCTGAGTAGAGAGAGTGGTGAGCAGAGTGGAAGAAAATTAAGGTGGTAACCCGGTGGAGTGAGAGGCCCATGACAGAACCCCCCCCCCAAGGGACGGCCCCAGAAGTCCCAAGAGCAACACCACGCCGGGCGGGAGGAGGGGAGCCGGAGGAGGGCTAGAACTCCTCCGAACGGTCCGAGTGAACGTCCTCATCCTCGGAGGAAGCCGGAGGGCCGTGGTCGGGAGATGGGACAGGTCCCGAGACAGGATCAGGCACAGGACAGGAAGCCGAGCGGGCAGGACGGTTAGGGACCCCTCTGGGGCGGCCCCTACGGATTGCAGGTTGATCAGGATGCCGTTGGTGGAAAGCGGTGATGAGAGTCCTATCCACAATCCGACTAGCTGGCACCCAGGTCCTTTCCTCAGGTCCATAGCCCTCCCAGTCAATGAGGTACTGGAGACCCCTACCCCTCCGTCTGGACCGAAGCAGGCGGCGGACGGTGTAAACCAGACCACCATCGACGAGCCGTGGAGGAGGAGGACAAGGCGCAGCAGGGACCAGCGGACTCTCATGGATGGGCTTAATCTTAGACACATGGAAAGTGGGGTGCACCCTCAGGGAATTAGGCAGTTGGAGCCGGACAGCAGTTGGGCTAATCACTCTTATGATAGGGAATGGGCCAATGAACCGAGGTGCCAGCTTCTGCGACTCCACCCTGAGTGGCAGGTTCTTCGATGACAACCACACCCTTTGACCAACATGGTAGGTGGGAGCAGGAATTCTCCGACGGTTGGCCCCGGTAGTGTAGCTGGCAACGGATCTGAGGAGTGTGGCTCGGGCTTGTGACCAGGTGCGGCGACATCGACGGGCAAAAGCAAGTGCAGATGGGCAAGTAACCTCCTCTTCCTGGCTGGCAAATAGAGGAGGCTGGTATCCATAAACACATTGGAAAGGGGACATACCGATGGCAGAGCAGGTCAGAGAATTGTGTGCGTACTCCACCCATGTCAATTGCTGCGACCAGGAGTGGGGGTTGCGTGAAGTCATGCATCGCAGTGCCTTCTCGAGCTCCTGATTAGCCCGCTCTGACTGCCCATTGGATTGGGGATGGAATCCGGAAGTCAGACTGACTGTGGCTCCCAGCAGGTGACAGAACTCCTTCCAAAAAGCGGAGGAGAATTGTGGACCACGGTCAGAAACTACATCCTTTGGCAGTCCGTGGATCCGGAAGACGTGTTCCAGGACCACCTGGGCGGTCTCCTTGGCGGTTGGGAGCTTGGGGAGGGGAATGAAGTGTGCCATCTTGCTGAAACGGTCAACGATGGTGAGAATGACGGTCATGCCACTTGAAGGGGGCAGCCCCGTGACAAAGTCAAGGGCGATGTGAGACCAGGGACGTCTGGGCACAGGCAGGGGCTGCAGCAATCCGGCTGGGGGCTGGCAGGACGACTTGTGTTGGTTGCAGATGGGGCAGGCTTGGACGAATTCCCGTACATCCTTCCTCAGAGAGGGCCACCAGAACCTCTGGGCGAGCAGGTTGTAAGTGCGGGTGGAGCCAGGGTGACAAGCTAGGCGGGAGTCATGTCCCCACTGAACGACCTGGGACCTCAGGTCTTCGGGGACAAAAAGGCGGTCAGCTGGGCAAGTGCTGGGACCTGGCTGGTTACGGAGAGCCTCCAGCACCTGTTCCTCAACAGCCCAGGTCAGAGCTGCAACGATGCAGGGACTTGGCAGAATCGACACAGGGTCCTTGGAGGGGGTGTCATCCTTCTGGAATTGACGGGAGAGGGCGTCTGGCTTGGTGTTGCGTGATCCAGGCCGGTATGACAGAGTGAAATTAAACCTGGTGAAGAACAGGGCCCAGCGGGACTGCCTGGAGTTCAACCGTTTGGCCGTGCGGATGTACTCCAAGTTCTTATGATCGGTCCAAACGAGAAATGGAATGGTGGACCCCTCCAGCCAGTGACGCCACTCCTCCAAGGCAAGCTTCACAGCCAGCAGCTCACGGTTCCCTATGTCGTAATTGCACTCAGAGGGGGACAACCGACGTGAGAAAAAGGCACAGGGATGGAGCTTCCTATCCTCCGCAGCCCACTGAGAAATCACAGCACCAACTCCCACATCCGAGGCGTCCACCTCCACAATGAATTGCCGGTCCACATCAGGCATCTGGAGGATGGGAGCGGAGGTGAACCTCACCTTGAGGGTACTGAAGGCTTTGTCGGCTGCTGGGGTCCAGGTGAAGGGTTGCTTGGTGCTGGTTAGAGCAGTGAGAGGGGCAGCAACGGTACTGTAGTTCCGGATAAACTTCCTATAGAAGTTAGCAAACCCCAGAAACTGTTGCAGCTTCTTTCTGTTCTCCGGAACTGGCCATGAAGTGACTGCTGATACTTTGGCAGGATCCATTTGGATACTTCCCTCTGCCACTATGTACCCCAGGAAGGCCACTGTCTTGACGTGAAACTCACATTTCTCTGCCTTGGCGTAGAGGGAATTCTCCAGAAGACGATGAAGGACTTGCTGGACATGGCGGGTGTGTTCAGACAGGTTTCTGGAGTAGATTAAGATGTCATCCAGGTAAACGAAGACAAACTTGTTTAACATGTCCCGCAGTACATCATTCACTAGAGCCTGGAACACAGCAGGAGCATTGGTGAGGCCAAAAGGCATAACCAGATACTCGTAGTGGCCTGTTGGTGTATTGAATGCGGTTTTCCATTCATCTCCCTCCCGGATCCGCACTAGGTGGTAAGCGTTTCTGAGATCCAACTTGGTAAAAACAGTGGCTCCCTGGAGCAACTCAAAAGCAGAGGTGAGCAGAGGCAGAGGGTAACGGTTTTTCACTGTGATGTCGTTGAGTCCCCTGTAGTCGATGCAGGGGCGAAGAGATCCGTCCTTCTTCCCCACAAAGAAGAAGCCAGCACCAGCAGGAGATGAAGATGAACGGATTAATCCTGCGGACAGAGAGCCATTCATGTAGTCCTCCATGGACTTTCTTTCAGGAGCAGACAACGAATAAAGACGACCCTTTGGAGGGGCTGTTCCAGGGAGGAGGTCGATGGCACAGTCGTACGGTCGGTGAGGGGGCAAAGATGTGGCTCTTGCTTTGTTAAACACCTCTCTGAGACCATGGTAGCATTCTGGGACATTGGAGAGGTCAGGAGCGGAGTTAGTAGGTACTGGCCGAGGGGGTAGTGCGGCAGCAAGCAGGCAGGTTCGGTGGCAGTCCTCTCCCCACTCCCTGATCACCCCGGTCACCCAGTCGAGCTGAGGGTTGTGCCGGCGGAGCCATGGGTAACCCAGGATGAGGGGTTGGCCTGGAGAGGGGAGCAGGTGAAACTGAATAGTTTCTTGATGGTTTCCGGACAGACCCATCGAGACCGGGGCCGTGACATGAGTGACCGATCCGAGTAAGTGTCCGTCCAGTGCCCGGGCAGGAATAGGAGGTGTCAAACGGAGGTTCTCCAGTCCCAGTTGGCGTGCCAGCTTGATGTCCATTATGTTGGCTTCGGCGCCAGAATCCACCAGAGCAGCCAGGGTGTGAGTTGAGTCAGAGAGGCGGAGGTGAACTTGCAGCAGGGGTTTGCGGTCGGAGGACTGGATGGTCATTGAACTCAACCGGACTCCCCCTATGCCCGGTGAGCTTCGGCCCTTTAAAGGGCAGGTTACCACACGATGTCCATCACCTCCACAATAGAGGCAGAGGTTTGAGGTGAAGCGGCGCTGGCGCTCTGCAGGAGTGAGAGAGGCTCGCCCAATCTCCATAGGCTCAGACTGATCAAGCTGACCTGGGTGAGTGGCAGTAGATGACAGGAGCCCAGTCGGATCTCTCCGAATGCCGGTAGTAGGTGGACCTTGGCGCCCCCTCTCACGACGACGGGTCTGTATCCTTCTGTCGATCCTGACAGTCAGTGCGATGGCTTCATCAAGAGTGGAAGGCAGTTCATGGGAGACCAACTCGTCCTTGATATAGTCAGCCAAACTATGGAAGAACGCGTCCACCAACGATGGTGTGTTCCAAGAACTTCGTCTAGCCAGGGTTCGGAAGTCGATGGAATGGTCTGCGACTGTACGTCTGCCTTGTCGAATACTGAACAGTTCACGAGACGCCTCTGCGGTTGGTGAATCCAGGTCAAACACCTTCAGCATCTCCTCAGCAAACAGGTCGAAGGTTGCACATGCGGGGGTTTGACGTTCGAACTCTGCTGTTCCCCAGAGTCGAGCTCGGCCCGTCAGGTGAGTGATGGCATACCCAACTTTAGCCCCCTCCGTGGCGAAGGTCCTTGGCTGCAAGGAGAACTGAAGTCGGCAGCTAGTCAGGAATGGCCGGACCTGGGTTGAATCGCCGTTGAACCGCTCGGGGTTTCCAATCTTGGGTTCCGGAGCAGCGGCTGCAATGACCGGGGCAGGTAACTCGGGGGCAGGGCTGGTGGGCAGACTGGCTGGGGTAAGGTTGGTGAGGAGTTGAATGATCATGGCGAGTTGTTGTTGCTGCTGCTGGAACTGCTGCTCATGCTCATCGGTTTCCATGTCGGGGAAAGTGTGCGCTGAGTCCATAATGGTCAGATCGTACTGTCACGGTTCAGACAGACGACCAGAGGACCACAATTGCGTCACACCAGAAAGTTTATTAAAACTTAAGGGAAAAGGGAAGTAGGGAGTGAATGAAGGCTCCAGGGGTAACAGGGATCCCGTCCAATGTGCTGGGTCTGTGCCCCCCCCAGTGGCAGCGATGCGTCCTATGAAGCCGGTGGTGGGTGGTCCAGAAGTCCTGGGGGGGGGAGACACAGACACAACAGGGCGGAATGAAACAAGGCAGCAGTACAGTTCAAGGGACATCCAAAATACGTAGTAGCAAGGCAGAAGGCTGGTCAGAGTTACCGGGATTGAAGAGTAGTCAGGAGTCGTAATAGCAGAAGCAGGTCTGGATCTCCTGGGGCAGAAGAGTATCCAAAAATCAGGCAGGTCCGGGGTCACAAAACCAGGGTGAGCCAGAAGCGCGAGCAAACAGGTTCCGGGTGTGAGCTTTGCAGACGATCTGACACCGGAGAGCTGAAAGACAGGGCCTTAAATACTGGGAGAGGTAGTGGGTAATGCAGCGCAGCTGGCAGAGTAATTAGAGCAGAGCAGAGCAGGGACAGGTGGAGCTAGTTAGGCTGAGTAGAGAGAGTGGTGAGCAGAGTGGAAGAAAATTAAGGTGGTAACCCGGTGGAGTGAGAGGCCCATGACAATAGGCTATATTAAGATTCATATCTGAAAGCCCTCCAAACTATGTGCTAATGATAATATATTTAGACTAATTCAACTAACTGTTGTAGTTTTTGGTTCTTCATCAAATATTTGGCAGCCATCAAATATAAATATATATATATATATATATACAGTACCAGTCAAAAGTTTGGATACACCTACTCATTCAAGAGTGTTTCTTTATTATAACTATTTTCTACATTGTAGAATAATAGTGAATACATCAAAATTATGAAATCACACATATGGAATCATGTAGTTACCAAAAAAGTGTTAAACAAATCAAAATATATTTTTAATTTGAGATTCTTCAAATAGCCACCCTTTGCCTTGATGACAGCTTTGCACACTCTTGGCATTCTCTCAACCAGCTTCATGAGGTAGTCACCTGGAATGCATCTCAATTAACAGGTGTGCCTTCTTAAAAGTTAATTTGTAGAATTTATTTCAGTCTTAATGTGTTTGAGCCAATCAGTTTTGTTGTGACAAGGTGGGGGGGTACACAGAAGATAGCCCTATTTGGTAAAAGACCAAGTCCATATTATGGCAAGAACAGCTCAAATAAGCAAAGAGAAACGACAGTCCATCATTACCTTAAGACGTGAAGGTCAGACATAATGGAACATTTCAAGAACTTTGAACGTTTCTTCAAGTACAGTCACAAAAACCATCAAGTGCTATGATGAAACTGGCTCTCATGAGGACCGCCACAGGAATGGAAGACCCAGAGTTACCTCGGCTGCAGAGGATACGTTCATTAGAGTTACCAGCCTCAGAAATTGCAGCCCAAATAAATGCTTCACAGAGTTCAAGTAACAGACACATCTCAACATCAACTGTTCAGAGGGGATTGCGTGAATCAGGCCTTCATGGTCGAATTGCTGCAAAGAAGCCACTACTAAAGGACACCAATAAGGAGAAGAGACCTGCTTGGGCTAAGAAACAAGAGCAATGGACATTAGACCGGTGGAAATGTGTCCTTTGGTCTGGAGTCCAAATTGGAGATTTTTGGTTCCAACCGCTGTGTCTTTGTGAGACGCGGTGTGGGTGAACGGATGATCTCCGCATATGTAGTTCCCATCGTAAAGCATGGAGGAGGAGGTGTTATGGTGTTGGGGTGCTTTGCTGGTGACACTGTCTGTGATTTATTTAGAATTCAAGGCACACTTAACCAGCATGGCTACCACAGCATTCTGCAGCAATACGCCATCCCATCTAGTTTGGGCTTAGTGGGACTATCATTTGTTTTTCAACAGGACAATGACCCAACACACCTCCAGGCTGTGTAAAGGCTATTTGACCAAGAAGGAGAGTGATGGAGTGCTGCATCAGATGACCTCCACAATCCCTCGACCTCAACCCAATTGAGATGGTTTGGGATGAGTCGGACGGCAGAGTGAAGGAAAAGCAACCAACAAGTGCTCCGCAAATGTGGGAACTGATTTGTTTAACACTTCTTTGGTTACTACATGATTCCATATGTGTTATTTCATAGTTTTGATGTCTTCACTATTATTCTACAATGTAAAAAATAGTAAAAATAAAGAAAAATCCTTGAATGAGTAGGTGTGTCCAAACTTTTGACTGGTATTATATATATAAATAAAAATGTAATCAAATAACATTCATGTATTCAAATACTTTCAAATGTTAATTGTTTTTCTGAGACCTGTATTTGAATATCAAAGAAAATAGTTGCCTATTGAAACTCTTTATAAACTATATTTTACTACCTTGAGTAAAATTGGTATTTTCCAATAAACTACAAAATACAACTATTTTCTGCCCAGGTCTGTGTCTGTCTGTCTGTCTGTGTGATCTTTCTATCTGACTTCATGAGTGTGAGAGAGAGGAAATGTTTTTGCAAGTGTATGTGTTGTGTGGTGTGTTTGCATCCAGCTTCCTAGTTAGTATAATTATAATGTGAGACTGCAGGTGAGAAGTCAACAGTACAGTGCTTTCGGAAAGTATTCAGACCCCTTGACTTTTTCCACATTTTGTTACGTTACAGCCTTATTCTAAAAAAATGTATTTAATCAATTTTAGAATAAGGCTGTAACGTAACAAAATGTGGTGGAAGGGGTCTGAATACTTTCCGAATGCACTGTATATAATTTATGACTATGTGGTGTATATAAACAGTCATTTCTCAGTCTGTTGTTAAGTCAGTGCTTTGCGGCGTCTGCGTGGTGTTGAGAGACTGTGGAGCAAATCGATACCAGAGATAAATCTGTACTACCCCCCACACACACACACATTTACAGTATGTCTCCTGTATACAGCTGATGTAACTGTTTATAACCAACTCATTTTTAATACCCCAGCCGTGTGTGTGTGTGCGTGAGACCATGTGAGTGCGACCGTGTGTGTGTGACCATGTGAGTGCGACCGTGTGTGTGTGAGAGTGCGTGCCAAGGTGTGTTTGTGTGTGTTGTTCACCCAGCAGGCCTAGCTGTGTTTGGTCTCTCCTAGGCAGGCTCTTTCTGCCGCTGCTTCTCCATGGCAATGTCTCAGGTGGCTACGCAGGGCACTACTTTAAGTTTCTGCCTGTTTGGAGGGAAAAAAGTGCTGCGAAATGTAGTGAAGGACCACAAATGGGAATTAGCTAAATGTAGCTACTGTAACTTATTTTGTGCAATACTTTGAGTATGTTCTGCATGGTCCCTGGCTACTGAATAAACAAATAAATAAATGAAAGATGTCATATTCAGAAGCAAAGCCAAAACTCATGTAGAACTGACAATCTCTAAGGAGGATTATACCACCAGATCTACTACATGGCCAGGTGTATGTGGACACCCCTAAAAATTAGTGTATTCTGTTATTTCAGCGACATCCGTTGCTGACATGCTGACTAGACCAGGCACGCACACGCGTGCGCCATCGATCGCGCGCATGTAGATTTTTGTCCACCCACACCAGACGTGATCAGGACATATCAGGTTGAAATATCAAAACGAACTCTGAACCAACTATATTAATTTGGGGACAGGTCGAAACACATGAAACAATTATGGCCATTTAGCTAGCTAGCTAGCTTGCTGTTGCTAGCTAATTTGTCCTGGGATATAAACATTGGGTTGTTGTTTTACCTGAAATGCACATGGTCCTTTTTTTCTGGATCTTTGTAGATTTTGACTCATTTTGAGTCACACAACATTGTGTGTTCTCTACTCCGACAATTAATCCACAGATAAAAGGGGAAACCTAGTTAGTTTCCAGTAATCTCTCCTCGTTCAGTCTTCTTCTTCTGTGGATTTTATATGGGGGTTGGCAACCAACTTTAAGGTGCATTACCACCACCAACTGGACTGGAGTGTGGACCTCAGTTCATCTTTCAATCACCCACGTGCAATGTTCCCTCAAAGCTGCGTGCAGTAGCCCCGAGACTGCCGCGCAGCTCCCCGGGACTGCCGCAGAGAAATATCAGCCACAGAGAAAAGCACGAGATTGAACTTCACTCAACTTTCTAGAGCAGTGGTCACCAACCGGTTGATTGCGATTGACTTGTCGATCTCCAAGGCATTCCTAGTCAAACACTGCCTTCCCGATGGGCCCAGAGAGCAAATCAAGTGCGCTATAGGCCTACCACTGGCCAATCGGATGGCTCAGATAACCGTGTCTGCAGTAACGTAGCAGGCATAAAAGAAAGCTACAGCAAAGTTGATACTGTGAGATTTCAAAACTTTTAAAACCATGACTAGAGAGAGACTGTCAACGAATACAGCAAAGAGTTTATTCCGTTTACATAAATCAAACACCCAAAGCGTCAAACGAAACTATCACAAGGGAAATATTCCACCTTGGCAATAACAAATGGAAGAGTAGCTCACTCGCTCTCACAATGAAACAATCACTCACAAAGACAAGGGGAACAGAGGGAACACTTATACACATACTAATTAGGGGAATGAGCACCAGGTGTGTGTGATTGACAAGACATGACAAGTGGAGTGATGAGAATGGGACCGGCAGTAGCTAGTAAGCCAGTGACGACGAACACCGAAACCTGCCCGAACAAGGAGGGGAGGCAGCCTCGGCGGAAGTCGTGACAGTACCCCCCCCCCCCCCCCCTTGACGTGCGGCTCCAGCAGTGCGCAGCAGTGCTCCAGCAGTGGGGGCGGCCAGGAGGACACGGAGCAGGGCGAGTCGGATGTAGACGGTGGAAATCCCTCAACAGGGAGGGATCGAGGATGTCCCTCCTTGAGACCCAGTACCGTTCCTCCGGACCGTACCCCTCCCACTCCACGAGATACTGAAGGCCAGACACCTCGAATCCAGTAGGGAACGGACCAAGTACGCCGGGGCCCCCTCGATGTCCAGAGGAGGTGGATGAACCTCCCGCACCTCAGACTCCTGGAGCGGACCAGCTACCACCGGCCTGAGGAGAGACACATAAAACGAGGGGTTAATACGGTAATCAAGGGGGAGTAACAACCTGTATGTAACCTCGTTTATTCTCCTCAGGACTTTAAATGGCCCCACAAACCGCGGGCTCAGCTTCCGGCAGGGCAGGCGGAGGGGTAGATTCCGGATCGAGAGCCAGACCCGATCCCCCGGTACGAAAACCGGGGCCTCCCTGCAGTGGCGGTCAGCGTTCGCCTTCTGACGACGCAAGGTGCGCTGGAGGCGAACGTGGGCAGCGTCCCAAGTCTCCTCTGCACGCCGAAACCAGTCATCCACCGCAGGAGCCTCGGTCTGGCTCTGGTGCCACGGTGCCAGGACCGGTTGGTAACCCAAAACACATTGGAAGGGTGTTAGGTTAGTGGAGGAGTGGCGGAGAGAGTTCTGAGCGTATTCTGCCCATGGCAGGAACACCGACCACTCCCCCGGCCAGTAGGTCCGCAAGAACCTACCCACATCTTGATTCACCCTTTCCACCTGCCCATTACTCTCGGGGTGAAATCCAGAGGTCAGGCTGACCGAGACCCCCAGACGTTCCATGAACGCCTTTCAGACTCTAGACGTGAACTGGGGACCTCGGTCGGACACTATATCCTCTGGTACCCCATAGTGCCGGAAGACATGAGTAAACAGAGCCTCCGCAGTTTGAAGGGCCGTGGGGAGACCGGACAGAGGAAGGAGGTGGCAGGACTTCGAAAAGCGATCCACAACGACCAGGATAGTGGTTTTACCTTGGGAGAGGGGAAGATCAGTAAGAAAATCAATACTAAGGTAAGACCATGGTCGTTGTGGAACTGGTAAAGGTTGTAGCTTACCCGCTGGGAGGTGCCTAGGTGCCTTACTCTGGGCGCACACTGAGCAGGAGGAAACTCACGTCCTTAGCCAAGGTAGGCCACCAGTACTTCTTGGTCAGGCAGCGCATTGTACGACCGATACCTGGATGACCAGAGGAGGGTGACGTGTGTGCCCAGTAGATCAGACGATCACGGATAAGTGCAGGCACGTACTGCAGCCCAGCTGGACACTGCGGTGGAGATGGATCTGTGCGTAATGCCTGCGCTATATCCTCGTCCATCTCCCATACTACCGGCGCCACAATGCATGAGGCCGGCAGTATGGGGGTGTTGTCTCTGGGCCTCTCCTCTTTGTCATACAGCCGAGACAGTGCGTCTGACTTCACGTTCTTCGTACCCGGAATGTATGAGAGTGTGAAATCAAACCGGGTGAAGGAGAGGGCCCACCTGGCCTGGCGAGGATTCAGCCTCCTCGCTGCCCGAATGTACTCCAGGTCACGGTGGTCTGTCCAGACGAGGAAAGGGTGTTTCGCCCCTTCGAGCCAATGCCTCCGCACCATCAAAGCTCGGACAACAGCCAGCAGCTCCCGATCATCAACGCCGTAGTTCTGCTCCGCCGAACTGAGCTTCTTCGAAAAGAAGGCACAGGGGCGGAGCTTGGGTGGCGTGCCCGAGCGTTGGGATAAGACAGCGCCTATCCCTACCTCGGACGCATCCACCTCCACTACGAACGGTAGTGATGGATCGGGGTGAGCCAGTACCGGGGCTGAGGTGAACAGACCCCGCAATCTACTGAAGGCCAAATCAGCCTCAGCAGACCAGCAGAGCCGGGACGGCCCACCCTTCAACAAGGAGGTAATGGGAGCTGCGACCTTGCCAAAGCCCCAAATAAACCTCTGATAGTAGTTGGCAAAGTCAAGGAAGCGCTGCACCTCCTTCACCGTGGTTGGAGTCGGCCAATTACGCGCGGCTGAAATGCGATCTCCCTCCATCTCCACACCTGAGGTGGAAATGCGGAATCCGAGGAAGGAGATTGACTGCTGGAAAAACTCACACTTCTCTGCCTTGGCATAAAGATCCTTTTCCAGCAGTCGGACCAGTACCTGGTAGGCCACACAAGCTTACAGAACGGGACCCACGAGTGCTGAAGTGCGTAAAAATTATTGTTCTTGGTTGCAACACTCGCTACAGAGTTCCAAACTGCCTCTGGAAGCAACGTCAGCACAAGAACTGTTCGTCGAGAGTTTCATGAAATGGGTTTCCATGGAGCAGCCGAACTCTGGAGCAGTGGAAATGCGTTCTCTTGAGTGTTGAATCACGCTTCACCATCTGGTAGTCCGACGGGCGAATCTTGGTTTGGCAGGTGTCGGGAGAACGCTACCTGCTCGAATGCATAGTGCCAACTGTTTTTCATGGTTTGTGCTAGGCCCCTTAGTTCCAGTGAAGGGAAATCTTAATGCTACAGCATACAATGACATTCTAGACAATTCTCTGCTTCCAACTTTGTGACAACAGTTTGGGGAAGGCCTTTTCCTGTTTCAGCATGACAATGCCCCTGTGCACAACGCGGGGTCCATACAGAAATGGTTTGTCGAGATTGGTGTGGAAGAACTTGATTGGCCTGCACAGAGCCCTGACCTCAACCCCATCGAACACCTTTGGGATGAATTGGAACGCTGACTGCGAGCCAGGCCTAATCGCCCAACATCAGTGCCCGACCTCACTAATAATCTTGTGGCTTAATGGAAGCAAGTCCCCGCAGCAATGTTCCAACATCTAGTCTATTATCGCAGCAAAGGGAGGACCAACTCCATATTAATGCCCATGATTTTGGAATGAGATGTTAGTCAAGCATACTTTTGGCCATGTAGTGTATCTGGTTCCATACTCAGCTTCTCTCTAAGGAGGATTATACCACCAGATATCTGGTTCCATACTCGCTCCTCTCATCGTGTATCAGCTCTAGATCAACAGAGGACGTGCTTTTTCTCCCATCCTCTATCACTGGCAATCTCACTTTCTCTCTCTCTCCCTCCCTTTCTCTCTCTTCCCTTCTCCCTCCCTATCTCTGTCTCCCCTCGTTCCTCCCCCTCTCTCTCCTCCCCCCTCTCTCTCTCTCTCCTCTGAGGTTTGATATGGCAGCGTAAAGGTAGGTGCTAATTAGGCAGGTACAGACAGGTCAGGCCTCTAAAGAGAGAGGGAGAGAGAGATGGAGGGAGAGACAGATAAACAAGGGGAAATGTTTGAAAGACAGAGGGAGGGACATAAAGACAGTGAGCAGGAGCTCAGTGGGTGATGAAGTTTATACATTATGATTTGAGGAGAGAAGGGAAACGCTTTGTCCTGCCTACGTCACATTGACAATAGGCCAGTGTGTTTCAACTGTTCAACTGTGTGTCTCAGTGTGGCTAACAGGAGGCAGGCAGGCAGAGTGGGTAGCTGAGATGAGATGTGGTGTGTGTGTGTGTGTGTGTGTGTGTGTGTGTGTGTGCTGTAGTGGGCTGCTGGGGAATAGAATAGAGTGAGATCCATGTCAAAACACCTACACGTACAGTGAGGGAAAAAAGTATTTGATCCCCTGCTGATTTTGTATGTTTGCCCACTGACAAAGAAATGATCAGTCTATAATTGTAATGGTAGGTTTATTTGAACAGTGAGAGATAGAATAACAACAAATAAATCCAGAAAAACGCATTTCAAAAATGTTATAAATTGATTTGCATGTTAATGAGGGAAATAAGTATTTGACCCCCTCTCAATCAGAAAGATTTCTGGCTCCCAGGTGTCTTTTATACAGGTAACGTGCTGAGATTAGGAGCACACTCTTAAAGGGAGTGCTCCTTATCTTAGCTTGTTACCTGTATAAAAGACACCTGTCCACAGAAGCAATCAATCAATCAGATTCCAAACTCTCCACCATGGCCAAGACCAAAGAGCTCTCCAAGGATGTCAGGGACAAGATTGTAGACCTACACAAGGCTGGAATGGGCTACAAGACCATCGCCAAGCAGCTTGGTGAGAAGCTGACAACAGTTGGTGCGATTATTCGCAAATGGAAGAAACACAAAATAACTGTCAATCTCCCTCGGCCTGGGGCTCCATGCAAGATCTCACCTCGTGGAGTTGCAATGATCATGAGAACGATGAGGAATCAGCCCAGAACTACACGGGAAGGTTTGAGTTGCCAAACGTCAGCCTCGAAACCTTAATGACCTGGAGAAGATCTGCAAAGAGGAGTGGAACAAAATCCCTCCTGAGATGTGTGCAAACCTGGTGGCCAACTACAAGAATTGTCTGACCTCTGTGATTGCCAACAAGGGTTTTGCCACCAAGTACTAAGTCATGTTTTGCAGAGGGGTCGAATACTTATTTCCCTCATTAAAAGGCAAATCAATTTATAAAATTTTTGACATGCGTTTTTCTGGATTTTTTTGTTGTTATTCTGTCTCTCACTGTTCAAATAAACCTACCATTAAAATGATAGACGGATCATGTCTTTGTCAGTGGGCAAACGTACAAAATCAGCAGGGGATCAAATACTTTTTTCCTTCACTGTATATAAAAATGCAGCCTTCACTCAGAGTCAATTCAGAGATCTTGTTTTCTTAAGAGACTTTAGCAGATCAGCTAAAAATAAGTTTTGTGCTCGTCAATGCCAGTCAGTACTCTATATACCAGTGGTCGAGATCCAAGGCATTCATAGTCGATCACCAAACATTTCTGTAAAAAACACAATGATAAAGCGTTCCTATTTCAAAATTTTTTCGTTTCATGCTGTTGGTGGTAGGTGCCCTTGATCCAGCAGCCCTAGCACCAGGAAGGCAAAGCGTTCCCATTTTGAACCATTTCATGTGTCTGAAGGTAGAACTCCGCTTACCCGGCAGGCCCAGAGAGCAAATCAAGTGCACCTATAGGCCTACCGCTGCTTTTGTTATGAGTAAGTTGATGTTTAAGTTGTTATTCAGCACTGTCAACACTTTAAGCCATAAAATGCGCGTTCTCCCTACTTCCACTCACGCTACAACCAGCACTGCAGCTGCATTGAAGGAGTATAGCAAAGGGTTCTGATAAGCTAGCTTTGTTATTATTAGCGGCTTGTGGCTTTTTTAATATAGAGGAATATTTCAATTTCTCTGGTCATAGGAGTAACAACATGAATTGGTGCATGAGGCAGAAATAAAGCAATGCAACTTGAGTTTCACCATCAGCTGGAAGAGACTGTCCCCTTTTCTCAGCGGAGGGAGGGAGAGCGAAGGGACGGTGAGTCGGGTGAGAGGCAGCCTCACCGCTGCTCCCTTCCTCCCCTCAGACTGACCATCAGATGTAGGCCATCAGTCCAGTCAAAACAAAAAGCTAATTATTATGCTGTCAGCTGTGCCTCACAAGTAATACAACAAATGATATATTACCAGTGTGATCATATACCATTAAAAAAATATGTATAATTTCAAAATGGTCTGAGAAAAACAACATTGGCAGGGCAATTCAAGCATAGCAATATGCAGTGATAACGTATTGGGCCGTTAGCCTACTGCACAAACCTCATTACTACAGAACTGTTTTTAATTGGTTAATGTTGCATAGGTTTACGTTTTCTAAGTCATGTTTTTAAAAATAAACCCTGAGCGGTAGATCTCGGCTTGCATTTTTGAGCCGGCTTGCAACATCTCTATTACTAAGTAATTGAATATTAGAAAGTATTTGAAAATACTTTCAAATAGTAGGCTATTTATAGGAAATTATTGGAAAATACTTTCACATACTTCCAATAGAAGTAGTTGATTGGGGCCACATTATTTGAAAATACTCAAATACACAGAAAACAAGTATTTAAATAACAAATAATAAATGACATGTGTATTTGAACCCAGGTCTGCCCCCAACACACACACACTATACTGCTGATGTTGCCTTTGAGCTTTGTGTTGGCCGGACTGTCCACCACCAGACCATCCTAAATGTTGCCATGGCAACCATGCTGAAATAAATGATCGTCCCTCTCACTGGGGGACTCTGGGAAAGGCAATATGCCGGCGTTCCGCCCCATTAGTTTAACAGACAGGCTCTGAACCTATCACCGGTCAGCTGGCAAGGTTATCTGCTGCGACTTAGTATTCCGTATGTACAGTAAGTAAGAGCGCATGTGTCTGTGAGTGTAATGGTTTATGTGTGTGTGTGTGTGTCTCTGAGTGTGTTTTGCTGAGAAGAGCATCCTCCCAGCCAGGTAAGCATGGAGCCAATTATCACCTCCTGCTCCTCTAGCTGACAGTGTTTAATGATAAGGGAGGTTGTAGGAAGATGACAGTAAGAGTGGAACACTATCCTGGCAGGTCCCTGAAGCCAACACTCTCACCCCTCCTCTCCTCTCTTCCGCTCACACCCCTCCTCTCTTCTGCTCCGCCTGCACCTCTCCTCTCTCCTGCTCCGCCTGCACCTCTCCTCTCTCCTGCTCCGCCTGCACCCCTCCTGTTTTCTCGTTTCCTCTCACCTGTTGTTTCTTCTTGTTTCCTCTACTTAACTCTGTTCTTCTCCAACCCTCCTCTTGTTTCCTCTCATTAACTCTGTTCTTCTCCAACCCTCCTCTTGTTTCCTCTCATTAACTCTGTTCTTCTCCAACCCTCCTCTTGTTTCCTCTCCTTAACTCTGTTCTTCTCCAACCCTCCTCTTGTTTCCTCTCCTTAACTCTATTCTTCTCCAACCCTCCTCTTGTTTCCTCTCCTTAACTCTATTCTTCTCCAACCCTCCTCTTGTTTCCTCTCCTTAACTCTAATCTTCTCCAACCCTCCTCTTGTTTTCTCTCCTTAACTCTATTCTTCTCTGTAGCTCAGCTGGTAGAGCACAGCGCTTGTAATGCCAGGGTAGTGGGTTCGATCCCCGGGACCACCCATACACAAAAAAAATGTATGTATGCACGCATGACTGTAAGTCACTTTGGATAAAAGCGTCTGCTAAATGGCATATTTCATATTTCCAACCCTCCTCTCTTTTCTCTTCAATCTTTTCTTCTCCTTATTCTCCTTTCTCCCTCTCTTTGAGTTTTCTTTATTTCTTTCATTGCTGTCTTTTTTTCTCTCCATCCTCCACGTCTCTCCTGTCATGCTCTCTACCACGCTCCTCTTCTTTCATTTCTCATGTCTCTCTCTGTTCTTTCCTCTGTTCCTCTCCTCAAGAAGAAGAAGAAAGACAGGATATAGAAGGATATGAATATGAAAGAAACACAATATGTAGACTCACAAGTTTCCTTCAGTGTTCTCACCAGTAGGGGTTGAATTGTACATTTATAGTACATCACAAAAATTCAGAATACATTTTTTCTTAGGTTAACTTCTTAGTATTCCCATTGAATGACTACAGTCAGCCATTCTGCAGCTTCTGAGAGATATTGTCTTTGTATCTTTGTGTTGTCTTTGAATGGCTGAGAGATATTGTCTTTGTATCTTTGTGTTGTCTTTGTATGGCAGTGAGAGATATTGTCTTTGTATCTTTGTGTTGTCTTTGTATAGTCAAATCGTCTCTGTGTCTGGACTCTGTAGTCTGATAAATGCCGGTTTGTGAGCAGTGGCAGGTGTTTGGAGGTGTATTGTATATAAGCCAGGATCAGAGACGTTTCATACACCCCCACAAATCTTTAGACTGGAGGTTGTGACACACACCACAGACACAAACCACACACACTCACATCACATAACTCTCTGTCAAATACAAGGTCAAACGTAAGGAACTAGAAATTAAAAACGACCTTGCTATGATCATCTTCTTTTCCCATCTCTTCTTTTCCCCGCTCTTATTCTCTAACTATATCCTTATTGGACTGTCTCCCTTCCTTCCATCAAACTATTGATACATCTATGGCTCTCTCCCTCCCTCTCATCTCACCTCCATCCCTCTCTCTCGCCCTCCTTTCTTCTCTCTTGGTCTTGTTATAACACTTGTCCTCTATTTCAGAGTGTGTGAGTGTCGGTCGGTGGGGGTGACTAGCTGTCTGGTGCGTGTCACCTCCAGTTCTATTCACACAGCAGCACTGTAACTAAATGCTGCTTCTCTATCCCCCCAGGGGACCTAGACAGTCAGTGTGTGTGTGTGTGTGTGTGTGTGTTTCTCAGACAGTCAGTCAGCCACCGTACCCTGCCTTCCACCCTTACAGTCACAGGGTGATAATGTATGACACAGTGGCAGAGCAGGGCGATAATGTATGATGTGCCTGGAAAGAGATTTAACCCAACCCAACACACTGAACTCACACACACACCCCCCACAGTCCCAGTCCCATATGGAGCAGAGTTGTTAGAGCTGTAATGAGAGGTGCTGTGCACTAATGATTGTTAGTTCAATGATCATGGGAAAGAGATTACAAATTGTCTCCCAAATCAAATAATAATTTATCTCGATTTAGATAGCGTTAACTGACATGGTTCATCAGTAGTGAAGGGTGCCACAACGGGAGCTGGTGTGTGTATGTATGTGTGTGTGTGTGTTTGTATGCATGTAAATGATATCTCACCCCTCCTCTCACATTAACAATTAACAATGCACAGGCAATTGTCAATTCACTTCATACCTCATTTACAACATTTTTGTTGACAGTTTATGCAAACTGTACAAATATTCACTCCTCACTTTTCTCTCTTCCCCCTCTCCTCAGTGGATGGTGCGATCCACCGTACGGCCGGTCCCCTCCTGAGGTCCGAGTGTGCTGAGCTTCGAGGGTGTGAGACGGGAGAGGCTAAGATTACGGGGGGCTATGGCCTGCCTGCCAAGTGTGAGTCCATGAGGAGATGATATCACAGCTATACATCTCTATCACACAGGGTGGTCTTATAAAATACTAGATTGTAGGATATACGGCCTGTTTCACACAGAGTGAATTATAACACCACCATCCCTTTGGACATCTTTCCAACCAATAAAGGTAATTGATACAGGTTATATCACAGAGTGAATTATAACATATTCACTGCATATGGTGTTAGACATCCCTACCCTCCATCTCTCCTTCCTCTCTCCCTCTTTTGTCATTCACTCCCTCCTTCCTTTGTTCTCCCCCTCTCTCCTCCCTCCCTCTTTTCTCCCATCTCCTGGTGTGGATGCAGTAATTATGTGGTTGGTCTGACTGTGTTTAGAGATTCATACGCTCTTTAATGTATTCACTTAGCTGTGATGTCCTCCATTATGTGTGTGTGTGTGTGTGTGTCTTTGTGTGTGTGTTTGTGTGTGTGTGTCTTTGTCTCTCTGCTTGTTGTTGTCCTTGGTTGAATGCGTGTGCGTGAGTGTTAAAAGCATGGTGGTAGACTGTTCGATACCAGCTTTCAGCTTTTTGTTGTTGTTGAGTTAAACTTCACAGTGGGAGAAAGAGTACAGCAGGAGACCAATAGACTGAGAAGACTGAGAGGGAATAGATGAGAGGAAAGAGTGAGTGAAAATGGAGGGTGGGAGGAAAGAGTGAGTGAAAATGGAGGGTGGGAGGAAGGAGTGAGTGAAAATGGAGGGTAGGAGGAAGGAGTGAGTGAAAATGGAGGGTAGGAGGAAGGAGTGAGTGAAAATGGAGGGTGGGAGGAAGGAGTGAGTGAAAATGGAGGGTAGGAGGAAGGAGTGAGTGAAAATGGAGGGTAGGAGGAGGAGTGAGTGAAAATGGAGGGTGGGATGAAGGAGTGAGTGAAAATGGAGGGTAGGAGGAAGGAGTGAGTGAAAATGGAGGGTAGGAGGAGGAGTGAGTGAAAATGGAGGGTGGGATGAAGGAGTGAGTGAAAATGGAGGGTGGGAGGGTTGATGACTAGGGAATTAGAATGAGATGAGCTGTTGTCACAGTGCCTAATTTTCTCACTATATCATTCAATGTGTTTGTTTGTGTGTGTGTGTGTGCGTGTGTGTGTGTGTTTGAGTGTGATGGTGTGAGTTTATGTGTCTGGTGGTGACTACGACAGTGTCTCAGCCTGTCAACAGCTCAGTTCTACTTCATTCTCGCCTACAGAGACGATCTGTCATTGTGCGACATCAGACAGTTCAGACACAATGATCACAGGCCTGTTTAAACACAGTGACATAGCCCATAAGACTCTGATTAAAAGTAGTGCACTATATAGGGAATAGGGTGCCATTTGGGACGTAGACACAGTCAGTGTCCCTGTGGTACAGGCCTGCTGGGGCGTCGCACTCTGTAGCACACACAGCCTGAAGAGCACAGCATGATCAACCAACAGAGAGATACTAAACACAGCCATCCATTAACTAACAGCCCCTAACAGGTTAACTGGCCTCAGACTGTTAACCACCATTAACTGGAGCTGCATTCAATCAAGACTCCAGTCTAACAGCCCTGGAAGAATGGTGGAGAAAAGGAGAAAAATGGAGAGAGGGGGAGAGAGAAAGAGAATCTGGCAGAATGACGTAAGAGCGTCAGGCAGAGTGTGTGTGTTTGTTGTTGTTAGAGTAGGGAACCTTTGGCAGGTCGACCAGACAGCCACAGCCCCAGAGCCCACCTGTGTACCGATACTGCAGTGTTACCGTGTCAAAACCACAGAGAGTCAGCAACACACACCAGGGAGGGAGAGCGCAAAGGAGAGAAGGTGCTAGAAGGAGTGAGAGGGAGGGATTGTTTCGTCACCACTGCCAGTTATCCTCCCTCACCTCATCCCTCCATCCTCCCTCAGTAACATTTCCCTCAGTGGCCAATTATTAATAATTAAAATCTTCACCACAAACCTAACAAACACCCTCACCCTCTTCTCCAAGACCTCTTCCCCCTCTCCCCCTCTCCTTCTCATCTACACATCTCCTTTACCTGCTTTCTTTCTCCCAGTTCCCTCTCTTCCACTTAGCCTATCTCCTTACTTCGCTCTCCTCTCTTTTGCCTCCTCTCTCTTCTTCTCCTCAGTTTATATCTCCCTCTGTTATTGATATTGATAGTTACTTGTGTATTAGCTAGGGAGCCAAGGCTTAGGGCTAAAGATGCACCATGAAGTTAATTCTCCTCCTTTCTTTCTTTCTTTCTTTCTTTCTTTCCTTCTTCTTCTTCTTCTTCTTCTTCTTCTTCTTCTTCTTCTTCTTCTTCTTCTTCTTCTTCTTCTTCTTCTTCTTCTTCTTCTTCTTCTTCTTCTTCTTCTTCTTCTTCTTCTTCTTCTTCTTCTTCTTCTTCTTCTTCTTCTTCTTCTTCTTCTTCTTCTTCTTCTTCTTCTTCTTCTTCTTCTTCTTCTTCTTCTTCTTCTTCTTCTTCTTCTTCTTCTTCTTCTTCTTCTTCTTCTTCTTCTTCTTCTTCTTCTTCTTCTTCTTCTTCTTCTTCTTCTTCTTCTTCTTCTTCTTCTTCTTCTTCTTCTTCTTCTTCTTCTTCTTGATTACGGTTAATCTAGCTAACAGCAGATCTGTTGCTCTAGGTGTTGCTTTGTACTGCAGGCTCCAGACTGGGTGGTGGTGTTAATACATTCACTTAATTCATTCAATGTTTAAAAAAGTGGTTTGGTGTGGTTCTGAGAAAAGAGAGGGAAGGAGAATGTCTTTTAAGCTCTGTTTAGGAAAATTATGTCAGATCCTTTTATCATTGTGGTTTTGTTCCTCTCCGTCACCCTGTTTCTCGCTCTGTCTCTCCTTGGATGGTTGTTTAGAATAACTCCTCTCCTCAAGAGGGAGCCGAGGGGCCCTCTGGGCTTTAAGGAGCAGAGCTGGGGCCTTTCTTTGTGCCGAAACCTGGGCCTGGATTTAGTGCCCTTTCTGCTTCACTGAGC
>NC_140019.1:32697235-32724735 GCF_964263955.1 Coregonus lavaretus | reverse complement strand
AACATGCAGCAATTTAAAAGATTGTACTGAGTTACAGTTCATAAAAGGAAATCAGTCAATTGAAATAAATAAATTAGGCCCTAATCTATGGATTAGTGGTCAGATACCTTAAAAAAAAAAAGTAGGGGCGTGTATCAGAAAACCAGTCAGTATATGGTGTGACCACTATTTGCCTCATGCAGCACGACATATCTCCTTCACATAGAGTTGATCAGACTGTTGAGTGTGGCCTGTGGAATGTTGTCCCACTCTTCAATGGCTGTGCGAAGTTGCTGGATATTGGCGGGACCTGGAACACGCTGTCTACACGTCGATCCGGAGCATCCCAAACATGCTCAATGGGTGACATGTCTGGTGAGAATGCAGGCCATAGAAGAACTGGGACATTTTCAGCTTCCAGGAATTGTGTACAGATCCTTTCAACATGGGGCAGTGCATTATCATGCTGAAACATGAGGTGATGGTGGCGGATGAATGGCATGACAGTGGGTCTCAGGATCTCGTCATGGTATCTCTGTGCATTCAAATTGCCATTGATAAAATGGTCTGCGGTTGTGAGGCCGGTTGGACATACTGCCAAATTCTCTAAAACAACATTGGAGGCAGCTTATGGTAGAGAAATTAACATTGAATTATCTGGCAACAGCTCTGATGGACATTCCTGCAGTTAGCATGCAAATTGCACGCTCCCTCAAAACTTGAGACATCTGTGGTATTGTGTTTTTAGAGTGGCCTTTTATTGTCCCCAGCACAAGGTGCACCTGTGTAATGATCATGCTGTTTGATATGCCACACCTGTCATGTGGATGGATTATCTTGGCAAAGGAGACATGCTCACTAGCAGAGATATAAACAACTTTGTGTACAACATTTAAGAGAAATAAGCTTTTTTTGCATATGGAACATTTCTGGGATCTTTTATTTCAGCTCATGAAACATGGGACCAACACTTTACATGTGGCGTTTATATTTTTTGTTCAGTATGTATATATATATAATGTCTTACAACACGTTATGTTATATGCAGTCATGGCTACTGGATTTCACAGGTTTCTGATACACCTTGTTCTGTCTTTCCCATAGGCTCACCTGTGAAGAGTAAACTCTGAAAGAGTGACGTGTGGTGTTGTTGCTGTGGGTTGTGCAATAATGCTGCTCACTACATGCAAGATCTTCCTCCTCTTCATCTCTCCTCCCCCCCGCCTCTGCACTAGAGAAGACCGGGATGCATATCTAAACGTCTTGACGCTGGATGAATTTCTATAACCGAATAAACTGCTTTATTATCAATGAAAACAGGCTTTTGACCAAACTTATCTGAAGAGCTGTATGTACATGTGTGTTTGAATAATTAAATGTTGGGGGACTTTCCCGTGTGTGTGTGTGTGTGTGTGTGTGTGTGTGTGTGTGGACTCGTTTAACTATACTTGTGGGGACCAGAAGTCTGGGGACATTTTGTTTGTCCCCACAAGGTCAAATGCTATTTCTAGGGGGTTTAGGGTTAGGATCTAGGGTTAGTTTTAGGGTTAGGAGCTAGAGTTAGGGTTAAGGTTAGGTTTTTGGGTTAAGGTTAGGGTACAGTTTAGGGTTAGGAAAAATAGGATTTTGAATGGAACTGAATTGTGTGTCCCCACAAGGTTTGTTGTACAAGACTGTGTGTGTGTGTGTGTGTTTGTGTAGAATAAGAAGCTAATTAAAAGAGATCACAGAGGATTACGTGTTGGCATTTTGGAGGATTGGATTGGATTCACTGAGTTTGTGTCAGGTGGGACCACTACCAGTGAGTCCTTCCGTCTTTAGTGTGTGTGTGTGTGTGCAAGTCAGCGTGTGTGTACGCGTACATGCGTTAGAGTGTGTGCGTTTGTATGTCTGACTGAGTGCGTCTGCCTACCTGAAAATGTGTGTGTGTGTGTTGCCATTCTCAGACAGACCAGGTGGTGGTTTGTTTGTTTGAAATGAAATGCCAGTTTGTTCCTGTCAAACCACCCTGTGCTCCCTCTTTCATGTTTTGACAACTTTCTTTATTGATTTTCACATTTTCACAAAACTACATAAGCAAACACCAAACCATAGCAACGCTGACAAGAGGGCCCCTCTTTTATAACCCCAGCAATCATTAAAACTCCTATTGTCACTAGCTTTCTGAAGTTTTCTTTTAGCTAAGAGAGGGAGGGAGGGAGGGGAGGGGAGAAGGGATGAAAGAAGGGAGGAAGAGAGATGGAGGTAGGGACAGGGAAAATACAAGAATTGGGAAGAGAGAGATAGGGAGGGAGGAATCGAGGGGGAGGGAGAGGAGAGGTAAATGGAGCTGGAGGTAGAGGGAAAAGAGAGGGGAGACAGAGACAGAGGAGGGGTGGAGGGAAAGCATGACGAACCCATATGAAGGCCTCTCAGTTTTTAATAAGCAGACAGCAGATAGTCTACGACCAGTCACTGAATAATTAGACTGAGAGGATGAGGGTGAGAGAGAGAGCGAGAGAGAGGGATGAGAAGGGAGTGAGACTCATTATCCCCAACCAGATTTCGTCACTCTCTCTTTTTCTCTCTCTTTCTCTCCCTCGCAAATTTAATCAGTCTCTCGTAAAATGACAAATGAAGCCCAATTACACTAACTATATCGTTAACTTAAAGCTCCATTTGCTGTCATTTCTCATAACAGACCCTGATAATTATGTAGGCCCATCAATAAAGTTGTCTCTCAAATCAAAATCTAATCAAATTGTATTTGTCACATCATGTGCCGAATGCTTGCTTAGGAGCCCTTCCCAACGATGCAGAGTAAAATGAAAATAGTAACACAAGGAATAAAACACACAAGAATGGAGCTATATACAGGGAGTACCAGTACCAGATCAATGTACAGGGGTACAAGGTATTTTAGGTAGATATGTACAGTGCCTTCAGAAAGTATTCATACACCTTGACTTATTCCACATTGTGTTGTGTTACAGCCTGAATTCAAAATGGATTTAAATACCCCATAATGACAAAGTGAAAACATGAAATATCTCATTTACATAAGTATTCACACCCCTTTACTATGACACTCCAAATTGAGCTCAGGTGCATCCAATTTCCTTTGCTCATCCTTGAGATGTCGCTACAACTTGATTGGAGTCCACCTGTGGCCAATTCAATTGTTCGGACATGATTTAGAAAGAAACACCTGTCTATACAGTGCATTCGGAAAGTATTCAGACCCCTTGACTTTTTCCACATTTTGTTACGTTACAGCCTTATTCTAAAATGGATTAAATTGTTTTTTTCCTCATCAAACTACACACAATACCCCATAATGACAAAGCAAAACGTTTTTTTTTTTTTAAATCTTGCAAATGTATTAAAAACTATAAAAGTAATTTCAAAAATACCTTATTTACATAAGTATTCAGACCCTTTGCTATGAGACTTTGTTGAAGCACCTTTGGCAGCGATTACAGCCTCGAGTCTTCTTGGGTATGACGCTACAAGCTTGGCACACCTGTATTTGGGGAGTTTCTCCCATTCTTCTTTGCAGATCCTCTCAAGCTCTGTCAGGTTGGATGGGGAGCATCGCTGCACAGCTATTTTCAGGTCTCTCCAGAGATGTTCAATCGGGTTAAAGTCCGGGCTCTGGATGGGCCACTCAAGGACATTCAGAGACTTGTCCCGAAGCCACTCCTGAGTTGTCTTGGCTGTGGGCTTAGGGTCGTTGTCCTGTTGGAAAGTGAACCTTCGCCCCAGTCTGATTTCCTGAGCGCTCTGGAGCAGGATTTCATCAAGGATCTCTCTGTACTTTGCTCTGTTCATCTTTGCCTCGATCCTGACTAATCTTCCAGTCCTCGCCGCAGAAAAACATCCCCACAGCATGATGCTGCCACCACCATGCTTCACCGTAGGGATGATGCCAAGTTTCCTCCAGACGTGACGCTTGGCATTCAGGCCAAAGAGTTCCATTTTGGTTTCATCAGATCAGAGAATCTGTCTTAGAGTCTTTAGGTGCCTTTTGGCAAACTCCAAGCAGGCGGTCATGTGCCTTTTACTGAGGAGTGGCTTCCGTCTGGCCACTCTACCATAAAGGCCTGATTGGTGGAGTGCTGCAGAGATGGTTGTCCTTCTGGAAGGTTCTCACATCTCCACAGAGGAACTCTGGAGCTCTGTCAGAGTGACCATCGTGTTCTTGGTCACCTCCTTGACCAAGGTCCTTCTCCCCCGATTGTTCAGTTTGGCCGGGCGGCCAGCTCTAGGAAGAGTCTTGGTGCTTCCAAACTTCTTCCATTGAAGAATGATGGAGGCCACTGTGTTCTTGGCGACCTTCAATGCTGCAGAAATGTTTCGATACTCTTCCCCAATCCTGTCTCGGCGCTCTATGGACAATTCCTTCGACCTCATGGCTTGGTTTTTGCTCTGACATGCACTGTCAACTGTGGGACCTTATATAGACAGGTGTGTGCCGTACCAGATCATGTCCAATCAATTGAATTTACCACAGGTGGACTCCAATCAAGTTGTAGAAACATCTCAAGGATGATCAATGGAAACAGGATGCACCTGAGCTCAATTTCGAGTCTCATAGTAAAGGGTCTGAATACTTATATGAATAAATTATTTTTTAACATTTCTGAAAATCTGTTTTTGCTTTGTCATTATGGGGTATTGTGTGTAGATTGCTGAGGGGGAAAACGATTTAATCAATTTTAGAATAAGGCTGAAACGTAACAAAATGTGGAAAAAGTCAAGGGGTCTGAATACTTTCCAAAGGCACTGTATAAGGTCCCACAGTCCAAGGAACTGTCCGTAGATCTCTGAGATAGAATTGTGATGAGGCATATACAGTACCAGTCAAAAGTTTGGACACACCTACTCATTCAAGGGTTTTTCTTTATTTTTACTATTTTCTACATTGTAGAATAATAGTGAAGACATCAAAACTTTGATATAACACATATGGAATCATGTAGTAACCTAAAATGTGTTAAACAAATTCTTCAAATAGCCACCCTTTGTATTTATGACAGCTTTGCACACTCTTGGCATTCTCTCAACCTGCTTCACCTGGACTGCTTTTCCAACAGTCTTGAAGGAGTTCCCGCATATGCTGAGCACTTTTCCTTTACTCTGCCGTCCGACTCATCCCAAACCATCTCAATTGGGTTGAGGTCGGGGGATTGTGGAGGCCATGTCATCTGATGCAGCACTCCATCACTCTCCTTCTTGGTAAAATAGCCCTTACACAGCCTGGAGGTGCAAACATGCTGGTTAAGTTTGCCTTCAATTTTAAATAAATCACAGACAGTGTCACCAGCAAAGCACCCCCACACCATTACACCTCCTCCTCTATGCTTTACGGTGGGAACTACACATGCGGAGATCATCTGTTCACCCACACCGCGTCTCACAAAGACACAGCGGTTGGAAACAAAAATCTCCAATTTGGACACATTTCCACCGGTCTAATGTCCATTGCTCGTGTTTCTTGGCCCAAGCAGGTCTCTTCTTATTATTGGTGTCCTTTAGTAGTGGTTTCTTTGCAGCAATTCGACCATGAAAGCCTGATTCACACAGTCCCCTCTGAATTTTTGATGTTAAGATGTGTCTGTGACTTGAACTCTGTGAAGCATTTATTTGGGCTGCAATTTCTGAGGCTGTTAACTCTAATGAACTTATCCTCTGCAGCAGAGGTAACTCTGGGTCTTCCATTCCTGTGGCGTTCCTCATGAGAGCCAGTTTAATCATAGCACTTGATGGTTTTTGCGACTGCACATAGGGCTATCTTCTGTGTACCCCCCCCTACCTTGTCACAAAACAACTGATTGGCTCAAACGCATTAAGAAGGAAAGAAATTCCACAAATGAACTTTTAAGAAGGCACACCTGTTAATTGAAATGCATTCCAGGTGACTACCTCATGAAGCTGGTTGAGAGAATGCCAGGAGTGTGCAACGCTGTCATCAAGGCAAAGGTTGGCTATTTGAAGAGTCTCAAATATAAAATATATTTTGATTTGTTTAACACTTATTTGGTTACTACGTGATTCCATATGTGTTGTTTCATAGTTTTGATGTCTTCACTATTATTCTACAATGTAAAAAATAGTAAAAATAAAGAAAAACCCTTGAATGAGTTGGTGTGTCCAAACCTTTGACTGGTAGTGTATCTGGGGAAGGGTATAAAACAATTTCTAGAGTGTTGAAAGTTTCCAAGAGCAGAGTGGTCTCCATCATTGGGAAATTGAAAAAATATGGAACTACCCATACTCTGCTTAGAGCTGGCGTCCGACCAAACTGAGCAACCAGGCAAGAAGGACCTTGGTCAGGGAGGTGACCAAGAACCCAATGACCACTCTGACAGAACTACAGAGTTTCTTGGCTGAAATGGAAGAACCTGCCAGAAGGACAGCAGTCTCTACAGCACTTCACCAATCTTGGCATTATGGGAGAGTGGCCAGACGGAAGCCACTCCTGAGAAAAAGGCACATGACAGCACGCCTGGAGTTTGCAAAAAGGCAAGTGAAAGACTGAGAGCATAAGGCAAAATATACTGTGGTCTGATGAGACAGAAATTGAACTCTTTGTCCTGAATGCAAAGCACAGTCTGGAGAAAACCAGGCACAGCTCATCACCCGTCTAACACCATCCCTACCGTGAAGCATGGTAGTGGCAGCATCATGCTATGGGGATGCTTTTCAGCAGTAGGGACAGGGAGACTGGTAAGGATGGAGGGAACAATGAATGAAGTCAAATACAGGCAAATCCTTGATGAGAACCTGCTTCAGAGTGCAAACAACCTTAGACTGGAGTCGAAGGTTTACGTTCCAACAGGACAATGACCCCAAGCATACAGCCAAATCAAAGCTGGAAGGGCTTCAGAACAAGAATGTGAAAGTCCTTGAGTGGCCCAGCCAAAGCCCAGACTTGAACCCCATTGAAAATCTGTGGAAAGACTTGAAGATTGCTGTTCACCGCCGCTTCCCATCTAACTTAACAGAGCTTGAGAAAATCCCCAAATCCAGATTTGCAAAGCTGATACAGACATACCCAAGACGATTCAAAGCTGTTATCACCGTCAAAGGTGCTTCTACAAAGTATTGACCACTATTCAATATTGACTGTGGCCTAAGGGGGGAGTGAGTGTGTGTGTGTGTGTGTGTGTGTGTGTGTGTGTGTGTTTTACATTCTCCAGAGCTTGAAGAATGTAAAAATAATAATGTCATTTCAACAACAAAAAATATACGTGATGACGTTGAATCAACGTGGAAAACTGATTTGGATTTGAAGAAAAAAAAAAATCACCAACCCTTTTACCTAAATCCAATAACATGTTGACATTTTTTGTTTTCACGTTGAATTCACGTTAGTTGACAACTCAACCAAATGTACATTTTAACTGACATGTGTATGTGTGTGTGTATGTGAATGTGTGTCGGTGTAGTGAGTTTGTGTATACAGTGAGGGAAAAAAGTATTTGATCCCCTGCTGATTTTGTACGTTTGCCCACTGACAAAGAAATGATCAGTCTATCATTTTAACGGTAGGTTTATTGAACAGTGAGAGACAGAATAACAACAACAAAATCCAGAAAAACACATGTCAAAAATGTTATAAATTGATTTTTATTTTAATGAGGGAACTAAGTATTTGACCCCCTCTCAATCAGAAAGATTTCTGGCTCCCAGGTGTCTTTTATACAGGTAACGAGCTGAGATTAGGAGCACACTCTTAAAGGGAGTGCTCCTAATCTCAGCTTGTTACCTGTATAAAAGACACCTGTCCACAGAAGCAATCAATCCGATTCCAAACTCTCCACCATGGCCAAGACCAAAGACCTCTCCAAGGATGTCAGGGACAAGATTGTAGACCTACACAAGGCTGGAATGGGCTACAAGACCATCGCCAAGCAGCTTGGTGAGAAGGTGACAACAGTTGGTGCGATTATTCGCAAATGGAAGAAACACAAAATAACTGTCAATCTCCCTCTGCCTGGGGCTCCATGCAATATCTCACCTTGTGGAGTTGCAATGATAATGAGAATGGTGAGGAATCAGCCCAGAACTACACGGGAGGATCTTGTCAATGATTTCAAGGCAGCTGGGACCATAGTCACCAAGAAAACAATTGGTAACACACTTTGCTGTGAAGGACTGAAATCCTGCAGCGCCCGCAAGGTCCCCCTGCTCAAGAAAGCACATATACAGGCCCGTCTGAAGTTTGCCAATGAACATCTGACTGATTCAGAGGAGAACTGGGTGAAAGTGTTGTGGTCAGATGTGACCAAAATCTCAACTCGCCATGATTAGAGGAGGAGGAATGCTGCCTATGACCCCAAGAACACCATCCCCACCATCAAACATGGAGGTGGAAACATTATGCTTTGGGGGTGTTTTTCTGCTAAGTGGACAGGACATTTTCACTGCATCAAAGGGACGATGGACGGGCCATGTACCGTCAAATCTTGGGTGAGAACCTCCTTCCCTCAGCCAGGGCATTGAAAATGGGTCGTGGATGGGTATTCCAGCATGACAATGACCCAAAACACACGGCCAAGGCAACAAAGGAGTGGCTCAAGAAGAAGCACATTAAGGTCCTGGAGTGGCCTAGCCAGTCTCCAGACCTTTATCCCATAGAAAATCTGTGGAGGGAGCTGAAGGTTTGAGTTGCCAAACGTCAGCCTCGAAACCTTAATGACTTGGAGAAGATCTGCAAAGAGGAGTGGGACAAAATCCCTCCTGAGATTTGTGCAAACCTGGTGGCCAACTACAAGAAACGTCTGACCTCTGTGATTGCCAACAAGGGTTTTGCCACCAAGTACTAAGTCATGTTTTGCAGAGGGGTCAAATACTTATTTCCCTCATTAAAATGCAAATCAATTTATAACATTTCTGACATGCGTTTTTCTGGATCTTTTTGTTGTTATTCTGTCTCTCACTGTTCAAATAAACCTACCATTAAAATTATAGACTGATCATTTCTTTGTCAGTGGGAAAACGTACAAAATCAGCAGGGGATCAAATACTTTTTTCCCTTACTGTATATAGTCTTGTGAGTGTGCATAGAGTCAGTGCAGAAAGTCCAGGTAACCATTTAACTATTTAGCAGTCTTATGGCTTGGGGATAGAAGCTGTTTCGGAGCCTGTTGGTCCAAGAGCCGTTGCTCCGGTACCGTTTGTCGGAGGGTAGAAGAGTGAACAGTCTATGATGTGGGTGGCTGGAGTCTTTGGCAATTTTTGGGGCCTTCTTCTGACACTGCCTGTTATAGTGGTCCTGGATGGCAGGGAGCTCGGCCCAAGTGATGTACTGGGCTGTCCACACTGCCCTCTGTAGTGCTTTGTGGTCGACGGCGGTGCATTTGCCATACTAAGCGGTGATGCAGCCAGTCAAAGATGTTCTCGATGGTGCAGCTGTAAAACATTTTGAGGATCCGAGGGCCCATGCCAAATCTTTTCAGCCTCCTGAGGGGGAAGAGGCGCTGTCGTGCCCTCTTCACCACTGTCTGTTTATTAGTAGACTGTTTCTCAGGGTTTTAGCTGTTTCTCTTCTGAGTGGAGAGTTGTTTTTTCTTTCAGTCAGGCCATCACCAAGTGGGAGGGAGACAAAGAGAGAGAGAAGGATGGCGATGATATGCAGGTTAGAAGTTCAGGTAGGAGGGTGGGGTGATGTGTATGGATGAGGGACTGATGGGAGGAGGGATAGAGGTTCAGGTAGGAAGGTGGGGGGATGTTTATGGATGAGGGACTGATGGGAGGAGGGATGGAGAGGAGGAGGGGTGGGGTGATGTGTATGGATGAGGGTCTGATGGGAGGAGGGATGGAGAGGAGGAGGGGTGGGGTGATGTTTATGGATGGAGGGAGCGGGGTGGTAAACTGCTTGTGAAATGAAAATGGCTCTTTAGCAGAATCCAGGACACTCGGGCGCTGCCGCTGGATCAATGTGCCTGATTTACCGCCTGAAAGCCTGTCAGAGCGAGGGAGCGGAGCGGAGGAGAGTGGGAGGGAGTGAAAGCGAAGGGGAGAAGTTTGAGCAGAGCCCGCTAGAGAAGAATCCTGAGATGGAAGGAGAGAGAGAGGGAAAGGGGAGGGCTAGAAGAGTTGATGAGAATGTTCATCCCTTACTCACCACTCCAGGCAATAAACTGGGTAGTGTAGTAGTGTTCAACCACTTCCCTCTGTCCCAGAACACACACACACATTCACAATAAACAACCAGCACACTTCGGACATGTTAACACTACATGTGCAACCTCATAAGGAACGTTGTCCTTGGGTAACCTGGAGTTTTACTCAACACTGGTCCTTCTAGACCTACTTAATTCTGTTCCTCTAGTTCTAGACCATTCCCACGAACCGCTACATTTATGTCTACATGAGAATCTATCATATTAATGTGTTTAAGTGAGCGTGTGTTTGCAAAGATCTGCATCTGTATGCGAACAAGACTGAGTCTGCACTTACCTGTGGCAAGTTTGACTGAGACACTATTCAATATAGACTGTGGCCTGAGGGTGTGTGTGTGTCTGTGACCGGAGTGTATGTCTTTCATACACACACACATTCCAGACGTGCTGAAGGCCGGGGACGGCGGGCGGGACGGATGTCTCCTCTCCCGGTGTGTTTCCCTGCACCCTGGGGAGGTTAAGTTTATTTTATTTTTATTTTGAGTGTTTAATGTATTAAAAGGGCCGAGGTAATGAATTATAATCTTTAATGCAGCGACCGATCGATACCACAAGAGAATAAATCAGCTTTTACTGAGAGCGTCAAAACCTTTAATACACTAGGAGAGAGGGAGGGGAGAAAGAGAGATGGAGGGAGGGGAGAAAGATAGATGGAGGGAGGGGAGAAAGATAGATGGAGGGAGGGAGAGAGAGGGAGGGGAGAAAGAGAGAGAGGGAGGGAGGGAGGGAGGGAGGGAGGGAGGGGAAAAAGGGAGAGGGAGGGAGGGGAGAAAGAGAGAGGGAGGGGAGGAATAGAGAGGGAGGGAGGGGAGAGAGGGACAAAGACTGAAAGGGAGGGAGAGACGTAGGGAGGGGAAGGAGGGAGAGAGAGAGGGACAGACTGAATGAAGGAGGGGAAGGAAGGAGAGAGATGGAGGGAGGAGTGGTAAAGAAGGAAGGGTGTGGATAAAGTTACCTTAGGGGTAGCCTCATTGACTAAAAGGCCCCTGAAAGCTTTGAGATTTTGACAGTTTTGTGAGGACGCAAGGTTGCAGGGTCAGACTCGTGAGTTAAGACAAACACTTACTCTCTCTCCTGCTGTCTGTTGTGTTGTTGATGTTTTTCCTCCTCTCAGCAAATCCTCGTCGGTCTCAGAGCGTCTCCACAGCCCGGGGCTGGACTTTAATTAATTAGACAAAACCTTATTCCTCTCTCTTGATCAGAGTTCAGCATTCTAGGTCTCTCATTATACCTGCTCTAGTCCTACAGGTAGCTAGCACCTCCGCCTGCGGAAATAATACATCAACAAAAATAAAGATATTCCTTGATTCTGATATCACCAAGGGCCGGTAACTACAGTACCATCTCCATCTGATTAAATATTACATCAAAAACAAGGAATTTAATATTTCCAAAGACTCAATTGATCGTTCTTAGTCTGTGTCCGGGAAACTGGACCGTAGTGTTTGCTGGGTCCAAGTCAGTGTTACTGGCTCTGTGTGATTTCAGGCAGGCAGTAAAGCTAAAGCTGGCCATTAGTGGCTCTTTAGAGAAGGACATCCACATTAAAATTTGATGTCATGGGCTGAAGTAGTTAAATAGACGGACTCAAGACAGAGAGAGAAAGTTCTTCACTGACAGATGGACACAGATGGCATTACACCACTCCACTTGTCAATTACAGTAGTAGTAGTTACAGTGCCTTCAGAAAGAATTCATACCCCTTGACTTATTCCATATTTTGTTGTGTTACAGCCGGAATTCAAAATTGATTAAATATATTTTTTTCCTCACCCATCTACACACACGGCGTAATGAGAAAGTGAAACATGTTTTTAGAAATGTTTGCACATTTATTGAAAATTAAATACAGAAACATCTCATTTACATAAGTATTCACAACCCTGAGTCAATACATGTTAGAATCACCTTTGGCAGCAATTACAGCTGTGAGTCTTTCTGGGTAAGTCTCTAAGAGCTTTGCACACCTGGATTGTACAATATTGTTACATTATTATTTAAAAAATTGAAGTTGGTTGTTGATCATTGCTAGACAGCCATTTTCAAGTCATGCCATACATTTTCTGTCTGATTTTAAGTCTAAACTGTAACTAGGCCACTCAGGAACATTCAATGTCGTGTTGGTAAGCAAAACTGTGTATATTTGGTTATTGTCCTGCTGACAGACCAGACTGAACCAGATTGTCCTCTAGGATTTTGCCTGTGCTTAGCTCTATTCCATTTATTTGTATCCTGAAAAACTCCCTTGCCAATGACAAGCATACCCATAACATGATGCAGCCACCACCATGCTTGAAAATTTGAAGAGTGGTACTCAGTGATGTGTTGTATTTGTCCCAAACATAACACTTTGTATTCAGGACTTCAAGTTAATATCTTTGCCACATTTTTTGCAGTTTTACTTTAGTGCCTTATTGCAAACAGGATGCATGTTTTGGAATATTTGTATTCTGTACAGGCTTCTTTCTTTTCACTCTGTCAATTAGGTTAGTATTGTGGAGTAACTACAATGTTGTTGATCCATCCTCAGTTTTCTCCTATCACAGACATTAAACTCTGCAACTGTTTTAGTCACCATTGGCCTCATGGTGAAATCCCTGAGCGGTTTCCTTCCTCTCCAGCAACTGAGTTAGGAAGGACGCCTGTATCTTTGTAATGACTGGGTGTATTGATACACCAGCCATAGTGTAATTAATAACTTCACCATGCTCAAAGGGATATTCAATGTCAGTTTTTCTTTTTTTTTTACCCATCTACCAATATGTGCCCTTCTTTGCGAGGCATTGGAAAACCTCCCTGGTCTTTGTGGTTGAATCTGTTTGAAATTCAGTGCTCAACTGAGGGACCTTACAGATAATTGTATGTGTGGTGTAGAGAGATTAGGTATTTAAGAAATCATGTTAACCACTATTATTGCACACAAGGTGAGTCAATGCAATTTATGTGACTTGTTCAGAAAATGTTTACTCCTGAACTTATTTAGGCTTGCCATAACAAAGGGGTTGAATACTTATTGACTCAAGACATTTCAGCTTTTCATTTTTAAATAATTTGTTTAAAAAATGACAAACATATTTCCACTGACATTATGGTGTCACGGGTGCTGTAGGTGGGTGTGGTGCAGGAATCAAGCGCAGGACGCAGAAACTAAGTCCAAAAGACTTTAGTGAAATATTAACTTAGTACACGAGCTCAACAAGCCCGGAGGCGAAATAAAGGCGCACTAACATGTGCGAAAAACCCTCTCCAAAACAACGGAGGGAAAACACGTAGCACAGAACACCTGACACACACAACGAGAACTAAATAGGACACTAATGAACACTAACTGGAAACAGGTGTCCAACATCAAGACAAAACCAAACGAACATGAAACATACAACGGTGGCAGCTAGTACTCCGGGGACGACGACCGCCGAAGCCTGCCCGAGCAAGGAGGAGGAGCAGCCTCGGCCGAAACCGTGACATATGGGGTGTTTTGTATAGGCCAGTGACAAAAAATGTCAATTTAGACCATTTTAAATTCACGCTGTAACACAACAAAATCTGGAGAAAAAGTCAAGGGGTGTGAATACTTTCTGAAGGCACTGTATTTAACCACCGCTACAGACATACTGACAAGTTAAGATGACCGCTTGACTGTGTACTGTATATGTCATTTGACTTTTATTCTAGTCTATTGGCTGAAAGGAATCAGAATGAGAAATGTCTCCTTTTTACACCCCTACTCTTCAAAACTACATGTTAATGACCACTGGCACAGTTGTATAATTCATTTAGTTCTATTGAACATAAGGAATGAGAAGGAGTTTAACTGTCTTTGTTCTGGGTGTTTATTTCACTGCTTCTCTTCACTATGTGGTTGATGTCTGTCTGCAGGTGTCAGATGGAGATGTCTAACTGTAATTACCGACTGACTGACTGACTGACAGGCCCAATGGCATCCTTCACTCTCTCTCTCTCACGCTGGATGCATCTCAATTTCATAACATTTTCAGAGGCTGGTGCCTCATTTTGATTAATGTTGCCATGACAACTACATAATTCATGAATTGTATTAGCCTTCCATTTGTCTTTTTCTGAATCGTAATTCACCGGGGCTTCGGTGGAGAGAAACTCTCTCTGCTTTTATCCTTTAGTGTCTGTCTACTCTTCCCTTAATCGCTCCATCCCCCCACCCTCCCCAGCTGAAATGCTGACGTGTTGCTTCCTTGGTGTGGGATGCAGGGAACCAGAGAGGCCCTACAGTCATGATGAACCTACAGGCCTTGCTTCTCATTTAAAAGATGGTCCCTCATCTGAACTGTATTGGTGTCTAACTAGCTCTACACTGACACCCATTGGCCACAGAGGAGGAAATGCTGCTTGTCACCCCAGAAGAACAGAGACATCTCTTCAATGATTTATAGAAATACAGTACTAGCTGGTAGAAAAACATTTAGTTTACAGTCTATGGAAACTGTATCGGAAATACAGTGGGGGAAAAAAGTATTTAGTCAGCCACCAATTGTGCAAGTTCTCCCACTTAAAAAGATGAGAGAGGCCTGTAATTTTCATCATAGGTACACGTCAACTATGACAGACAAATTGAGAAAGAAATTCCAAAAAATCACATTGTAGGATTTTTATTGAATTTATTTGCAAATTATGGTGGAAAATAAGTATTTGGTCACCTACAAACAAGCAAGATTTCTGGCTCTCACAGACCTGTAACTTCTTCTTTAAGAGGCTCCTCTGTCCTCCACTCGTTACCTGTATTAATGGCACCTGTTTGAACTTGTTATCAGTATAAAAGACACCTGTCAACAACCTCAAACAGTCACACTCCAAACTCCACTATGGCCTAGACCAAAGAGCTGTCAAAGGACACCAGAAACAAAATTGTAGACCTGCACCAGGCTGGGAAGACTGAATCTGCAATAGGTAAGCAGCTTGGTTTGAAGAAATCAACTGTGGGAGCAATTATTAGGAAATGGAAGACATACAAGACCACTGATAATCTCCCTCGATCTGGGGCTCCACGCAAGATCTCACCCCGTGGGGTCAAAATGATCACAAGAACGGTGAGCAAAAATCCCAGAACCACACGGGGGGACCTAGTGAATGACCTGCAGAGAGCTGGGACCAAAGTAACAAAGCCTACCATCAGTAACACACTACGCCGCCAGGGACTGAAATCCTGCAGTGCCAGACGTGTCCCCCTGCTTAAGCCAGTACATGTCCAGGCCCGTCTGAAGTTTGCTAGAGTGCATTTGGATGATCCAGAAGAGGATTGGGAGAATGTCATATGGTCAGATGAAACCAAAATATAACTTTTTGGTAAAAACTCAACTCGTCGTGTTTGGAGGACAAAGAATGCTGAGTTGCATTCAAAGAACACCATACCTACTGTGAAGCATGGGGGTGGAAACATCATGCTTTGGGGCTGTTTTTCAGCAAAGGGACCAGGACGACTGATCCGTGTAAAGGAAAGAATGAATGGGGCCATGTATCGTGAGATTTTGAGTGAAAACCTCCTTCCATCAGCAAGGGCATTGAAGATGAAACGTGGCTGGGTCTTTCAGCATGACAATGATCCCAAACACACTGCCCGGGCAACGAAGGAGTGGCTTCGTAAGAAGCATTTCAAGGTCCTGGAGTGGCCTAGCCAGTCTCCAGATCTCAACCCCATAGAAAATCTTTGGAGGGAGTTGAAAGTCCGTGTTGCCCAGCGACAGCCCCAAAACATCACTGCTCTAGAGGAGATCTGCATGGAGGAATGGGCCAAAATACCAGCAACAGTGTGTGAAAACCTTGTGAAGACTTACAGAAAACGTTTGACCTGTGTCATTGCCAACAAAGGGTATATAACAAAGTATTGAGAAACTTTTGTTATTGACCAAATACTTATTTTCCACCATAATTTGCAAATAAATTCATAAAAAATCCTACAATGTGATTTTCTGGAAAAACTTTTCTCATTTTGTCTGTCATAGTTGACGTGTACCTATGATGAAAATTACAGGCCTCTCTCATCTTTTTAAGTGGGAGAACTTGCACAATTGGTGGCTGACTAAATACTTTTTTCCCCACTGTACTGTTTTTGGCACCTTTTACAAAAATCTGACAAAACATTTGAATTTTACACTTTTAATTTGAGTCCCTATCTGAATTTAGATCAGATCTGTATGCAGAGGACGGATGTGTGCAAAGGATCATGGTAATTCCAGTTGAAGCAGTAATTATCTTTTAGTTGGCCGGTTTGTCCTTACTGGACTGACAGCAAGGGTCTGAGTTGAGATGTCCTTCATCGTTGTCCCCACTCACGGCTAAAACCAAACACACAAACACACACAGAGGTCCTGTCAAAACCAGTCACTTCACTTCAATTTGTCAGGGTTGGTCAGGGACATCAGTGCCAGTTGGTACACAAATTCCCTCATGTCTAACCCCTCCCTCCACCTCTCCCCTATAGTCCACACCTGCCTCGTCACCTCTCTCCCTCCCTCTCTCTCCCCCATTTCCCTCCCTCCCTCTTCATCCATATCACCTCTCTCCTCCCCTCCCCCCTATCCATCACCTCTCCCCTCTTCACCTCTCCCTCCCTCTCCCCCATTTCTCTCCCTCCCTTCCTCCTCAACTCTCTCCCTCCCTCTCTCTCCCCCATTTCCCTCCCTCCCTTCCTCCTCACCTCTCTCCCTCCCTCTCTCTCCCCCATTTCCCCCCACTCCCTCCCTATTCATCCATATCACCTCTCTCCTCCCCTCCCCCCTATCCATCACCTCTCCCCTCCTCACCTCTCCCTCCCTCCTCCATCACATTCTCCTGGCTGGTGGTGGCTGAGGTCATGGGTGTGGTTTTGGGTGTGTCTGTAGGGCTGTTCTGCCCTTCCCAGATCACTGTGGAACCTCTGTCTGCAGATTGTAGACGCCGGAGGGGCGAAGTCTTCTGGTCTCCGGGACTGAAGGACTGGGAGCCCAGCTTTCGATGGGAGCCCAGCTTTCGACGGCCCCCCAAACCTGAACGCAGTGGCAGCCCACCCAGTCCTCCCGCTTGGTCAGAGTCACCCAGGGAGGGGGCACGTCGCAGGGGGGAGGGGGAGACGGGGGCACTGCGGGGGTCTGTAGGAGAGAAGAGAGAGAACAGAGGTGAGAGATATAACAGGGAGTGAGAACGGAGGGGAAAGATGTAACAGGGAGAGAGAACAGAGGGGAGAGATGTAACAGGGAGAGAGAACAGAGGGGAGAGATGTAACAGGGAGAGAGAACAGAGGGGAGAGATGTAACAGGGAGAGAGAACAGAGGGGAGAGATGTAACAGTGTAGGGTGAGGGAGAGAGACAGAAAGAGAGGGAGGGAGAGAGAGACATATGAGGAGTAGTATCAGTACAAATGACTCATGTAGTGATTTGAATGTGATTTGTGTATAATAGTGTCTGTGGTCTCTCACGAGTTGTTCAGTGTGTGTCTGTCTGTCTGTATGGTCTCACCAGTCCCAGCAGCAGTCTGTGTGTCTGGTGGGTAGTCTGCACTGTCAGCCAGGTTCTCTATACTGCCAGCAGCGTAGAACAGAGCACGTCCCTCTCTCCCTCCTCCTCCTTTAGGCTTAATCAGCTTCTTCATCCTGTCTGCTATCCAGCTGGACTTCCTACAGAGAGGGATGGAGGGATGGAGGGAGGGAGGAAAGGAAGGAGAGATAGCGAGGGAAAGAGGGAGATCAAGATCAATAGGAAGTGTGGGAGATGGAGAGAGTGGGGGGACAAAAATAGGGATTTGGCCTTGGTCTGTGTCTGCATGTTTGTCTGCATCCAAACGAATTGCAGGAGTCCAGAAGAAACGCTACAAAGACTACAGTAAGGACCTATTGGAGCGATGCGACATCCATCCCTCAAACCTGGAACCTCTCTCGACAGGTCCACCTGTCAGCCCACCTGTGCTGTGGGATTCAACTCCTCCAAGACAGCATCTTTACAGAGGGCAATCAGCCTCCACAGACACATGATGTGGCAGCAGCACCAGCTGCGCTAACCCACACTTCTCCCCAATCTTAACGGCGCATCATTGACTTCAATGGACAACCAATGTGTGTGTGTGTGTGTGTGTGTTTACTTGGCCTTGCTGGGTGTATGCATGTTGGGGTCCAGGACTCTGTACTGATCCATAATCTTCTCCACCAGCTTCTGTTTCTCTCTACGCAACTCACCCATCTTCTCCCTGGAGAGAGGAGAGGAGATGCGAGAGGGAGGAGAGGAGAGACGGAAGAGAGGGTAGGAAAAGAGAGGAGAGGAGAGGAGAGATGAAAATTTAGGGGAAAATATAATAATATTTACGTTGTGTGTGTGTGTGTGTGTGTGTGTGTGTGTGTGTGTGTGTGTGTGTGTGTACTGACTGGTACTCTCTCTGCTGTGAGTTGTGCTGGTCCTTGCGCTCCAGGCTCTGCTCCATCAGGGCTCTGTTGTGATTGGTCAGACTCTGGTTCTGCTCCAACAGGTGACGGTTCTCCTCCTCCATGTTCCCCTTCAGCTGGGTCAGCAGCTACTCACACACACACAGGTTTCAGAATGATTTATAGTAAACAAGATAAGGTGTGTGGGTGGTCTAACATTACTATCCTTTTGGGTTCCAAAAGTCCTCACAAGGATAGTAAAACAAGGAACATTTGACAAGTGTGGACATTTCGCCGGTCCCCAAAAGGAAAAATGCTATTATGGCCTCAGGGGTTAGGTTTAGGGTTAGGTTTAGTTTTAGGGTTTGGGGTTAGGTTTAGGGTTAGGATTTTGAATGGGAATCCATTTTTTGGTCCGTCCCAACTTGGATAGGAAAAACCAACGTGTGTGTGAGACCCTCCCTTCCTCCTGACCTGGTACTGGTTGGTAAGGCGGTCGGTGCTGAGCTCCAGTCTCTGGTTGTTCTCCCTCAGAGAGCTTATCTCTCCCTCCAGCCTGGTCCTCTCCAGCTGGGCAGCACTCAGCTCCCCTCGCAGCACCGAGCCCTGGGCCAGCAGCTCACTCTGTAACTGGGCCGACTCCCTCTGCACACCCTGCAGCCTGGGAGAACAGAACAACATACATTACAACACAACCAGACAAAATAAGACGGTGAACCAGCAACTCAGGCTATTTGTCAGTCAAACAACCAACTGCTTGGTGTCAGATTGAATAGATCAGGGATGAACTTAATAGATCAAGGATGAACTGAATAGATCAGGGATGCACTGAATAGATCAGGGATGAACTGAATGGATAAGGGACGAACTGAATAGATCCGGGACGAACTGAATTGATCAGGGATGAACTGAATGGATAAGGGACGAACTGAATAGATCCGGGACGAACTGAATTGATCAGGGACGAACTGAATTGATCAGGGACGAACTGAATTGATCAGGGACGAACTGAATAGATCAAGGATGAACTGAATAGATCAGGGACGAACTGAATAGATCAGGGACACAATGAATAGATCAGGGATTAACTAAATGGATCAGGGATGAACTGAATAGATCAAGAAGTTATATTAAATGAAATAGGTTGAAGAGAATAAGTGATGACGGAGCAGTTAGTTGTTTGACTGACAAATAGTATGAGAGAGGTTGTTGTTTTTTACCTCTCATAATCCTCTTTCAGTCTCTCTAGTTCTCTTTCTCTCTCCACATTCTTCTGCACCTCTCCCTCCATCTTCTCTCTTTCCATCTTCATCTCTGTTTCTTTCTCCTCCAGCTGGGATTTGAGACCCAGGAGCTCCTGATACCTGGAGAACATGAAGGTGTTATGAACATTGATATGACTTATACTTAAACACTCATTAAGGTGTCATGACTGATTTCATAAACTTTATTTTATCAGGGGGGTTTTCACAAGTCAGTTTACAGTGTATTCAAGCATATAGAATTCCAATCAGACTGGTTTCATAAAGTTAACAATGTCTTATGTTTAAATAAAGTGTTACTTGGTGTTCCCTACTTTCCCTCCAGCTCCCTGTGTTCCCAACCTTCCTTCCAGCTCCATGTGTTCCCAACCTTCCCTCCAGCTCCCTGTGTTCCCTACCTTCCTTCCAGCTCCCTGTGTTCCCAACCTTCCCTCCAGCTCTCTGTGTTCCCAACCTTCCCTCCAGCTCCCTGTGTTCCCAACCTTCCCTCCAGCTCCATGTGTTCCCAACCTTCCCTCCAGCTCCCTGTGTTCCCTACCTTCCCTCCAGCTCCCTGTGTTCCCTACCTTCACTCCAGCTCCCTGTGTTCCCAACCTTCCCTCCAGCTCCCTGTGTTCCCAACCTTCCCTCCAGCTCCCTGTGTTCCCTACCTTCCCTCCAGCTCCCTGTGTTCCCTACCTTCCCTCCAGCTCCCTGTGTTCCCTACCTTCCCTCCAGCTCCCTGTGTTCCCTACCTTCCCTCCAGCTCCCTGTGCTGTGTCTCCAGGTTACGGTTACTGCTCCTCAGGTGGGAGTGTCTATCCAGCAGCTCCTCTAGCTCTGCCTCCTGCCTCTGCTGCAACGTTGTCATTCGCTCCTGGTCTCTCCTCAGCCCCTCCGTCCTGGCCAATGACTCCTCATGCTCCCTGGCCCACACCTTAGACTCCGCCTCCAGAGCAGCACACCTGGCCTCGCTTTCGCTGCACCTCGCCAACACTGCTGCATGCTGGAAGCTAAGGGATGCCTGCTCCACCTGGGGGGGGGTTATCAAACACTGTGACTCTGACACAGGTGACAGTACTACAGTCTCTGAAGTGGCGAGAGGACCCAGTTTCAGGATAATAACTATATAAAACAATAGTAGTATGATACCTGTAGCTGAGTGTTGAGTGTCTGCAGCTTGGTGCAGGTCTCCTGCAGGGTGATAGAGTGATGTTGCAGGGTGTCTATCTGCTCCCTCAGGTGGCTACAGGCGGACTGGGACTGAGACAGCTGGGATAGCAACACCTCCCGCTCGGCGCCCACCGCTGCATTCTGAGGGGGAGGTGAGAAAGAGATGATATGACTAGAGACAGTTGACAATCACATGACAAATTGTCACAGCATATATCAGCAGATTAGAATTTGAGAGGTGAACACACACAGACACACACCTCCCGCTCCACACCCACCACTGCACTCTGAGAGGGAGGTGAGAAGGGGGGGGATAGTAGAGGTTTATGAAGAGTTTATTAAAACTAAAATATGTGATAAGTGTATAAGCAGAATATAGTGGCAGACTGGAGGACAGGGTGTGGTCCTCTGTAATTAGCTTCTGCTTATCTACGACAAATGATATGGCACAGCAAATATCAACAAAAACAACGAGTGGTGAACACACATACCTCTCTCTCCAGGTCTATCAGTCGTTCACTCATAGACCAGTCCATCTTCTCTACTCCAGCTTTTGGGGGCGTACGGAGGTCATGGCCCTCCTTTGGTTGGGCATCTTTAGCCTCTGGGTGCTCTAATGGGAGTGTGTCTGAGGATTTAGCCTTCTGTGTGTTAGCAGGGCTTTCTGGTGGAAAATTACCAGGGACGGCATCTCTCTCCCACTTCTCTGAAAGAAGAAGGTCAGCGGTAACTGTCTTCAGTTCAGCCTCTGCCCTCTCCAACTCCTGCTTCAGCCGTGCAGCCTCATTGGACAGTTTTTGGGACTGCACCTTCTCATTGGCTAGCTCCTGTGGGAAAAGGAGAGGATGAAAACGGATTTCTAGGCTCAAGGCACACATACACACACACACACACACACACACACACACACACACACATACACACACACACACACACACATACATACACACACACATACACACACATACACACACACACACACACACACATACACACACACACACACCTGATTCAGAGATCTGATTTTATCCTGGGTTTCTGTGTTCAGCTCTTTAAGCTCCTGGCTCTCCTTCTCCAGACCCTGTAGCCGAGTACCCAGCTCCTTCTCCAGACCCTGTAGCCGAGTACCGAGCTCCTTCTCCAGGTCCTGTAGTTGAGCACAGAGCTCCTTGGATTGAGACAGCTCCTGACACACACGCCTACAGAGACAGAGAGATCAACTAGGTCAGACCCATTATACGTTAAAAGCTCGGAAACACACTGTTTGTAAATGGAGGGGACTGTTCTGCTACCTCTATTTTAAAATAATTACGTGTGTGTGTGTGTGTCCGCGTGCGTGTGTGCAGGTCCAGGTGTGTGTGTAACACCTGTGCTCTGTCTCCAGACTGCAGGCCCTCTGGTTGCTGTGTTCTAGGGCTGATGCTGTACTCTGTAACTGCTGCCTCAGCCTGGCCGCCTCCCTCTCCCTCTGCCTCTGCTCCTTCCGTTGGCTTTCCAGCTCTCCCTGACACGCCTCCTTCTCCTGCTCCAATCGCGAGGCCTCCAGCAGAGCCTGGTCCCGCCCCCGAGTCAGAGACTCCACCTCTAGTGCTACCTCGCGAAGCTCCGCCTCTAGCTCCTCCTCATTGCGCCGTGAGGATTCCAGACTCCTCCCCTGGCGCTCTAGCTCCGCCCTCAGGGCTTGGGTCGTCAGCTCCAATTGGTCACCCTGGCAAACAAGGTAGCGTTCAGGATCACAGTATTCAGTGACATTGTGTAACCTAGACTTGATCTTTCTGTTGGTAGCAGTGTGTACTGTGTGTGTTGTGCTGAGTAATGTGTGTGTGTTTTGCAGTGCATAGTGTGTGTATTGCAGCAGTGACACCTTGCGTTGGGCAGTGCGTAGGGTGTCCACAGAGCTACGGAGGGTCTCTCTCTCTCTCTCCAGCGTGGCTCGCTCCCCCTCCAGAGTAGCGATGACCGAGGCCTGCATCCGCTGCAGCTCAGCCTGGCTCCGCAGACGACATAGCTCCTCCTCCATCTGCAGGCCCTCTGCCTGCAGCACCTAACACACACCAGAGAGGAATGATGTGGAATGGACAGAGGGACGGACCATCTGACAGACTGACACACTACAGTAAGGAGGACTAGGAAGAATAAGGGTGGAATTAATGGACAGATGATGGTACCCTATGGAAGACTATGGATGGGCGGACAGATGGATGGATGGATGGACAAGGGATTAAGTAGCTGTCTGCGACAGTTGCAATGTGTAAGGGGAAAGCCCTATGACTCTACTGGCAGAGTAATGATTGTCTGATGGTGATGGGTTCCATACCTCTATCTGTCTCTTGGCCTCTGCCAGGCTCTCTGTAGCCTTCCTCAGTCTCTGAACCTCGGCCTCCAGTAGCACCAGTTTCTGCTCAGCCTCCCAGGCTTTCCTGCTCTGTTCCCCAAGCTTGGTGCGCAGGTCCTGGGCTACAGACGCCTGTCTGTCAGCCTCCTCCAGGGCCTGCTGGAGCTCAGAGGCCAGGCGCTCCATGTCGGGCCCAGGGAGCACACACACGTCTTTTTCACTGAGTTCCACTGAATTTTCTTTCTCTTCTCTCTCCTTTGTTTTTGGTAGTTTATCTTCTTCAGTGGTTGGGCTGGGGTCTTGTATCTCTTTCCGGTCAATATCTGCCTTCCCAAGATCTCCTTCCTTCTCATTTGTAACATGTTTTATCTCTCTCCCGATCTCCTTCTCACGTTCTGCTTCTACTCTCTTATTGGGTTTCAGCGCCTGAATCTCTACTTCCACCTCTCTCTCTTCCGGATGGAGCAACTCTGCCCCAACTCCAGCTTCTCTTTGGGTTCTGATGATGTTGGCTCCCCTCTCACTGTCCAACCCTCTCCGAGCAGTACCCTCCCCTTCTCCTCTTGAGGACGACCCTTGGACTCCCCTCTCTCCCCTCTCCTCCCTCTCTCCCTTCTCTTGTACTTCCTCAATACTTTGATGCTTTGTAAACAGCAGTTCCAGGCTCTTTTTCAAAGTGGCATTTTCGTTCTTGATGTTATGAAACTGAGAGTGGAGAGGAGGGTAGACAATGACAAGAACAGTTAATGTGGCCCCTCTAAACAGTTCTATGGGAAACATGCTGGCATTTACTACTCTTCCAGCTAGACGTCTTATACTATTTAAGTGGAAGGATCGGTTTCCTCCTACTTTTAACCATTGGATAAAGGAAGTTATGCAACATCTCAAGCTAGAGAAAATACGCTACTCCATTAGGCGATCTGCAATTACATTTTATTAATATCTGTCAACCTTTCCTATCCTTTGTAGAAGACATGGACCCAGCTAATTTCACAACTCCATAAATCAACCCAAATTAGAATTTGTATCATTATTTTTACTCTTTTTTACTTTTTGTTTTATAATATCTTTGTATATTTTTAAAAATATTTGATTACATCTACATACATGTCAGACGACGCAGTGAAGTTACATCTAGATACATGTCAGACGACACAGTGAGGTTACATCTAGATACGTCAGTGTAACGGTTTAGTGAACCACACCCGCATGATGAGTAACGTTCTCTTAGACCTGAAAACGTTTGTTAGCCTCCTGAGCTAATGCCTAGGCTTTAGCTCAGAGGGCTAACACAGACTTGTCCAAACCCAGTCGGTCACATCAGCTCACCTCTCTTAGTGTGTTCTGATGTTCCGCCTCCAGACAGGCCAGCTCCTCCCTCACCTCCGGCAAATCAGCTTGCTGCAAAATATATCAGACAGTTGGATCCTCCAATAGCAGTGCCCTTAGCCTGGACACTAATACAAGTACTTGGCCAGCCAAAAGGCTCCCTGTGTAGAGTCTCATTCTTCTCAAGGTTACTTTTCCTTGCTACTGTTGCCTTTGTTTGCACTCTGGAGGTTTACTCTAGATGTAACAGGGTTATATTGGTGATTCCCCTTGCCACTTTATTGTTAAGCCAATGGGTTTTTGGTTTTGTCTTGCCTTCACCTACTCAACATGGCATCTTATTGGCTGGTTGGCGTAGCTTGCTTACGAGGGAGGATGTTTCAGTTAGAATCGTCCCAGTGAACAAGCACCAAACCAGCGGTAAGTTGTTGGTTGCAAAGCACTGTACGTCAAAAGTGATTTTTATACTCCCAAGTGATGATGTAAATGTATAATTTATATCAATTTGTTTGTAAATGTTATTCGAACATCACACATAAGATGCAGTGTTTTATGGTGAATATTTGTTGTGCATTTTGTTGTAGAGAATTCCAGCTAATACTAGCTAGCAACTTACTGTGTCTGGTGGGGGGTTTGTATATTTTGTACAGTGCGTGAGTGCAGAGTTGGATGGTGAGCCGTGCGTTGCATGACGTGCAATTTTGTGCTGTTCCTATCAGGTACATTGTTAAAGATATTATATTGTAATTGTATTATTTTGGTAACTACATGCCCCAGTGAACAAGCACCAAACCAGTGTGCGTGAGTGCAGAGTTGGATGGTGAGCCGTGCATTGCATGACGTGCAATTTTGTGCTGTTCCTATCAGAATAAAGCTCCATGACTGGTGTTACAAGATGGAGTTCGTGTTGATGATTGATTGTACACCAACGCAAGAAGAGTACTGTTACATAGACTCAATCCATTTTGATAGATTGACCCTCGTTGACCCTTACCCTCTGAACCCTGAACTCCTGTTCAGACTGCAGGTCCTCCAGACGTCTCCTCAGCTCAGCGTTCTCATTCTCAGCTCCCAGAAGCCTCAGTGACGACGCCTCACCCACCTCCACACTCAGAGGCTTAAGATCTGAGAGAACGAGAGAGAGACGAGAGAGAGAGAGAGAGAGAAGAGAGAGAGAGAGAGAGGAGAGGAGAGAGAAGGAGAGAGAGAGAGAGAGAGAGAGAGAGGAGAGAGAGAGAGAGAGAGAGGAGAGAGAGAGAGAGAGAGAGGAGAGAGAGAGAGAGAGAGAGAGAGAGAGAGAGAGAGAGAGAGAGAGAGAGAGAGAGAGAGAATTGCATTGCTTTGGGAACAGTGGTACCCATTCATGCCAATGAAGCTTATTTGAATTTGAATTAGAGAGGAGGAGTAGTTGACAATAATCAAACATTTTAACTGAAAAGACACACAACAGACAGACAGGCAGACTGACTGACCAATCTCTTCTCTTAGCTCCTCTCTTAGCCCAGCCTCCTCGTCAGACTCCACATCTGATTGGTGAAAATGTAGAGCAGCTGTCATTGTGCCTGTATTGTTGTTGTTATGTCTAAGCTCCTGTCTAAGCTCCGCCTCCAGGCCCATGTTCATCTCCAAGAGCTCATCGACCCTCTGCCTCTCAGTGTCCCGCTCCTACACACACACACACACACACACACACACCAACAAATTAAGGAAAATGTCTACGTGAGCCCGGCCAGCAGATGCCAAATTCCTTACTTGTGATTCAGAAACACATTACCACACACACATTACCATCATTACCTACCCCCCTCCAGGTCTATGAGTCTCTGTCGCAGCAGTAGATGGTCCCTCTCCAGCTCCCGTAGGCTGGAGCAGCGTTGCCGTGTGTCCGCCAGCTGCTCCTCCAGCAGGACCCGGGTCTCCTGCAGCGCCACGCACAGCTGCTGCTGCTCCTACAGGTGGCGCCACACAGAGACAGGGGACAGAGACAGAGAGAGACAGAGACAAGGGATAGAGACAGAGACAGGGGACAGAGACAGGGGATAGAGACAGAGACAGGGGATAGAGACAGAGACAGGGGATAGAGACAGAGACAGGGGATAGAGACAGAGACAGGGGATAGAGACAGAGAGAGAGACAGACAGGGGATAGAGACCAGAGACAGGGGATAGAGACAGAGACAGGGGATAGAGACAGAGACAGGGGATAGAGACAGAGAGAGACAGAGACAGAGACAAGGGATAGAGACAGAGACAGGGGATAGAGACAGAGACAGGGGATAGAGACAGAGACAGGGGATAGAGACAGAGACAGGGGATAGAGACAGAGACAGGGGATAGAGACAGAGACAGGGGATAGAGACAGAGAGAGACAGAGACAAGGGATAGAGACAGAGACAGGGGATGGAGACAGAGAGAGACAGAGACAAGGGATAGAGACAGAGACAGGGGATAGAGACAGAGAGAGACAGAGACAAGGGATAGAGACAGAGACAGGGGATAGAGACAGAGACAGGGGATAGAGACAGAGACAGGGGATAGAGACACAGAGAGAGACAGACAGGGGATAGAGACATAGAGAGAGAGAGAGACAGGGGATAGAGACAGAGACAGGGGATAGAGACAGAGAGAGAGAGACCGTGGGATAGAGACAGAGAGAGAGAGAGGACAGGGGATAGAGACAGAGACAGGGGATAGAGAGAGACAGAGACGGGGACAGGGGATAGAGACAGAGAGAGAGAGAGACAGGGGATAGAGACAGAGACAGGGGATAGAGAGAGACAGAGACGGGGACAGGGGATAGAGACAGAGACCGAGACAGGGGATAGAGAGCGAGAGAGAGACAGGGGATAGAGACAGAGAGAGAGACAGGGGATAGAGAGAGAGACAGGGGATAGAGACAGAGAGAGAGACAG
>NC_140019.1:32580328-32697035 GCF_964263955.1 Coregonus lavaretus | reverse complement strand
GAGCGAGAGAGAGAGCGAGAGAGAGAGAGAGAGAGAGAGAGAGAGAGAGAGAGAGACAGAGAGAGAGACATCACCTGTACAGCACATCCCAGTAAAAGCAATAGCAATCTCCTCAACTCCTCCACTGCTGCCTCTGAAAACACAGTTACAGCTCTTATGACTATCTTGTTCCCATCACACTCTCATAGACAACATAGGAGCCCAATCAAAGATACTGTACTTTTTTAACTGGCTCTTTTTACCTGTTAGGGGGTCTTGCCCCAAAATGGCAATGTTCGGAAGAGGCATCAGAATCAGCTGCTGCAGGTCTTCCTAAAGACAGAATGAGAGGGTTTGAGCAAACGAAGAGCTTGAAGGGATTAAAGTATTTATTGATTGTCATTTCCCTAACCACATTGCAGTTACTGTATTCAAATCAACATTGAAATGACAAAACCTTCCACTAGTACCCTGCTGGCCAGTTCAGTTTAGAATACAAACACAGAAGACGTAAGAGGGGAAAATAGGGCTATTTGTTCACGTATGTTTCTACGTAGTATGATGGCTATATTTGGTTCTCAGGCACAAGCCCTGGTAGAGAGAAATTAGGCTGCAGATTAACCACATGCTGCTGGTGGTTTAAGGTTTTACAGCACTGCCAGTGTGACCAGGAAATACAAAGCATGAAGTGAAACCACAAGAAACAAAATGACATCGTAGCAACACCAAACAAGACGGAACTGTTGTCATGACAAACAGTCCTGTCAATAAATTGTATCCAAAACATTTCTGAATATTCCCTGAATATTCCTTGAAACTCGCTGGTGTCCCTCCCATGATGCTCCACTGTTCGGAGGGTTTGAATGACTTATCAAAAGCAGGAATTGAAACAGTGAAGACTCATGTTTTTGTGTGTTTTGTACATTGTATCGGACTAAAGTTCATTTCTCAGAGAGATTTGCCTGGATGTCTCCCTAGGCTCAAGTCTGGACCTTGCGCAGTAAATTACTCTTCCTGAGATGTGATTGTGTATCAAACACGACACAAATACCAATACCTGGTAGAAGGCCCTGAGGTGTCGGTTGAGGATGGAGAAGTTCTGGACTCTGAGCATCTGGTCGTCTCTCCCACTGCGGTACAAATGCTCCAGCTTGGGGTTGGGGTCTCTGGGAATGACACACAGACAGACAGACAGACAGAGGTGAAAGGCACGGCTTATTTAGTACAACAGCCAGAGTGGGGCTTGAGCCAGTGTGCACTTCTACTTGTGCCATAAAAGCCCTCACCTCTTGGCAGAGGTATCTATCCAACCCAGTATTTCACCAGCTATAATACCTTTGATTGGGTAAAGTAAAATAAATGTATTACATTGAATCCTTCAGTACACATTCCTTGCCCACAACATTTGAAGCCTGTGCAAAGGTGTGAACTTACATGACCCTCATGACCTCGTTGAGAAAGATCCCATTGGTCAGCCTCAGGTAGCGCTCATGGGAATTCTGGGACTTGGAGTTCACCTCCATGTACTGGTTGTAGAGCATGACGTTGTCCTCCCTGTCCACTACATCATCAAAGAGCTGTACCTGAGGGAGAGGGGGATCCTATTAGGGGCTTTAATTCAATCCGTAGCGCTGAAGATCCGTTTTATAGTGTGATTGACAATTAATGTCGCGGAGACTGCATTCACGGTAAACGCTGTATACACTATATATAGAAAAGTGTGTGGACACCCCTTCAAATTAGTGGATTCTGCTATTTCAGCCACACCCGTTGCTGACAGGTGTATAAAATCGAGCACACAGCCATGCAATCTCCATAGACAAACATTGGCAGTAGAATGGCCTTACTGAAGAGCTCAGTAACTTTCAACATGGCACCGTCATCGAATGCCTTCTTTCCAACAAGTCAGTTCGTCAAATTTCTGCCCTGCTAGAGCAGCCCCGGTCTAGGAGCAACAACGGCTCAGCCGCAAAGTGGTAGGCCACACAAGCTCACAGAATGTAACCGCTGAGTGCTGAAGCGCGTAAAAACCATCTGTCCTCAGTTGCAACACTCACTGACGAGTTCCAAACTGCCTCTGGAAGCAACATCAGCATAAGAACTGTTCGTCGGGAGCTTCATGAAATGGGTTTCCATGGCCGAGCAGCCGCACACATGCCTAAGATCACCATGCGCAATGCCAAGCGTCGGCTGGAGTGGACTCTGGAGCATTCGGAACACGTTCTCTGGAATGATGAATCACGCTTCACCATCTAGCAGTCCGACAGACGAATCTGGGTTTGGCGGATGCCAGGAAAATGCTACTTGCCCCGATCCATAGTGCCAACTGTAAAGTTTGGTGAAGGAGGAATAATGGTCTGGGGCTGTTTTTCATGGTTCGGCCTTAGTTCCAGTGAAGGGGAATGTTAACGCTACAGCATACAATGACATTCTAGACGATTCTGTGCTTCCAACTTTGTGGCAACAGTTTGGGGAAGGCCCTTTCCTGCACAAAGAGAGGTCCATACAGAAATGGTTTGTCGAGATCGGTTTGGACGAACTTGACTGGCATGCAAAGAGCCCTGACCTCAACCCCATTGAACACCTTTGGGATGAATTGGAACGCCCACTGCGAGCCAGGCCTAATCGCCCAACATCAGTGCCCGACCTCACTAATGCTCTTGTGGCTGAATGGAAGCAAGTCCCCGCAGCAATGTTCCAACATCTAGTGGAAAGACTTCCCATAAGAGTGGAGGCTGTTGTAGCAGCAAAGGGGGGACCAACTCCATATTAATGCCCATGATTTTGGAAAGAGATGTTCGATGAGCAGGTGTCCACATACTTTTGGTCATGTAGTGTATGTTGGCTCAATCGGAAATTACCTTTAAATGTGAACCTCGCTACAACGCAGATATTCTGCGCTACGGATTGAATCGAGGCCTAAATTACTCTATTAACAAGTTGCTATATGTAATTTTATGGGTGAAACCATAGAAACAGAATATACAACCTAAACAATATCTATGGAGTCCATAAGGGGACCCACTGCTAACAGAGAAAAGTGTTATCTAGAATATATGGTGTAGATCAATGAAACCCGAGATGGTCATTTTTTACTGAGAAATAATGACTATATAGGGAATAGGAAGTGACAGCTATAAGGAAAAACAACACGATACATCCTATGAGCCAGTGTAGAGAAAGCTGTGAAAAGGAGAAGTTTGAGAACTAAGTGTTGTTTGCTGTCCTTTTCATGTGACGAAAGTTATGACAAGCATCTGATTCAAGTTCAACCCATTTATGTTCTTATAACTTTTGTAAATAAAGAGTTATACATCATTTATAAAAAGGCATAATCTCATATGTGAGAAAGACATTTTATTTAAACGTCATTTATTTACAGGATTCTAATGTATTTATACTCCATAAAAGCAAAACAACAGCAATAGGCTATGTGTTTTTATGTTTTATAAAAGACTATTCATCATCACGTATATCTAGGCCTACTACTATAGCACCTGAAAGTGATTTAAATAAGCTTTGACACATACCCAAGTAACCAACGCACTTTCCATGAATTCTTCTAGAATGTCCATTAAGTTAGAGTCCATGGTGTCGCATAAAGAATTTACAAACTTCTATAAAAAATATAAATAAAATATATCCTACAGTATTAAAGCAATTGTACTAACAACTGAAAAAGAGATTCCATTCTGTGTTTGTCATTTCAGTTCCCCTCCCTCTCTCTTCCTCTATCTCACTTTTTCAGTTAATGCTGGTGGTGAGCACGTTGCAAAACCACACCGGAATTTCTAAACGCACACATTTCATTAGGGTTGTAGGTCTACCCGGAACAATCACAACCTTTACCAGTGAGTTTGTTTCCATAAAACAAAGGCGCTCAAAGAAAAATGAGTAGGCGGTTTGAGATGGATGGAAAATATTAGACTACTTTGTGCGCACTGTGGTATCTTGCCTAGACGTTTGTAACAATGTTTCTTTACAGTTCACTTATTCAGCTGTTTGTAGCCTATGCATCAAGATTGATCAAGATATACTCTAAACAATTTAGGGTACAGTAGTAGGCCTCGACGCGCTTTCAGGTGTAATGCAATGGCGAACCCTGGTGGAAATAAGGTGTAAAGGTCGGTAGTCTACTATCTATGAACATTCTACTTAACAAAGCTGTTGAATGAACATTGTCGTAAAACACACAGATCAGAGTGTATTAACCATTTAACAAAGGAACAAAATAAACAGCCAATACAAAATAAAACAAGTTTGCTATGTGTAAGATATTGCACAGTTTATAATGCACTCGACATTTTTTTGTTTGTTGTCAAAACATAATGGAAAATGTAATTACAACTTTCTACGTGACCACACTTTGACGTGAACTTTCTCCAAACCCTGTCCATTGTTATGGTATGTTTGATGGTCATACATCTCCAGTGTTTCTGTTGCTGTGCAGGGAAATGTTGTAGCAGTAGTCTAGGGATTAACTATATTAGGATTATGAAGGTGTTATGAGAGGTGTCAGAGTATACCTAGCAGGCCAGATGACATTGTACAGTCACTCTGCTCCATACTCTCACAGGCCTACAGTAGCCTAGGCCTACATCTATCTATCTATCTATCTATCTATCTATCTATCTATCCATCTATCCATCTATCCATCTATCCATCTATCCATCTATCCATCTATCCATCTATCCATCTATCCATCTATCCATCTATCCATCTATCCATCCATCCATCTATCCATCTATCCATCTAGTACAAAAGGACTGAACTCTGCAAATCCATTAAAAGCAACTAACTTTAATATATTAAATGCCTGATGCCAACTTCACATGACCTTAACATGTTACTTAGAAGTGCGTTAACAAACTCTATAGCCAGTCCAGTATTAAATTGACTGTAGGCCTTCTTCTGTTACCTGTGGGATTTAGATTTTGTCTGATCTGAATCAAAGATCATCAGAACATTAGTGTACTTCAAAGTGTATGTGTGTGTGTGTTTTAATTTACTTATGTACCAGTATGTGAATATTGTTTTTGAGTATTTACTAAATATATGTGTGTGTTCTTGGGTGCCTTTCAGTATTCCGTTTTGACTTTAATTGTTCTTGACCACATTAAACATCCCCCCCCCCCTCCCAAGGCTTGATTTATTGTCCATTAAGAGCAACAGGACACAAAAGGTTTAAGAACATCTGCATTGTTAGATTTTGTCAAGTCTTGTCTGTGCAGAGCATGGTTATATATTATATTTCCATCTAGCTGGACGTGGCTGCCTTCTCGCCGTCTGCCCCTGCTTCTGCCTCATCACCTGCTTCCACCTGTATTGATAAAGAGACGGGACACCATTAGGTTATCTTCTCTGGAACATCTTTAGTGAGATACAGCCAAATGCATTACACAAAGCATTGTGGGTACTGTAGTACATCATGCTACACCAGCGGTCTGATCAGGAGGATGTATTGTTACAGAATGTTAAGATATTAACGTGTTGTGAAGAACAGGTACAGATGTAGGATCTTAATTTGAACACTCTTTTGTTGCTGAGAATTTTCCTGCACAGCAGGAAATGCAACCTTGTTTGAAAATTTCCACTTTGAATTTTCAGACTTGATTTGCACTAACGAAAAATGTATCAACCCCTACAAAAATGTACATTAATTATAATCCACATAATAATTTACATTTCCTGTTGCTGCAGGATTATTTTCCTGCTGTAGCAAACTGGCTCAAATTAAGATCCTACATCTGTGTGATTGGTCTGTCAGATCCACTAGGGACATTTTGTCAGCTCTATTTATTATCTTTCTATCTGCAACGTTTAGAGCGTTCCACGTCCCTGAACACACCCCTGATATGTTTCACAGAGCATTATGGGTACTGTAGTACACTACCTGTCCGAACTGCAGCAGTTTGAACACAGTGGTCTTGACATCCATCAGGGTCTCCTTAACCCCCTTCGCCAGGATGTAGCCCTCACTGTCAGCTTCAGGGTTCTCCGGGTCCATGCTCTCCAGAGCCGTCTGCAGGTAACGCAGGCTCACCAACACTGACATCTGTGGAGGTGATGTCACAGGGGTCAAGGTTCAACTCAAAGCCAAGGTTACAAAATGTATATCCACAGACACCTTACCACAGGGGCAGAGGTTGATGGTAACAAAATCACCACTGAAAACTACTGTCACCACATTACATTTACATCATTTAGCAGACGCTCTTATCATTACAGGGCAAAGGTCAATGTACATATTTTCTCTGTGTTTGTGCATATGTATACCTGCAGGGAGATGACCGACAGTACCCCGGGGCCGATGGTGTTCATGAGGCCCATGTAGTAGTCGACCAGCGCCTCTCTGCAGCCGCGGTTGTACAGGTTCAGCTCCTCACTCTGGTGCTCATAGTTGTAGTGGGCAGCGTTGTCAGTCAGGTGGTTCTGGAGGCAGGGCCGAGGGGAGCCGGGGTTACAGCAGCTGAAGGGGACTCCATCCATCAGGTAACGACCGTCCACATTGCTACGCACACGACTAGAGAGGAAATAGGGTAACAGTTTGATTGAGTGTTTCCATTGTACATTTTTACCTTGAATAAATGACACTGGCTTTGATGAAGACTGACACATTTATGAGATGGCAGTTGGATACATTGTGTATGGAAATCCCATGTGAGTCATCATCACCTCAGACAAGTCAGACAACTGTGGTTTGTGGGCTTAACTTCACCTCTCCTCTCCACGCCCTCTCTCTCTCACTTCCTCTCCTTCTCCCCCCTCTGTCCCCCCCACCCCCCTCCTCCCTCCATCCCCCCTCTCTCTCTCACTCCCTCTCCTCCTCCCCTCTCTGTTCCCCCCTCCCCCTTCCATCCCCCTCCATCCCCCTCCCCCTTCCATCCACCTCTCTCCCCCTCCATCCCCCCCTCTCCCATCTCTATCCCCCTCTCTCCCCCCTCCAGCCCCCCCTCTCTCACTCCCTCTCCTCCTCCCCCCTCCATCCCCCTCTCTGCCCCCTCCATCCCCCTTTCTCCCCCCTCCATCCCCCCCTCTCCCTCCTCCCTCCTCCATCCCCCCTTCTCCCTTCTCCCTCCTCCATCCCCCTCTCTCACTCCTTGACTTCTTTAGAGGTGAAGTCCAGGTATCTGTTGCTGATCCACTGCACCTCGAACCAGTCCCTGTAGTTGGTGTTGCCGCAGCAATGCAGTTCCATTTGTAGTCTGTCAATGGTCTCCTTCTGGAAGCAGCGGCCCGGGACATCCGTGTCCCGGTAGAACCGGATACCGTTCCTCAGGCCCACCTTGGATTGGACAGAGATTATGTCATAAAAGAGACCAGGAAGTCAAGGCTTGTTCTCAATTCATCTTTCCTGGATTCCTCATTTCCTATGTCCTTGCCGTCTTCTCAAAATGAATTGGAGGAAGAGGGGGGGACCTTGACCTTGACCTTGACCTTGACCTTCTCCTTCTCCTCCAATACGGATGTGGGGCAGGCGAGGAGATAGGATGCGAGGAATCACAGAAAAACTAATTGAGATAGGCTCCGAGTGTTGTCATTATGTTATTCAGTTGCATTCACCGTCTCATCCTTCTTCATCCCATCCCAGAGGCCCTTACCTTGAGGGACTCCTCGAGGTTTCCCTGCAGGGCGTAGCTGAGCACCACAGCAGACAGCAGCCAGACACACACCATCCACGCCAGGCCATACCAGGGCAGCAGGAAGGGCTTCCAGGGGGGGAACCGGGCAGAGTCCAGAGAGTCCTGACACACCCGCCCAGCAAACAGGTTGATCCCGATGGTTACCAAGCCCACCAGCATCAAAATGTTGGGCACCACGTGGATCTCTGTGTTGTCCATCACCTGGAGGGTCAAAGGTCAAATATAGGGTCACTGTACTATACCAGTTATAACAAATTAATAACAAAGGCAGTATACTAGTTATAACGCCGTAATAAACTACATCGAAACAATCTATCTATGTTACATTATAGAGCTAAGCATCAGAGGATATGTTCTGGCATGTACCATTCCATGATGATGATTCCATTTATGTATGTTCATATAAAGCAATATGAGTAATGGTAGTCAGCACCCTACATAACTACTTCTATTGCGCCACTACATCCACTTCAGTACTATGACACTATGTAAAGTGTAATCAACTACATAATTTGTCAGTTTTTTCTGTTGTATTGGTGTTATTGAGTTCAGGAATGTAGACGTTCTTGTTCTTTTTCAGTACGCCCCCCCCCCCCCCCCCCCCCCCCACACACAGCCACACACCAATACGCCCCCTCCACACTCACAGCCACACACCAATACGCCCCCCACACAGCCACACACCAATACGCCCCTCCCCCCACACACACAGCCACACACCAATACCCCCCCCCACACACACACACACACACACACACACAAAGCTTGTCCAGATTCAAGGCAACTGCATCATGACAGCCCGGTGTGAATAAAGCTTTGATAGGTGAAGGCGTGAGACAGACGCCACGCTGAGAGACACACTGAAAACACAACACAGTGGAACCAGCCAGGATAGACCACAGGAGCAGTAGAGACACAGACAGTTTTTTTTGTGTGTGTGCCGTGTGTATGCCGAGTGCCCGAAACGTGTGTGTGTCGTGTGTGAACAGGTGTGTGTGCTGTGTGTGTGTTATAGTGTCAGCCAGTACCTCTGCCCTGCGGAGCAGCTCGGTCTTGAGGTACACTCCCAGGGAGAAGGTGAAGGCCCCAGCCAGCACGGCCAGCCAGGACAGCAGCCACAGACCCTGGGCCAGACGCACACGCCTCTGCAGGGGGAACTGCAGCTTCAGCAGCGCCATGGCTGGTGCTCACAACAACCAACACAGGACTCAGAGAGAGAGAAAAGGACGGAGGGAGGAGATGTTGGGATAATCAAGTAGAGAGAGATAACAGTGAAGGATGGGGAAAGAATATTGGTAGGTTCAAAGAAGGAAAGTTCTGGGCAATAAAGAAGGTGGACTACCGCGATTCATAGGAGTAGGTTATGCGAAGGTTGTTATATTAGACAGAGAAGGATGGCTTGGCCTTTCCAGGGTGCGTTGGTGAGTTATTATCAGGTTGATCTCCTGTAAGTTGTTCATGTGGGTTGAGATAAGAAGGGAGATCCGTCTGATGGTGAAGGACAAGTTTGGGTTGGGACGATAATCCAAAATGTTCACGTAGAAAGGAAAATATTAGAAATCTCCGTAGTAATCCAATTGAAGTCGTGAGACAAAAACTGAAGGCCAAGAAAATAATTAATCTAATAGATATTTGATCATCCACGTCCTTTTTTGACAGCAAAACTATGATCCTTCAAATCATCAGGTTATGGTTGCACCACGACAGTGACTCTTCGATTCACACAATTACTGACGATGACAACACCCGTTTGTTTTGGATGGAACCCCTCTGGTGTGGTCTGTGAGTGGTCAAGGTGCACCCCTAAATTCCTGCTGTGCCCATGGTGGAGGACACGGACTGGCCAATGTCGAGGGTACAGTATGGATATGGTAATCCCCCCATCATAGTCCCTGGGATCCTATTAGGACAGGAGCACCAATGGGAAAGCAGGCCAGTGTCTGATCAGCAAACCAGCACTGGGCCTACAGGTTGGATTTGACGGTTATGACAGATAGACAGATAGACAGGTAGACCGGTAGACAGATAGACAGATAGACAGGTAGACAGACAGATAGACAGATAGACAGATAGACAGATAGACAGATAGACAGGTAGACAGATAGACAGGTAGACAGGTAGACAGACAGATAGACAGATAGACAGATAGACAGATAGACCGGTAGACAGACAGATAGACAGATAGACAGATAGACAGGTAGACAGGTAGACAGATAGACAGGTAGACAGATAGACAGATAGACAGGTAGACAGATAGACAGGTAGACAGACAGATAGACAGATAGACAGGTAGACAGGTAGACAGACAGATAGACAGATAGACAGATAGACAGATAGACAGGTAGACAGATAGACAGATAGACAGATAGACAGGTAGACAGATAGACAGGTAGACAGACAGATAGACAGATAGACAGGTAGACAGGTAGACAGACAGATAGACAGATAGACAGATAGACCGGTAGACCGGTAGACAGGGGGGCAGGGCAACACAATGCCACAGATGTCTAAAGTTTTGAGGGAGCGTGCAATTGGCATGCTGACTGCAGGAATGTCCACCAGAGCTGTTGCCAGATAATTGAATGTTCATTTATCTACTGTAAGCTGCCTCTAAAACGTCTAGAGAATTTGGCAGTACGTCCAACCGGCCTCATAACCGCAGACCACATGTAACCACGCCAGCCCAGGACATCCATGCTGAGGAGAGTATTTCTGTCTGTAATAAAGCCCTTCTGTAGGGAAAAACTCATTCCCATGGCTGCACCCCATGTTCAGTATAGGTTAGAATAGGAGAGAGAGTGATGGCTTAACACAGGAAGTGGGTAATGTTTGGGAAAGACAAATCAAGAAACCTTGTCAGACATGTTTAGAATTAGTCATTTTATTGATCTACAACATGAAACGTATTTGGGGGGGGGTGACAGAAACTTTATACAGTTTTAGCTAAGAGAGTTTATTAGGATGGACAGCATAGCATTCATAAGTAAGGCCCTGTGTTTTGGACAATCATGTCACAAGACCTGGATTTTAACCTTTATTTAAAGCTTTTTCATCAAACTGTCCCCTTTTCTTTTCATGTCAGATGGTCCAGCTCCATCCTCAGACAACTGCTTTATTTTCTGGTGTAATTCACATCTCTGGATAAGGTTTCAAATAAAGGTTAAAATCTAGGTATTGTGACATAGTAGCCCAAAACACATGGGGTAATCTGTTAATAGCAGCTGGATCGATGTTATTCAGATATGAAGGTTACTTCATTGGCTTACTGGAGCTTACAAAATAGCAGTCATTGTTACAAAATAGAAAATTCTACGACAAAAAAACTATTTCAATTCTGCATCACTTCATAAGGGAAAGGAGGGACTGTACCACATTGCAAACTTGAATTAATAATTACATCCTATATATACGTAAAATAATTGTTTAAGTCTAATACTTTCTTTACCACCGCACAACAAGACATTTGGGAAGGAAACAGAATGTAATATTTACAATACCATCACTCAAATGTATAGTGACATTTAGTGAGTCAAATAAATGCAGAACTACAGGCCTCAAACATCACAAAGAAACCAATACAATTTGAACAATCCTAGCCTATACAAGATTAGGTTACAATTACAGAAGTTCATAGGTTCCTTTCACTCCGCCCCCCTCTCGTCAGTTCTTCCCCCTCCCATGTTGGCCTTGTGCCCCCTCCCCCACATCTCCACTCCCATCCTCTGGGTGCGTCAGCTGGTGCAGGAAGTCATCCAGAACCCTCTGGGCCGTCAGATAGGACACATCAACAACAGCACCCTGCTTACTCTCAGCTGCTCTCCCTGCCTCTGCCACGCCCCCCTTGACAGAAGGCACAAGGTAACCCTCCCCCCCTGCACCTCCTGCACCTCCTGCACCCCCTGCACCCAACTCCACCAGAGGGTAGGGGTTGGGAGGGGTGTCAGTGTGAAGTTGGTAGTTGGAAGGCCGAGGCTGTCTTGCCGCTTGGCTGGCAGCTATCTTCTTATAGATAGCCATACTGATGTCAGCGACGGAGAAAGGGGGACTCATCGGGCGAGAATCCTCATTTCCTGTCTGACCTATCACCCCAAACCCCTCCTCCTCCTGCTTGCAGGGCATAAAAGCAGTGACCTTTTGTGGACCCGCCTCAAACTCCCTCCGTCCTACGCCTGGCCAATCAGACGGCTTCTGCTCCAGTTTTGGAGTGAATGATTCGATGTCGCCCGTAGATTGGCCGGTTTTCAAGGCGTTCTTCAGAAACTGCTTGACAGCGTCTCCAGAGTCAAAGTGCTTCTCTAGGAGCTCCTTGATCAGACAGGGAACCTGGAGGGCAGCACAGACATCCTCTCAGTTCATACAGTACAACAGACATAGAGAAACCAGTAGAGGAGTTACAAGAAATGATCATGTAGTCTGCAATGAGCTGAACACGAGTTGAGGAGATTATGGATACAGTATTTTAATGTAAGGCCACTATCAACTTTACAAATCATCATATTGTCTTTCCACCACTCTTTCTGTTGCCAGTACATGAACAAAGCTAGTGTGGGTTTTAGTTCATATATTGCTCAGTAGATGGTGCTGTGCTCACATTGATGTTCTCCAGAGAGGCGACGGTGGCGTTGGCCTGCTCCAGCTCTGTGCTGAGATGGGTGATACGCTGCACCATATATTTCCTCTCAGAGCTAAGGCTCTCGGTCTGCAGGGATAGAGCAGAGGACATGACTCAACATATTCAGTACAGTTTGTTCTAGAGATGGTATAGCAGTAGTACTAATTGTGCTCTCAGTCTTCAAGGACAGAACAGAGCAGACGACATACAGTGCCTTGCAAAAGTATTCATCCTCCTTGGCGTTTTTCCTTTTTTGTTGCATTACAACCTGTAATTTAAATGGATTTTTATTTGGATTTCATGTAATGGACAAAATAGTCCAAATTGGTGAAGTAAAAACAATTCTAAATAACTTCTTTCAAAAAATTAAAAAAAAAAAATAACGTAAAAGTGGTGCGTGCATATGTATTCACCCCCTTTGCTATGAAGCCCCTAAATAAGATCTGGTGCAACCAATTACCTTCAGAAGTCACATAATTAGTTAAATAAAGTCCACCTGTGTGCAATCTAAGTGTTACATGATCTGTCACATGATCTCAGTATATATACAACTGTTCTGAATGGCTCCAGAGTCTGCAACACCACTAAGCAAGGGGCATCACCAAGCAAGCAGCACCATGAAGACCAAGGAGCTCTCCAAACAGGTCAGGGACAAATTTGTGGAGAAGTACAGATCAGGGTTGGGTTATGAAAAAAATATCAGAAACTTTGAACATCCCACGGAGCACCATTAAATCCATTATTAAAAAATGGAAAGAATATGGCACTACAATAAACCTGCCAAGATAGGGCCGCCCACCAAAACTCACAGACCAGACAAGGAGGGCATTAATCAGAGAGGCTACAAAGAGACCAAAGATAACCCTGAAGGAGCTGCAAAGCTCCACAGCGGAGATTGGAGTATCTGTCCATAGGACCACTTTAAGCCGTACACTCCACAGAGCTGGGCTTTACGGAAGAGTGGACAGAAAAAAGCCATTGCTTAATGAAAAAAATAAGCAAACACGTTTGGTGTTCGTCAAAAGGCATGTTGGAGACTCCCCTAACATATGGAAGAAGGTACTCTGGTCAGATGAGAATACATTTGAGCTATGTCTGGAGCAAACCCAACACCTCACATCACCCCGAGAACACCATCCCCACATTGAAGCATGTGGTGGCAGCATCATGCTGTGGGGATGTTTTTCATCGGCAGGGACTGGGAAACTGGTCAGAATTGAAGGAATGATGGATGGCGCTTAATACAGGGAAATTCTTGAGGGAAACCTGTTTCAGTCTTCCAGAGATTTGAGACTGGGACAGAGTTTCACCTTCCAGCAGGACAATGACCCTAAGCATACTGCTAAAGCAACACTCGGGTGGTTTCGAACACTTTGGAATGGCCTAGTCAAAGCCCAGACCTCAATACAATTGAGAATCTGTGGTATGACTTAAAGATTGCTGTACACCAGCGGAACCAGTCCAACTTGAAGGAGCTGGAGCAGTTTTGCCTTCAAGAATGGGCAAAAATCCCAGTGGCTAGATGTGTCAAGCTTATTGAGACATACCCCAAGAGACTTGCAGTTGTAATTGCTGCAAAAGGTGGCTCTACAAAGTATTGACTTTGGGGGGGTGAATAGTCATGCACGCACAAGTTTTCCGTTTTTTTGTCTTATTTCTTGTTTGTTTCAGAAGAACAAATATTTTGCATCTTCAAAGTGGTAGGCATGTTGTGTAAATCAAATGATACAACCCCCCCCCCAAAAAAATATTTTAATTCCAGGTTGTAAGGCAACAAAATAGGAAAAATGCCAAGGGGGGTGAATACTTTTGCAAGCTACTGTAAGTCAACACAACACTGTGTGTTGTAGAGGTGACAGAGCGGGAGAAGGATATTCAGAGCAGTGTATGTTTCTTTGCCTGGGTGGGGAAATGAGTTTGTATAGTGGCAGGAGTCTTTCTCGACCATATGACCTGACCTGGACAAACTAGTTATAGACCAGGGCCCACAGTGTTACCTGGCCAGGGCCCACAGTGTTACCTAGATAAGATATCCTCAGTCTCTCTCTGTCTCTCTCTCTCTGTCTCTCTCTGTCTCTCAGTCTCTCTCTATCTCTCAGTCTCTGTCTCTCTGTCTCTCTGTCTCTCTCTCTCTCTGTCTCTCTTTCTCTCTCAGTCTCTCTCTCTCTGTCTGTCTCTCTCTCTCTCTGTCTGTCTCTCTCTCTGTCTCTCAGTCGCTGTCTCTTTCTGTCTCTCTCTCAGTCTCTCTCTCTGTCTTTGTCTTTGTCTCTCAGTCTGTCATGTTTGACCAGATTCTTACCGCTGAGTGCAGTTTCTCCCCCAGAAGGCTGTTGGTGTGCTGGGTACCTGTGTATGTGTCCTGGAGCCTGCAGCAGAGAGAGACACAGCATCATAAGCAAGGGTCTGGCTATGAATTCTGGGCCCATGTTGTATGCCCGTCCTCCTATAGCTCCTCCACTGCCAGCCTCCACTGCCGTCATCATATTATCATGAGCCCTGACCTCTTGAACTTCTCCTTCATGTGGCTTAGCTCCTCCCTGGCCCTGGATAGCTCCTCCTCCAGGCTCTCAATGCAGACCACTGTTTGCATCAGGTTCTGGTGCAGCTCAGCATTTTCATCCTGCAGTGCCCTATTTACACACAGGAGGATCATGGGAGATGGAGTTTTATTAAAGAAATGCAATCACATTTCCTAAGGTGGCCATTTTAGCACATTAGATGCAGCTCAGGTCAGCTTCTAGAGATTTCACATAGCTAAGTAATCCAGACTGAACGCTGTGCGTTGTACCATTGTTACACACATTTTTCATACAGCTTATCTAAACATGTTCTTCATCCATCTTTACTGATAGAGGTGATGAGAGAGCTCTGTAAGCCAATAGTGGAATCGATATCCAGTGACATTTCACAATAAAAAGGATGTTCTTTAAAGTGCATCGATAAACAAGAGGAGAGGATGAGGAGGAGAAGGAAAAAAATCCCACTCACTGGAGTTGGCCTATGTCACCCGTCAAGGCCTATGGAGAGAGACAGCACAAGAGAAGAGAAGATTAGAGATAACTGTCAATGATTTTCTAATGTAATAGCTTTTAATACAGTTATATTAGCTGTATTAGTCATGTTATTATCAGTTTCTTCACTTTCTAATAAAGTTTCATAAACTGAATTGAATGTTTTTTGGACAGAGATGAAAAGGGCAGAGAGAATGATAGGGACATAACAGAGCCAAAGGGATTGATTATTGAACTTTAGTTGATACGCTCCAGGAAAGCTATTGATTGTGTGTCAGATATGGGTCAGTGAGGTTAATAAAGCCAGAGCCGCAGCAGGGTTGCTCAGGCCCTCTCTGTGCTAGCTGGCACTCTGGCCCTCTCGGGTTGGGTAGCGTGTTGTTCCCAATGCAACACAATGCCTATAAAGGTTACTCGTTACCTAACATGGTTCAGTATGGACAAGCGTCACAGACAGAGGATGACGCTTGAGTTCTCCTTATATAACTGCTGCTTTGTGGTTTAGGACATCAACTGACACTCCCTGTGTGGTTTGAATCACTTTGAGAACATTAAAGAACTTTGGGACAAATCCTACTTGGGGATCATAATGACATCAATGCATGATTTACCTAACTCTACAGTTAGGACCTACTATCTATAGTATGTATTTCGACCCTTTGACTCCATCGGCATACAGATGTAGGATCTTAATTTGATCACACTTTTGTTTCTGAGAATTTTCCTGCAAAGCAGGAAATACAAACTTGTATTGTATTTACGTTTTTTAAAGGCTTCTAAAGTTTGTAATTTCCACTTAGAAATTTCAGACTTGATTTGCCCTAACGAAAAATGTATCAACCCCTACAAAAATGTCCATTCATTATAATCTACATAAGACTTCACATTTCCTGTTGCTGCAGGATTATTTTCCTGCTGTAGCAAACTGGCAAAAATTAAGATCCTACATCTGTAGTTGACATCATTTATTTCTCACCCTGTGTGGTTTAGGATGCCAGCGGTAGGTTGACTGGCTGTGGCGGTCGCTCTGCTCGGAGCTGGGGCTGGCCGTGTCTCGTTCTCTGTTCCGGGACGAGTCAGACTTGCTGGAGGGAGACTCCGACTCGGGTCCTGGTACTGGAGGAGGGGAGTGTGTGCGGATCGGGGCGCGGTTGGGTAGCTGAGGCTGCTGGGTGTGTGGAGATGAAGGTGGGCTGTGGCTGGGCCTGTGGCTCTGGTCAAGGTGTTTGTAGCTCCGGTGTTTGTGATGGCTGGGCTCAGGGCTGGAGCTGACAGTGCCGTCTGTAAGAAGTGGCCCGTACCGCCCATGCCTATTACCGACAGGACCCTGGAAGTCAGGCAGGGAGGCTGGTTGGTCTTCATAGCCAGCTGGTGGGTGGGGTGGGTAGGGTTGGCTGGAGTGGCGGGTTGGGGGGCTGCCTAGACGAGGAGTGTGGTTCTTGCTTTCATACCCAAACTTTGCAGGGAGAGATATTTTCCGTGACCGTGCGTCAGAGCCATTCCTCAGTTTCCTAGGCAGAGCCTGCGGTTTAGTAGCCGGCTCCCTCTGTTCCCCCTGCCCATCTCCCTGCTTTTTCAAGGGAAGCTGGGGCTGACTTTTCGGTTGAGATTTGGGGGATGCTGGGGCTTTGGCTGGACACGGTCCTACAGTCTCGACAGGGACCCCCAGAGTATTGAGACGGGCGGGGCTGATGACCTGTTTAGTGATCTCATCCAGGAAGGCAGAGAACTGTATCTTCCCCTTCACCATGCTCTGCCTGGCTGCATCCTTCAGAGCCTCCACATCCTGATTCCCCTTGGGCCCTGCTGCCTTGCCTGCCACCCGGGGGGACAGCACCTCCATGGACTTGGCCTTGCGGATGTCCCGCGGAGCCTCCTTGTTTTTCAGGATGCCTTTACTGGGGAGCTGGATGGAGGACACCGCCCTCTTTGGCCCAGCCAGGACCTCTTCACTGAAGGCCAGGCTCCGGCCCAGGCTGGCTGTCTTGTAGAGGGGTCCGTGCTTCAGGTGTGGGGATGTCCGTGCTTTCCCTCTGTCAGTTCCTGTGATCTGCAGCAGCCCCTCTTCACTGCGGCTGTGGCCCCGGTGTAGCTCGGAGTAGCCGGGCTCGTGTCCTCCCCTCCCCTGGGCCTGAGGATGGGTCCCAGGACTGCCTCCTCTGTGCATTCGCCCCTGTTTGATGGTGGCGTACACCTGCAGCTCGCTGTCGTCCTCCCGGAACTGTTGTCCTCCCGCAATGTTGGAGCAGGACATGGTATGCTGCGGCCGACTGGCGTGCTTCAGGGAGAACTTGTCGTCAATGCCAGCCTCAGAGGACCATTCGGTGGAAGAGTCGGAGGAGGAAGATGAGAGGGAGGAGGAAGATGCTCTGGAGAGGGTGACGGTGGTGTGGTGGTCCGACATCTCGTCGTCGTGATGAAGGTGCTGAGGATAATGATGATGATGGTGGCGTCTATGGGGTTGCTCCTGGTCGTCTTGGAGATTGTTACCATGGTAATGGTGGTGACCGTGGCTTTCACTGCTGCGTCTATCATTGTCCCGTAACCTGCTGTAGCTGATATGGAGAGATTAAGTAGTAATGATGTATTCATTCAATAACCACACTCAATTGTAGTCTTCATCAAATGTGCATTCCTCATTACTGTTTCAAAAAGGAAACTTTAATAAAAGGGAAACTCAAAAGTGATCTTACCTGTGTGTTTCCCTTTCTTGATCCTGGTGGTGATGATCGGGGTTGTGATGGCGGTGCTTCCCTGGTTTCATCTCACCTGGAGGAGGACTATGAACATCAGTGAAAAACTTCTCCATCATTTGTCTCTTCCCTGCAGGGAGGTCGTCGATGCCCTCCTGATGTCTCGCCTGTAAATAGTGTTGATCAGCTTCTGCTCTCCGTCTGGGGCTGCGGTCCCTGTCCCTATCCCTGTGCCCGTCTGACGGTGACCTCTTGGGTCTAACTGCTCCCTGTCTGTCAGCCTCAGAGATCATAGCTCCAGAGCAGAAGATGAACAACCATCCCACTGTCAGCGGGTTACTGGTGTTACTTATGTTCTGTATGAATGAGAAATTAATAAGAAATCCTTCAAGATATGCGCACCACGAATGCCTAAATGTCCAAAAAGGGTCTGGTAAAAAAAACAATCAAATTAACTAACCCAAAGTTGTGACTGCTGAAAGGGGAAAGTAATTATCTCAATGAAGTATCCAGCTGTTAAGTTATTCTGGACAGTTTATCAGCTTCTCGTCTTGTTGCTATCCATCTGTCTCCCTCGCCCTCCAACTTTACAATAGCTGTGTGACAGTGGAAGGGATATGCCACATCCCTGACCCAACATCAGTCAAACCGCATCGAATCCTGATGTAATGGTGTTTCATCGAACCAATTGAAAGCGCGAGACAGACAATTGTCCTTGTGAATGCAGAACAGGATCGAAACGACACAGCTGGAACAAGAACATTAGTGCAGTTCATTTAGCCTATTGATGTGGATTATTGTTATAAGTGTGGGGTTACCATTGGCCTCTACTGGCGCACTTACTGGCCTATTATCATTGATTATTATGGATCATATGTAGGCCTTGTCCCCCAGTTTCACTACAGTCAGTCTGAGTGTGAGGTAGGGCTGTCACACATGCAGCCTGGGGGCCATTTTATAGCATGCCATCTGGTTGAATGTGTGCCCAGACGTGTACTTCCAACTGCGCAATAGAAGTGAATTCACATGTAATGCTGTTGAGGCAGACACTATACTGTAAATAGAGGCATGTAAATCAACTTTTTGTTTGCCAATGTGTGGCCCTACAGACCATTATGTTTACAAAATGGCCCCCCCACAAATTACTTTGACACCCTTGACATCAGACCTATCAATTTAAAACTCATTCATCATCAATGACCATTCAATGCAAATTTGCAGTACCAATTGTTTGTTTGTGTGACTCACACACATGCCTAAAAGGGACTGGTCATTATCCATATGCAAATAAGGTAGTAACTGGAACAGCTTACTTAGCACATTTGTTAACTAAACAAAGCCAAAAACAAAAGCTTTAAAAAGTCCAAAAGATATCCTGTTTAAACCCCCACCAGACAAGACATGATTACATTGACTCGTTTGAGGTCATGATGAGAGGCTTAAACTACCAACATCCAGAGGACAGAATTCCACTCTCTACTCTCACCGATCAATAGATGAGTTGCCTAAGAGAGCAGGCTGCACAGCTCTCTAAAAATAAAAACACAATGACTGATAGTGTTTTCGCCTGGAGCGACTGATAAGGACAGATTGTGTCATTCGAAATGTACATGTTCAGACACAACCCGAATTAATGTCTGTTCTGTTGTATTGTATTGTATTGTATTGTATTGTATTGTATTGTATTGTATATGTGTGTGTGTGTGTGTGTGTGTGTGTGTGTGTGTGTGTGTAGAACTCTTTTCTTTTCTGAAGGTTCACTTCAACTGTGAGAGACGAAATCTAAAACAAAAATCCAGAAAATCACATTGTATGATTTTTAAGGAATTAATTTGCATTTTATTGCATGACATAAGTATTTGATCACCTACCAACCAGTAAGAATTCCGGCTCTCACAGACCTGTTAGTTTTTCTTTAAGAAGCCCTCCTGTTCTCCACTCATTACCTGTATTAACTGCACCTGTTTGAACTCGTTACCTGTATAAAAGACACCTGTCCACACACTCAATCAAACAGACTCCAACCTCTCCACAATGGCCAAGACCAGAGAGCTGTGTAAGGACATCAGGGATAAAATTGTAGACCTGCACAAGGCTGGGATGGGCTACACGACAATAGGCAAGCAGCTTGGTGAGAAGGCAACAACTGTTGGCGCAATTATTAGAAAATTGAAGAAGTTCAAGATGACGGTCAATCACCCTCGGTCTGGGGCTCCATGCAAGATCTCACCTCGTGGGGCATCAATGATCATGAGGAAGGTGAGGGATCAGCCCAGAACTACACGGCAGGACCTGGTCAATGACCTGAAGAGAGCTGAGACCACAGTCTCAAAGAAAACCATTAGTAACACACTACGCCGTCATGGATTAAAATCCTGCAGTGCACGCAAGGTCCCCCTGCTCAAGCCAACGCATGTCCAGGCCCGTCTGAAGTTTGCCAATGACCATCTGGATGATCCAGAGGAGGAATGGGAGAAGGTAATGTGGTCTGATGAGAAAAAAATAGAGCTTTTTGGTCTAAACTCCACTCGCCGTGTTTGGAGGAAGAAGAAGGATGAGTACAACCCCAAGAACACCATCCCAACCGTGAAGCATGGAGGTGGAAACATCATTCTTTGGGGATGCTTTTCTGCAAAGGGGACAGGACGACTGCACCGTATTGAGGGGAGGATGGATGGGGCCATGTATCGCGAGATTTGGCCAACAACCTCCTTCCCTCAGTAAGAGCATTGAAGATGGGTCATGGCTGGGTCAGCCAGGGCAACTAAGGAGTGGCTCCGTAAGAAGCATCTCATGTTCCTGGAGTGGCCTAACCAGTCTCCAGACCTGAACCCAATACAAAATCTTTGGAGGGAGCTGAAAGTCTGTATTGCCCAGCGACAGCCCCGAAACCTGAAGGTTCTGGAGAAGGTCTGTATGGAGGAGTGGGCCAAAATCCCTGCTGCAGTGTGTGCAAACCTGGTCAAGACCTACAGGAAACATATGATCTCTGTAATTGCAAACAAAGGTTTCTGTACCGAATATTAAGTTCTGCTTTTCTAATGTATCAAATACTTATGTCATGCAAATTAATTACTTACAAATCATACAATGTGATTTTCTGGATTTTTGTTTTAGATTCCGTCTCTCACAGTTGAAGTGTACCTATGATAAAAATTACAGACCTCTACATGCTTTGCAACTAGGAAAACCTGCAAAATCGGCAGTGTATCAAATACTTGTTCTCCCCACTGTACTTACACTGAACCAAAATATAAACGCAACATGTAAAGTGTTGGTCCCATGTTTCATGAGCTGAAATAAAAGATCCCTGAAATTTTCCATACGTATTTCTCTCAAATTTTGTGCACAAATTTGTTTACATCCCGGTTAGTTAGCATTTCTCCTTTGCCAAAATAATCCATCCACCTGACAGGTGTGGCATTTCAAGAAGCTGATTAAACATAATCAGGGGACAATAAAAGGCCACCCTAAAATGTGCAGTTTTGTCACACAACACAATGCCACAGATGTCTCAAGTTTTGAGGGTGTGTGTAATTGGCATGCTGACTGCAGGAATGTCCACCAGAGCTGTTGCCAGAGAATTGAATGTTAATTTCTCTACCATAAGCCACCTCCAACGTCATTTTAGAGAATTTGGCAGTACATCCAACCGGCCTCACAACCGCAGACCACGTGTGTGGCGTTGTGTGTGGGCGAGCAGTTTGCGGATGTCAACGTTGTGAACAGAGTTCCCTATGGTGGCGGTGGGGTTATGGTATGGGCAGGCATAAGCTACGGAAAACGAACACAATTTCATTTTATCGATGACAATTTGAATGCACAGAAATACGTGGCACAGAAATACATGATCATGAGGCCCATTGTGAGGCCCATTTTTTGTAAGGTACCTTTGACAAACATATCCATATATTAGGGCCTAATTTATTTATTTTAATTGACTGATTTCCTCAAATGAACTGTAACTCAGTAAAATCTTTGAAATTATTGCATGTTGCGTTTATATTTTTGTTCAGTATAATTTGGTATTTGGTATTTTATTAGGATCCTCATTAGCTGTTGCGAAAGCAGCAGCTACTCTTCCTGGGGTCCACACAAAACATGAAACATGACATAATACAGAACATTAACAGACAAGAACAGCTCAAGGACAGAACTACATCAAATTTTAAAAAGGCACACGTAGCCTACATATCAATACATACACACAAACTTTCTAGGTCAAATAGGGTAGAGGCGTTGTGCAGTGAGGTGTTTCTTTATCTGTTTTTTAAAAAACCAGGTTAGCTTTTCATTTGAGCAACATGAGATGGAAGGAAGTTCCATGCAATAATGGCTCTATATAATACTGTACGCTTTCTTTAATTTGTTCTGGAATTGGGGACTGTGAAAAGACCCGTGGTGGCATGGCTGGTGGGGTAAGTGTGTGTGTCAGAGCTGTGTGTAAGTTGACTATGCAAACAATTCGGAAATAATGTTTCTTATAAAAAGAAGAAGTGATGCAGTCAGTCTTTCCTCAACTCTTAGCCAAGAGAGACTGGCATGCATAGTATTTATATTAGCCCTCTGATTACAATGAACAGCAAGACGTGCCACTCTGTTCTGGGCCAGCTGCAGCTTAACAAGGTATTTCCTTGCAGCACTCGACCACACAACTGGACAATAATCAAGATAAGACTAAACTAGAGTAAACACCCTGGTAGGTTGATTAATAACCTGAACCAGATTACAGGCACTGGTTACAGTGAGATGCTTTCTCTTGAGCGGACAGCGTGATGAAAACCAGTCAATATTCAGGTCCCCAATAACTTCACCATGCTCAAAGGGATATTGAATGTCATTTTTGAATCTGTGTTTGAAATTCACTGCTCGACTGAGGAACCTTACAGATAATTGTATGTGTGGGGCACAGAGATGAAGTAGTCATTCAAAAATCATGTTAAACACTATTACTGTACACACAGTGAGTCCATGAAACTTATTATGTGACTTGTTAAGCACATTTCTACTCCTGAACTTATTTAGGCTTGCCATAACAACGGGGTTGAATACTTATTGACTCAAGACATTTCAGCTTTTCATTTTTAATTAATTTGGAAAAATGTATAAAAACATAATTCCACTTTGACATTGTGGGGTATTGTGTGTAGGCCAGTAACACAAAATCTCAATTTAATTCATTTTAAATTCAGGCTGTAACACAACAAAATGTGGAAAAAGTCAACGGGTGTGAATACTTTCTGAAGGCACTGTAGAACCGTCTTGTGGAAAGGATTCTACATGGAACTCAAAAAGGTTCTACCTGGAACCAAAAAGGGTTCTTCAAAGGGTTCTCCTATGGGGAAAGCCGAAAAACCCTTTTAGGTTCTAGATAGCACCTTTTATTCTAAGAGTGTACTCTCCTTCCTCAACCTGCTAGACTAGTCTAGGCTTGTCCCTTATGATGTCATTATGATGATGTCAGTATGATGGAGACTGAACAGCCTACTCAGATCCAATAATAGGCTCTGGGGCCTCCTGCTGTGCTTCTAGAGATTATCTTCTTATTCATTTCCTATTTTGATCGTCATCATGACATCTGACTATCGAGTGATGCAGGAAGTTTTGTGAAGTAGCTTTGTGCCATCTGGCGGTGAAGGCAAACTCATTCCTCTGCCCTCCAGAGTCCAGTCTGTACTTTTCCATACAGATTCACAATCACATACCGAGACTTTTGTTGGATTCTCACGATTCTAGTGTAGAATCTTCTAGATTTGAGAGACAAAAAATTTCCCTGGCGAGCTGATATTGATCATTGGGTGTCTAAAAAGACAGATTGATCTAGATAATTCAATCATTTATCCCCCCCCCCCCCCCTCCTATTATTCCATCAGCTTGTTGTGCCAAGATATGAAATGGAAAGCTAATTATAAGACACAAACAAACCTGCTGAATTACCATCACTTTTACAGCATATAGACCACACAGGTTTGTTATGGGCTACTGCAGCCATCTTGAGTTTTTTTTCTGATTATGTTATATTTGGAATGCGCATTATGAGTCATGTTACAGCTCCTCCGTTTATTTTTGTTAAAGTAAAAGGAAACTGGTTTGCTCTCCCACAGTTATCAACTAGCTTTTCTACAAATGTTTAGTTGTTACATTGTTTATAAAACAGGTGAGATTGCTTGGTTGGTAGGTTACATAATGTTCGACATTAACCAAATCCACATTCAGCAATGCAGTATATGGGAAGTAGACCCGGTAGAATGAACCAGTGAATTCCAGTTTAATCCGGTTCGTAAGGACTGTTCACATCTAGCTCTGTATTTATCCGAGCACCAAATGCGTTGACGTCAGCTGTTGTCATTCGAAAAGTATGTCGAATGACTCCCTCTTACAACAGCAGCCTTTGTAACCCGCGAAATGAGTACACGTCATAATACATAATGCCAATATTTACAGTACTGTATTATATGATTGGCAAGTTTGACGCTGTTGTTGACACATTTATATAGATAGATGGTTCATGGTTGAGATGAAAGCAATGCAAATAAGCACATTTTGATAGACCCCTTTTCATGACCATAAATCAAAATAAGTAGGTTTGTAAGCTTGTGTTTCACAGTGAAGCAAAAAAAGTGTAAGTAAAAGTACGCAGACATTTGATAAAGGCGCGACAAATGTGGCCCTATTTCGTGAATCACTAGGTCGGAGGTATTGTCATTGTGACGTTAGCCGCATCACAACTCGCTTATAAATACCGCCCGCAACCCCCTTCCAGTTTCAAACGCTTTATTAATGAGGTTTCGTTGTGTGGCGTTGGCTAGCGGGGCGTTTTTATGACATTTATTTTTTTGAATTTATAATTAGGTTACTTTTGATTGAGAAGTGAAGAATGATAGCCTTAACTTATGTGTAACAGGTTTCATGTGAGGAATGTAGTATGGTACTAGTGTAAATTGAACAGATTAAGTAGCTAGCTAACGTTAACTGCTAGGTTGTCATTCGACGCCTAAATTATTTGTTGCCTCATATATAGCTTTCTAGCGATTGTTTATTTTACTTGAATACTGAATTATTTACAATTCGTAGACAGTAAGATTAACATTATAGCAATAAGAAACGATCATGCTGACGTCTGTTTAAAATATAATAGCCACAACAGCAATATTATCGTTAGGTGACATGGTACGGTTCTTATCCTCGGCAGTTACGTAATTTAACACAGAAGTATGCTTATTTCAGCTGAATTGGCATCTCTGTATCATTTCACGCAAAGTAACAGCGAAAATGTCTATTTTTTAAACTACCGCAGCTAGCCAAGAAGGCTTCTTTACCTAACAAAAGGCGCGTGTTATGCTGCAGTTGTAGGCCTGATTTAAAAAATGGCGGCGCATGAAGATCTAGTGGCGAAATGGCCGTCCGGGTGATTCAGTGCTGATACAGTTATCTGAAGTCAAACCTATTTTTGAAGATCATGAAAGAATCAGGTTGTATAAGCAGTGTCATCGAAAGAACCAAGTTACAAGACCAGAACCTTATGAAAGAAGTGAAGCCTTGAATATCCAGCTAAATATTTGAAGAATAGAAGTTGAGCGGAGGTCGGTATAGCTACGTCAATGCGTATAATATTTTGTTAACCTAAAATGAAGACTAGTTTACAAGAGAAGGACCGTATTTTGAAGCCTTGAGAATGGGCAGCAAAATATACCAGTTACAAGACGAGCATCTTATGAAGAATTGTGGCGACATGAGAATGGCCAGCTAAATATTTGAAGAATATAAGTTTTAGGCAGTTTATTTATCTACTTCAATGCTTTAAAAAAAGAACAAGCGTTGATGCTTATAGTTGATTACACATCAGGAAATCCATTTTTGTGTAATGATTCAGCAAAAGAACCAGGGTACAAGACTAACCCTTTGAAAAGTTGACGCTTTAAGAATAGCCAGCAAAAAATTGCTTTGGTTTTATGCGAACTAAACAAGTGCTGATAGTTGTCTACTTATCAGAAAAACACCAGTACAGGCAACATGTGAAATAACCAAGTTACTAAACTTGAACCGTAAGAGAAGTTGTGAAGCCTTTTAAATAGCCAGCTGAATATTGGAGAAGTTGGGCTGCAGTTTCCTGTTTATCATTTGAGTTCCTAAGATTTTTTGTAACCTGAAATGATTTACAAGATGTGCTTAAGTTTTGAAGCCTTATTCATTTTAATAGCAAACTAAATATTGGAAGAGAATTTGGGCTGACAGTGCCTGTTTTTCAGTCATTTGAGCTACTTCAAGAAGTAAAAATGTTTTGAACAACAAGATGTGCTGCCGATTACCTGTCCAAGTAAAGTGGTTGATTTTAAGAGCACTAGTGGTAGGTCAAGGAATTGCAGGCTCGTGACGTTTCTTTGTCACACCTCGGATTTGATAAACTTTTTTTCTAGACAAATGGCTCTAGTTGGTGAAGAAAAGAAGATTTTCTGTAGGAGAATGGACTGAGTTTGATTATTTGAAGGGGGGGGGGGGGCACTTAGCTAGGTAGCAGTTCGTGATCAAGCGAGGAAGGACAATTTCAGGATCAGGGAAGAACCAGGCTGTTGGAAACTGGGAAGACCAGAGGGGAGCCAGTCAGGACCCGGGGGGATCGAGGGAGGAGCAGATGGGACCCAGTCGAGGGAGCGGGACGCAGCCAAGTTTTCATCAGAGGAGCGATCCAGATGGCAGGGTAGCGAGCGTCGCAGAGCAGTCCCAGGTCGAGTGTTGCCCTAAGCCAGCCAGTGGGTCCCAACAGCAATGAGGCAGACGAGTTAACGGGCAGATGAGTGAAAGGGTCAACTAGCTTCGCAAGTCACAAAAGTGTTTGGTTTGTATGATTGGTAGCGGTTTAACAGTAACGATTAACTAGGCCAAAAATCTTACCAATTAGTCAACTTTAACTCTGTCAGAACACAATTGCTCGCAAAGTTTTTCTTCCTCTTTCAGGCAATGGAGTTGTAGTGTTTATTTTCCTGGTCGCAGTCCCTTGTGTGATGAATCCCCCTTGGCCTTCTTGGTAGAGTGCGCTGGCGAGAGAGGAGGACCGTCTTAAAGGATTTCACCCTCCTGCAGCGCAGACGTAGTGCCCCCCCCCCTTCCGGGCAGAGGAGTTTCCTTTTCATTGAGTTCAATAGGTCTACCCCCCTGAGAAGTGGTCTACATGGGAGTGTTGAGAGTGGAAGGTCTTCTCCTGTACGTTCTTACCGCAACGCCCCTTTGGTGCTGAGCAGCTACATCTGCTGGTTAAAGTGAGCATTGAGTTTAAATGCATGATATGATCATGTGGGGAGTAACTATTCCCATAGCTAAATATTGATATCAAGTTTATTTGCCTTCGTATTGGTAACTGAAAGGTGTATATCCCTGAGTTTGCATTTAATCTGTAGTATTATTGGTCCAACTGTAGTGCATTTGTGGGTAGTGTGGTTGAAATGGGAGGGGGGGAGCAGAAACGTTTTCCGAGTTCTTCTTTTCACAGGCTCGCCCCTTAAAGCAAACCTGACCATCCAAGGGCGTCCCTCTTTAGTACTACCCACCACACTAATCAAAACGATATTTCTAAGGATGGATCAAGGGAAACCTCTGGTGTTAAAGTGATCTAGGAAGGTATTTTGTACTGTTTTTCTGTAGTGAGTTAATCATTTGAATATGTACTATCTGTTTTTTCCCCCAATATTTTGTAACTGGGGATACACACTTTGGTTCTGGGAGAGGGAGGGTTGTGGGGGTGTTAATCCAAATATTTTCCTAGAATTTTTTTCACACAGCTTCGTGTAAAGCAGCATTTAAAGCTTCAAATGGCTAGCGTTGAGGTTTGGGGAGCAAGGAGTCAACCGGGTGGTCCACATCTTTTGGGTTTTCGTGTTGCCTTGTGGTATGGATATTCCTCGGTGTCTACTATGGTGTAGCAGGAGGCGGCCACGATTTGGGATGTCAACTCGCGGTGTTCTCCCAGGGAGTGTGGTAACCTTTACCTTTAGGTTGATGCATTTTATGTCCTGGAGTTTAAAGTTGCATTTGGGTTTTCTGTGGTCAGGGGAGTGCTTAATTGTGACTTTTCCAGATTATTATATGACCACTCCTCAATGAAAGAAATCAACTGGAGGTCGACATCTACCCCCGTGTGTCTTAAGGAGAAAAGGTGATTCGTTGAGGCCAGTGGTATTTAACTGTTTCTTGTGGAAAGTTATTGATTTGGAATTTGTTTATTTTAATTGTATTTTAGCAACTGTTAATACAATTTTAATAGTGGGTTGGTTACTGTTTGGGTTTGTGTGGGTGGGAATGGTGGAAGGCTTGTTTTCCCTTTTGCATTTTCCAGTGTGCTGTGTCCTACTGCGCCTTCAATACACAAGACCAACAGGAACGCCCCTAACTCATTGTATGTAAAGGTTTACAATCGCTTCAAAACACCTCGCTAGGTCTCAAGGTCACTTACAAACGTGTTCACATTTCCATTTAAAAAATATATATTTCATTTAATATAACATTTGGCAACTTTCCTTAATTGCACTCCTTTGCAAATTAGTTAATGTTTTGTATTGATGCAACAGAACTATCTGTAAAGGAATCATAATTGGTAATAAATGCATAGCTTGTTGTGATTGAAGACAGTTTTAGTATGCATTTGTTCTTTTGGGGGACTCTTGTGTGGGGGCTTTTCTTGTGCTTTTTCAGATGTGACTTAGCTTGGCGCTTTTAGAGCACGGAAGTGACCTGGGCTTGATGGCAGCTCTTACAAGGTGGAAAGTGAAGGTTTCAGATAAGTTCAATCCAGCTCATATCCATGTCCGAAAGTGGGGAAATTCTAGATATGGCACCTGGTTGTCTGAATGGGCCCTATTGCCGCCTCAGTTGATTGGTCTTGAATAGAGAAGCGTCTACCTAGCAATGCAACGACTGCACTACTTGTGGTATGTGGAAGTTGCACTGCTGTGCTTTCCCTATGTGCAAATCTCTTCTGTTCAAACAGGAGGATTTGGTGCAAACTTTCCAATTCTAAACACAATGCTAATTATAAAGCATATTTTGGGTATGGGTAACAAATTTCAGTGCTGTGAGGGTGGGCATAGGGGTGTTGGTTGTTTGCTTTTGATCTTGCAGAATTACAAAAGCCCTAACGAGGAATGCCATCTACCCGTGACATGACCACAGGAATCGCCCCATCCTTTGAACTCTACACAGGCAGGACAGTTTGAACACCTTCATTACATTAGACCATTTCTAGCTTGCTTTTGGATCTCCTCAGCTACCAGCACTTGTGCAACTGTGCAAGGAGCAAGCAGTCTTGTATTGTAGTAGCCTTTCATTGCTTTTCAACTGTATAGCATATTTGGTTTCACTTTGCAGCCGTCGCGCAACTGTGTGATGGCTTTCCCAAATTAAGGTAGCTGAGGAACACTGCGCAACTGTGCAGCTGTAATTTGGACTGAGTGCAGTGCTAATGTGTTGCTTTTGGATTGGTCGTTGGGGTTGGGAGGGGAATTCTGCACTTTTTCTCTACAGAAATCTGAGTGCGTCTTGGTGTGAGCACGAATGAAGTCTTCTAACCTGGCGCATGTAAGGTGTTGGTTTACCTTTACAGTCTTAATTTCAAATCAAACTCCTGACCCCTGCCATGTTTTAGTTTGGTTCAATGGACATCTTCAACTGGCTTTCTGTTAACCTCAATCATTAATAACCATTGTCAAGCCATGCTTTTACCGGCATATGCCCCTTTTCTTTGGCCCCAGAGCCCTACTGCTTTGCATCTTTAACAAAGTTTAGTAAAACGTCATGTATGTAATGTGAGTACTGTGGTGGAGACTGTTTGTGTAGAAACCTCTTTGTTTCAGATCATTATCTTGTCTCACTGTCCACTGATTGCGCCTCCATCTGAATGTAACGCCGTCGCTGGAAACTCATCAAATGAGTGTGGCCCCTGAATGAAGTACCTACCCCTCTGCGCTTGAGCTTAGTCAACCCCCGCCCAACGTTCTTCACCGACGTCTCCTCTGTGTGCTGTGCTCCTTTCCTTCCCCCCCTTTTGGTTTCTCAGGTGACCATTTCTCATCCGACGTAAAATTGTCTTGAATTGGTAATCTGTGATCCGCCTCTTAACTGCGTGATGGGACACTGAGAACCCAGTCACTTTCAGATCAAGAGCCACAAGCTTGTCTTGCTGATAATTGCGCATCACGTCAGTGTCTTGGTTACTAAGTTAAGTAATGTTGGTTCCCTTTTGATTGAACACCATGGCTATATGTAACACTCAACCTTTTGACTCTGCATGCACATCACCTCTGCATAACATTTTGAATTTCGAAATGCTCATCTTAACGGTTCCATTTAGCTAATGTATAAAATGGGCACATTCCAGTAGATGTTGGGAGGGTGGGGGCAATTCTTTCTTCCTTTCAGATATCTCTTGTCAACTTGTGCAAGGAGTCACGAAGTGTCTTGGTTTGATCCAGTTCTAGGAAGTTGAGAGCATCAGTGTAGAGAAACCGGTTGGTCGCGGTTTGTACTGTTTGTCAGTCACAGTAAATTACCATCTCTAAAGGATTACAATTTCAGAGATCTGTTTTTGTGCGGGAGGGTGGTGGGGTGGCGGTAATTGTTCCTCTTTTCTCGTTACAGCTTCAAATCTAACAGCTCAATCCTCGCAAGTTTGACTGACCTGAATCTGGACCAATGATAAGAAAGATCTACAGTAATGTCTTGAATTTGTCATACTGGTATCATGGCTGAAACCTAGTAATGTTGTGGAATTGCTCTCATGGCATTAAGTGCACTAAGTGTCTTTCTGGGGTTTGTTGTGGATGGGGGGGGGGAAACCGCAGTTGTCTTTTCCTCTAGTTTCAGGCTCGCGATGGCGCTAAAGTCCTCCGGTTCGTGTAGAGCAGCAGGCGCTAAGGGTTTTTCTTTTCCTGGGGGAATGAACCCTCTGGTTTTTGTTCCTCCAGGTTTTGCTTTTTGTCCTTGCGCAACAAAAAAAGCAAAAGACTCCGGTGGTGGCACTCCTGATATTCCTCAGGACGGGGTTCAATTCCCTGCGGTGTCTTTGCTTTTCTCAACCTGCTGTTAGTTGGGGGAAGGTAGTTAAAATGGGAACCTAGGTAGTTAAAATAAGTTATAGGGTCCTATTGCGCTTTAAATCATTCAAGTATTGAGTCTTAAAATATTAAGTTGCCATAGTTGTGGCTGTTTTTAGTATGCAACACTTGTGGGAAAACGGTTGAAATGGTCTTCAACTGTCTGTTTCCATACAATTCTCAATTACACCACCAAATATGAACCGTTTCGAAGGCGTTTTTACTTAGTCTTGCTTGCCAACCCATGAATGTATGTTAGGAGAAACTTGTTTCTACTGGGATACATTATTGGTCCGCTGTAGCTCAATTGGTAGAGCATGGCGCTTGTAACGCCAGGGTAGTGGGTTCGATCCCCTGGACCACCCATACGTAAAAATGTATGCACACATGACTGCAAGTCGCTCTGGATAAAAGCGTCTGCTAAATGGCTTATTTTTGTCTATTGGTTGGGATTAGTCATGACTTGCAGTTCAAGAGATGAGAGGAAATGTAATTTACTGTACTGTACAAAATGTGTTGTGCCTTCTGTCATACCTTATCACAATGAACTTAAATCTTGACCTTTATTTCCCTGGCTTTAATTGGGGTTATGTGTAATACAATTTGACGTGACATGTCAGGATGTGCATCTCCTATTTGACAGCCAATTTTAGTGGCCAGTATGAAAAGTTTATTTTAATTAGTGAGTAGAGTAAGCCTACCTAACCAAGGGATGTCCATATAAGGCCTGTTACTGATAAGTACTAGAGCCAATGGTGCATGTCAAGACTACAATTTACACAGGGCATTCAGTATGTCTCATTTACTGATTTTCTAATTTATTACTGAATATACAAAAGGGTCCCGTCTGGCTCAGTTGGTAGAGCATGGCGCTTGCGATGTCCCATGGAGGAGCAGTAAGAAAATATGTATGCTATGCACTCACTACTGTAAACCAAAGATAATGGATATACTGGCCTCCCGAGTGGCGCAGTGGTCTTAAGGCACTGCATCGCAGTGCTAGCTGTGCCACTAGAGATCCTGGTTCGAATCCGGCCGCGACCGGGTGACCCATGGGGCGGCGCACAATTGGCCCAGCGTCGTCCAGGGTAGGGGAGGGAATGGCCGGCAGGGATGTAGCTCAGGTGGTAGAGCAGGATTGTGGGTTCGATTCCCACGGGGGGTATAAAAACATATATATTGTATGCACTCACTAACTGTAAGTCGCTCTGGATAAGAGCGTCTGCTAAATGACGTAAATATACTGAAAGGATACATGTCCAACAGTCGTCCACAAAGCGGCACCGTGGGCTGTCTAGGTCCGGGGTTCTCATACTTTTTCACTCGGGGGGCCCGAGCTAGTTGATCTGGACATTTCTGACTCAGTCGGTAGAGCATGGCGCTTGCAACGCCAGGGTTGTGGGTTTGTTTCCCACGGGGGGCCAGTATGAAAATGTATGCACTCACTAAGTCGCTCTGGATAAGGGCGTCTGCTAAATGACTAAAATGTAAATGTAGTTAAATAGCTCTCTAAGGTATGCAATGACTCACATGACAAGAGGAACTGATGATGCACTACCCAATTTTGAAATTGCACCTTGTGCATCTAGGAGGTACCCACAATTTGGGAACCACTGGTCTAGCGCCGTCTATCCTTTCGTTGTATTGGTGCATATATCTCATTATTGTAATTCTATTTTTGAATATTCAATGAGTGTTGACGTCTACCCCCTGTATTCAATGGAGAGAGATGTGGTTGCAGCGATGCTATGCTACTAGCCCATTTGATGAATATGCACAGCCATCTCGATATAAAGTGTTTTTTCTCAAAGTTGCCGGGATGTCACGTGTCCTACTTATATAATTACACTCGTAACAACTTAACCATTACGAAACTTCTATTAGATCAAATAAACCTCACGTAGCAAATAAGCCATTCATTTTATTTGACCAAATTCGACACTGACCTCCACACAAAAATCATTGCTTGGTAGTCGAAACAACGAAAAAAACGCCACCTGCTGGAGGGAGACATATTTTCCACCGAGTTGGGCCACTCTTCCTCATTGCTGTAAAACGCTCTAGATAAGAGCGTCTCTAAAAGGTAAAACGACAGGGCCCATGACCACTTAGAAGAGGCAAATATAATTTATTTATCGGTATTAAAATATTAATTCTGGTCTACATTTGAGTCACCCACCCCTCACTCTGCTTTCCCCAAGCCGTGGAACGTAAGGGAAGTATCTGATTTCTCCGGAGTAGCCAGCTTGCTAGCTAGCAGGCTGCGGTTCGCCATAGCATAGTTATTGTTTGCTTGATGTAGGCTGGAAGAAAGGAGAGATGTGGTCCTTTTTCGCTCGGGATCCAGTCAAAGACTTTAATTATGACATTTTACCGGAGACTCAAACATCCGGAATATGGACACTACATCGGGGCAAACGAAAGGTAAATCAAATTGTGGGGGCAGAAATATATTTTAACAGAATATATCTTGTTAGCTTACTACAAGATCCTAGCTAGCTATGCTTTCAAGGCAGGACACCCTTGTTATTTTTGGGATTTCACACGATTATCACGATGTGTATATATAAATATAACGTTGTCAGGATATTTATCGCCTACAGTAGCTAAAACAGCACGGTTAGCTAACGCTAGGCTAGTATAGATAGCTAGCTACCTAACTAGGTTTTTTGTTTATGCAGGGCCATGTATTCTCGCCACGTCAATCTCGCTAACTATCTAACGTTAGCTAGCTAGCCAGTCACTGATGTCACCTAACGAGCTAACAACGTTAGTTACATGCGAAATGTATTTCTGTCATGTCATGCAGTGGTGTAAAAATACTTTAAAGTACTACTTAAGTAGTTCTTTGGGGTATCTGTACTTTACTATACTATTTATATTTTTGACGACTTTTACTTCTACATTCCTAAAGAAAATAATGTACTTTTTACTCCATACATTTTCCCTGACACCCAAAAGTACTCGTTACATTTTGAATGCTTATCAGGACAGGAAAATGGTCCATTCACCTACTTATCAAGAGAACATCCCTGGTCTACCCTACTGCCTCTGATCTGGCGGACTCACTAAACACATGCTTCGTTTGTAAATGATGTCTGAGTGTTGGAGTGTGCCCCTGGCTATCCATAAATAAATAAACAAGAAAATGGTGACGTCTGGTTTGTTTAATATAAGGAATTTGAAGTGATTTATACTTTTACTTTTGATATTTAAGTATATTTTAGCAATTACATTTTACTTTTGATACTTAAGTATATTTAAAACCAAATACTTTTAGACTTTTACTCAAGTAATATTTTACTGGGTGACTAACTTTGACTGTTGTCATTTTCTATTAAAGTATCTTTTACTCAAGTATGACAATTGGGTACTTTTTCCACCACTGATGTCATGACAAATAATGATGTCGTTGGCACACTGTTGTTCTTCTTTTAACTGGTAGCTAGCTAACTAACTAGCTGCCAACGTTATCTGGCTAATTTGTCATCAAAGGTTGCATTGTTCACTTTACTTATTGTTCAGTGCCATTCGGATGCAATGGTAGAACCTTTGATGACAGACTTGGATAGGTGTCGTTCTGTTTCACCTGAAATGGCTACTAGACTGAGACAAATTGTCTGGTGACATGACAACAACCCTTATTGCAAGGAACAGAACTGAACAATACCACTCCTGTGAGTGTGATTGAGGCCTCTGGCCTCAGCACGGAGACTGTAACTTCATCTCTCCTAAACCTCAACGTCTCCTCATACCAATGATGAAACATGACATTGTCACATTTTGACATCTCTCTCTTCAGATGGGTGGGGAGCCAGTATCGGTGTTTGTGTACGAGGTGTCAACGGGGACAGAGGAACAGACCCAGCTAGCAAAGGCAGCGTTCAAACGCATGAAGACCCTCCGACATCCAAACATCCTGGCCTACGTAGATGGATTGGAGGTGTGTGTCGGTGTGTTTCACCCCAGATGCAAATAGCGTAACATCACAATATAGCTGATATTTAAAAGGCAAACAACAGGATTCAGTATTTTATTACACTCATTCTGTCACCATTGTCTCAGTCTTCTGTATCTGTTTTTCTTTTCATTGTTTTTCATGCAGAGTGTGGTGAGTATCAAGGACTGAATCAGTTAGTTGCCCTGTCTACCAGTTCTAGAGAGAAACAGTAGCTAGTGTGCTAGTTGTTAGTGGACTCACCGTATAATAGAAACATACTTAGACTGTAATGCACATTTTAACCAAGTCATGAATGCATTAATGTTGTTTCTTTCTGGTGACTTGCAGACAGAGAAGAGCCTGTACCTGGTCACAGAGCAGGTCACCCCCCTGGCAGCCCACCTAAAGGCCCAGTCAGAGAGGGGGGGCTCTGGGGATCTGGAGATGACCTGGGGCCTGCATCAGATCGTGGTCAGTAGACTGGAGGGGGATGAGTGCTCTGATTTCCTCATGTGTTTCTCTATGTTGAGTGCTGCTTTTCCTTTATCAATCCTCTACTCCAGGGGTGTCAAACTCATTTTAGCTCAGGGGCCACATGGAGGAAAATCTATTCCCAAGTGGGCCGGACCGGTAAAATCATGGTATATATAACTTAAAAACAACAACTTCAGATTGTTTTCTTTGTTTTAATACTATCAACATAAAACATAAAGCTGGAGCCTGAGGACAGTGTGTCCAAAATAGTACAAGCACAACATCACTATTAATCATAAAACACCTCAAGTTTATTTGAAAATTCTAAAGAAAAAGAACACACAAACACACAATGTCTCAGTGATTCACAGAACTGTTTCACAGATCACAGAACTATATCAGGGTGTCATTTCTCAGGCAGAAATGTAGATACAAATAATGAAATCCTGTTCCCCAAACAAGTGCAAGAACCACAGAGTCAAGAATAGGTTAAATATACAAATAAAATAAAATCAATTAAAAACAATAGCACATCAACATAAAAACATATAAACATAAAGCTGGAGCCTGAGGACAGTGTCCAAAAGCACAACATCACTATTAATCATAAAACACCTCAAGCTATTTGAAATTCTGAGGACAAACAACACACAAACACACAATGCCTCAGTGATTCACAGAAGTATATCACAGATCACAGAACTATATCAGGGTGTCTCATGCAGCACTTTAAGTGGGGTTGCATAGTTTATTTGACTCCTGATACCTGGCATCTTTTAGCTTTCACCAGCGCATCAATATCAGGCGTCACATCCTGAGTGGCAGCCAACTTCAGGATGTGATTCAAGTGCTTGTGCGTGAGCCTTGAGTGCAGCTTTGTTTTATTTATGCTCATTACAGAGAACTTGCTCACAAAGATATGTGGTTCCAAACATGCACAACAGTTTTGCAGCGAGGGCTGTCAAGTTGGGGTAACCTGGCAAGAGATTCTGATAAAATGTGTCCAAGCCAGCTGCGGCAAATTTGCCCTTCAAATCCGAGTCACACTGCAAGTATATTATTTCAAGTTGGATGCTGACGGGCAGATCAGAGGGATTCACGGTTAATGGCGAACAAAAAACTTTGAAGTCTTTCTCCAGTTCACCAAAAATCTGAAAGCGTTGCTCAAACTCCTATAACAGTCCCGTTATTTTATCTTTGAACCGCTTCATGTCTGCCACATGTTGGGTTGCGCACACATTTTTCAGACAGGGGAAGTGAGCTGCATCACCACCGGCGAGTTGCGTCTCCCACAATGACAGCTTCAACTTGAAAGAACGTATGCTGTCATAATACTGCGTGGCAACTTTGTTGCACCCTTGCAGCTGTTTGTTCAAGTTATTCAGGTGCTCTGTAACATCCACCATAAATGCAAGGTCCTGCATCCATTCTGCGGAATGAAATTCTAACACTGGTTTGCCCTTTTCTTCCATGAACTGTTCAATTTCTTCTCGTAAATCAAAGAAACGCCTCAGCACAGCACCTCGGCTTAACCATCTTACCTCAGTGTGGTATGGTAGGCCATAGATGTGGTCTTTCTCTCTGAGAAGGCTGTCAAACTGACGTTGATTCAGGCTTCTGGATCGGATGAAATTAACAGTTTGGATAATATAATAATAATAATATAATAAAAATAATAACCACCTTCATGACGTTATCCATCTTTAATGACTTGCAACACAAAGCCTCCTTGTGCAAAATACAGTGAAAAGTCCAAAAATCACGTCCTCCATTTGCAGATTGCACTTTCTCTCTGAACTTTGTCACAACGCCTGCTTTTTTCCCGATCATTGAGGGCGCACCATCTGTAGCCAGGCTGACAGCGCGGGACCAGTCCCCTCCGACCCTGTCCAGCGCGCTGACGAGTGCAGTGAAAATATCAGCTGCTGTCGTTGTATCTGTCATCGGCACCAACTCCACGAACTCCTCGGTGACGGTCAATGTGTCATCAACTCTGCGGATGAAAATGGCCAGTTGTGCAACATCTGTAATGTCCGCGCTTTCATCAATTGCAACCGAAAACGCAATAAATTACTTTACTTTTTGCTTCAACTGGCTGTCCAAATCCACTGAAAGATCGGAAATCCTGTCTGCAACTGTGTTTCTTGTCAGGCTGATATTTGCAAAAGCCTGGTGCTTTTCAGGGCACACAATCTCTGCTGCCTTCATCATGCATGTTTTTACAAATTCACCCTCACTAAATGGTTTTGAAGCCACTGCGATTTCATTAGCAATGAGGTAGCTAGCTTTCACTGCAGCGTCACTGATGTCTCGGCTGTGAGTAAACACAGACTGCTGTTTCTTCAGACCCGCCAACAGTTCATTCACCTTCTCTCTTCTCCGCTGTCCTTGAAAGTTGTCATATTTGTCGGCATGAAGACTCACATAGTGGCGACGAAGGTTATATTCTTTCAGCACTGCAACATGCTGTGAACACACCAAACATACAGCTTTCCCATTCAATTCTGTGAATAAATAGAAGGATGACAATTTTTCTTGGAACACTCTGCACTCTGCGTCCACTTTTCTCTTTTTTAACAGAGACATATTGGGGCAATGAGGGTGCCAAAGCACATAATGTTAAAAGTAGAAGCCGTAATAAATATCGCGGGCGAAACAAAGTAGCTCATCCGGACTGGCTGCACTTGCTTGACCTATTTGCTCTGCCCCGGTATAAACAGTTTGCTTGCTTAACACAATTGCTATTGCGCCATCCAGTGGACACAATTGGAACAGCAGTTTCTTTTATTGAAAAATTGCAGCTCATTTTTATACTTTACAAAATCATCTCGCGGGCCGGATTAAACCCGTTTGCGGGCCTGATCCGGCCCGTGGGCCGGACGTTTGACACCCCTGCTCTACTCCATTATCCTTCTCCCTTCCTCTCTCTCTCTTTCTCTCTATCAATCTCTTTCTCAATGGAAAGGTGACACCATCTTCTCTGAGAAGGCCCTCTATATATTAATCACACAACTGAATGTTCTCTAAACACCAGACCAAAAGGCTCGTAGGAAGTCACAACATCAGCTGCTACAGAATCACAGTCTCACAGATACATTATCAGTGTGTCCCCGGCCCAGAATGGCGCCAAACTTTAACCATAACATTCAACACTGGCAGACATTTGATACTGGCAGTTAAACAGGTCAAAGGTAGGAACATCGGTACTCTGTTACAACAGATGATTGTAGACTAACTTCCCCCAAGGGAATACATCTGTCTGCGTCTTCCCATATTTAAAATAATGTTTATTACATATAAATCCATATCAAAAGTAAATAAAATACAGGAAAATAATTAATCAAATCATTTCCCATTACAATGGACTATCTCTCACACACTATTTCCCCCCTGTAGAAAGCTCTTAGTTTCCTGGTGAATGACTGCCACCTCCTCCACAACAACCTGGGTATCTGGGCTGTGTTCGTGGACCGAGCCGGAGAATGGAAACTTGGCGGTCTGGACCACATGACCTCAGAGAACGGGGAAGCCTCCACATCACTACCCTCCGCCAAAGCTGTTCACCCTGACATGGACAAATACGACCCCCCTGAATCACCAAACGGTGGAGAGAAATGGTGAGACGGACAGAGAATCAATAAAGAATGAGAGAATGTAAAATACTGATTTCATTGCAAATTGTATTGCTGGTATCTCACATACAAAGGTTTTAGTTCAATGCTTGATGTAGTCTGAAGATACTTCATATTTGTAGTGTCTGAGCCCATCTCTCTGTCCTCCAGGGCTGGGGATGTGTGGCGGCTGGGCTGTCTGATCTGGGAAGTGTTCAACGGTCCACTGCCCCGAGCCTCCTCCCTACGCTCCCTCGGAAAGGTACCCTCCTCCCCCACCCTTTGCCTTCAAAGGTCATTAATTAATTGGAAGTGATGTGAAATTTATTATGGTTTGTTGTCCCTCAGATCCCTAAAGCATTGGTGCCTCACTACTGTGAGCTGGTAGGGGCCAACGCCAGGGCCCGGCCTAACCCAGCCCGCTTCCTCCAGAACTGCAGAGCTCCCGGAGGATTCCTTAGCAACAGCTTTGTGGAGAGCAACCTTTTCCTAGAGGAGATCCAGGTGCGATTCATGACCCCCATCCCCGCTATAGAAAAAGCTTGACACAATAGAGAAGACACAGCTCTCATTGAAATGTGTTGACTTAGCGATAAAATGTTTAATTTAGTGAAATATCTATCTAATATATATCTATGTGATCCAGATCAAAGACCCAGCAGAGAAGCAGCAGTTCTTTCAGGACCTGAGTGAGAACCTGGACTCATTCCCAGAGGACTTCTGTAAGCACAAGGTGCTGCCACAGCTACTCACCGCCTTTGAGTTTGGCAACGCTGGTGCTGTCATCCTCACACCTCTGTTTAAGGTATGTGTGCTGTGGAGGCAGAGAGGAGGGATTCAACATTCAAATCAAATTTTATTGGTCACATGCGCCGAATACAACAGGTGCAGACATTACAGTGAAATGCTTACTTACAGCCCTTAACCAACAGTGCATTTATTTTAAACAAAAAAAGTAAGAATAAAACAACAACAAAAAAAGTGTTCAGAGAAAAAGAGCAGAAGTAAAATAAAGTGACAGTAGGGAGGCTATATATACAGTAAAATAAAGTGACAGTAGGGAGGCTATATATACAGGGGGGTACCGTTGCAGAGTCAATGTGCGGGGGCACCGGCTAGTTGAGGTAGTTGAGGTAATATGTACATGTGGGTAGAGTTAAAGTGACTATGCATAAATACTTAACAGAGTAGCAGCAGCGTAAAAAGGATGGGGTGGGGGGGCAGTGCAAATAGTCCGGGTAGCCATGATTAGCTGTTCAGGAGTCTTATGGCTTGGGGGTAGAAGCTGTTGAGAAGTCTTTTGGACCTAGACTTGGCACTCCGGTACCGCTTGCCGTGCGGTAGCAGAGAGAACAGTCTATGACTAGGGTGGCTGGAGTCTTTGACAATTTTGAGGGCCTTCCTCTGACACCGCCTGGTATAGAGGTCCTGAATGGCAGGGAGCTTTGCCCCAGTGATGTACTGGGCCGTACGCACTACCCTCTGTAGTGCCTTGCGGTCAGAGGCCAAGCAGTTGCCATACCAGGCGGTGATGCAACCAGTCATGATGCTCTCGATGGTGCAGCTGTAGAATTTTTTGAGGATCTGAGGACCCATGCCAAATCTTTTTAGTCTCCTGAGGGGGAATAGGCTTTGTCGTGCCCTCTTCACGACTGTCTTGGTGTGTTTGGACCATGATAGTTCATTGGTGATGTGGACACCAAGGAACTTGAAGCTCTCAACCTGTTCCACTACAGCCCCGTCGATGAGAATGGGGGCGTGCTCAGTCCTCTTTTTTTTCCTGTAGTCCACAATCATCTCCTTTGTCTTGGTCACGTTGAGGGAGAGGTTGTTGTCCTGGCACCACACGGCCAGATCTCTGACCTCCTCCCTATAGGCTGTCTCATCGTTGTCGGTGATCAGGCCTACCACTGTTGTGTCGTCGGCAAACTTAATGATGGTGTTGGAGTCGTGCCTGGCCATGCAGTCATGGGTGAACAGAGAGTACAGGAGGGGACTGAGCACGCACCCCTGAGGGGCCCCCGTGTTGAGGATCAGTGTGGCAGATGTGTTGTTACCTACCCTTACCACCTGGGGGCGGCCCGTCAGGAAGTCCAGGATCCAGTTGCAGAGGGAGGTGTTTAGTCCCAGGATCCTTAGCTTAGTGATGAGCTTAGAGGGCACTATGGTGTTGAATGCTGAGCTGTAGTCAATGAATAGCATTCTCACGTAGGTGTTCCTCTTGTCCAGGTGGGAAAGGGCAGTGTGGAGTGCGATAGAGATTGCATCATCTGTGGATCTGTTGGGGCGGTATGCAAATTGGAGTGGGTCTAGGGTTTCTGGGATTATGCTGTTGATGTGAGCCATGACCAGTCTTTCAAAGCACTTCATGGCTACAGACGTCAGTGCTACGGGTCGGTAGTCATTTAGGCAGGTTATCTTAGAGTTCTTGGGCACGGGGACTATGGTGGTCTGCTTGAAACATGTTGGTATTACAGACTCAGTCAGGGACATGTTGAAAATGTCAGTGAAGACACTTGCCAGTTGGTCAGCACATGCTCGGAGTACACGTCCTGGTAATCCGTCTGGCCCTGCGGCCTTGTGAATGTTGACCTGGATCAGCGGCGTGGCATTGAATTGCTCCTCTTATGCAGAAGCATAATCATTGGAAGTGGTTTAGGTTAAAGGCATTTCTTCAGGGGAAAAATGCTTTTGGCAACTAATCACCCCTTCATCAACCAATCAGTCAAATATATTTTATAAAGCCCTTTTTGCAAATCAAATCAAATGTTATTGGTCACATACACATATTTAGTAGATATTATTGTGGGTGTAGCGAAATGCTTGTGTTCCTAGCTCCAACAGTGCAGTAATATCTAACAATACACAAAGATACACACAAATCTAAAAAGTAAAATAATGGAATTAAGAAATATAGAAATATTAGGACGAGCAATGTTGGAGTCCGGAGTATAAATATATATAGTATGTAATATATATACTGAACAAAAATATAAATGCAACATGCAACAATTTCAATGATTTTACTGAGTTACAGTTCATATAAGGAAATCAGTCAATTGAAATAAATTAATTAGGCCCTAATCTATGGATTTCACATGACTGGGCAGGAGCGCAGCCATGAGTGGGCCTGGGAGGGCATAGGCCCACCCACTGGGGAGCCAGGCCCAGCCAATCAGAATGGCCTTTATTACAGACAGAAATACTCCTCAGTTTAATCAGCTGTCCGGGTGGCTGGTCTCAGATGATCCCGCAGGTGAAGAAACCAGATGTGGAGGTCCTGGGCTGGTGTGGTTACACGTGGTCTGCGGTTGTGAGGCTGGTTGGACATACTGCCAAATTCTCTAAAACGACGTTGGATGTGGCTTATGGTAGAGAAATGAACATTCAATTCTCTGGCAACAGCTCTGGTGGACATTCCTGCAGTCAGCATGCCAATTGCACACACCCTCAACACTTGAGACATCTGTGGCATTGTGTTGTGTGACAAAACTGCACATTTTATTGGCCTTGTATTGTCCCCAGCACAAGGTGCAACTTTGTAATGTTCATGCTGTTTAATCAGCTTATTGAAATGCCACACCTGTTAGGTGGATGGATTATCTTGGCAAAGGATAAATGTTCACTAACAGGGATGTAAACAAATTTGGGCACCAAATTTGAGAAAAATACGCTTTTTGTGCGTATAGAAGATTCTGGGATCTTTTATTTCAGCTCATGAAACCTGGGGACCAACACTTTACATGTTGCGTTTATATTTTTGTGCACATGATGGGATGTATAGACATTATGGACAGTAGATGGATAGAATATAAAGTATATCTGAAGAACACCGTGTATATTTACAGTACCAGTCAAAAGTTTGGACACACGTACTCATTCCAGGGTTTTTCTTAATTTTTTTTAAATTTTCTACATTGTAGAATAATAGTGAAGACATCAAAACTATGAAATAACACATATGGAATCATGTAGTAACCAAAAAGGTGTTAAACAGATTCTTCAAAGTAGCCACCCTTTATCTTAATGACAGCTTTGCACACTCTTGGCATTCTCTCAACCAGCTTCATAAGGTAGTGTCAAAGTTGCGTCAATTCAAATCTGGTATTAGGAACAAAAGAGGTCAACACGACTTCTAAGATATACTAGTTATTTTAATTAATGCAAAAACCTTCAATGGTAAATATGATGTTTCGTATATACGGGCTCTCTGAAATACCTCGCAGGGCACTTCAGAGAACTAATCCATTGTTCTAGGATCTTGCTCAAATACTCTGACAGAGAGAGTTTCCCACCTCTCTGCTGGCCAATCAGAATAGAGACTTGAGCGTGGTTTAGACTTACTCAGCCTATCCGTTGATGCACCCCTGTTGCCAGCCTCTTCTGTTACCAGGCATACGTTTATCATAACAACCTGTCATAGTGAGAAGAGCCAGCTCCCTTAGACACCATTCCTACGTCCAAGGAAGGTTCACAGATCACAAAGAACCAGTATATTCCAGTATCTGGAGACACAAATCCCTATCTCATCTTACCCCCTAAAACAGCTCTTCACATCAATCACAGCTTGCCAGGTGTCACAACCTACATTAGCCCAGTCAAGAATGCATTCTTTCTAAGTTAGTCATCCCATCAATTTAGGAGAATAATACATCTCTAATAGTAGTCACCTGGAATGCATTTCAATGAACAGGTGTGCCGTGTTAATGTGGAATTTCTTTCCTTCTTAATGCATTTGAGCCAGTCAGTTCTGTTGTGACAAGGTAGGGTTGGTATACAGAAGATAGCCCTATTTGGTAAAAGTCCATATTATGGCAAGAACAGCTCAAATAAGCAAAGAGAAACGACAGTCCATCATTACTTTAAGACATAAACGTCAGTCAATCTGGAACATTTTGAACTTTAAAAGTTTCTTCAAGTGCAGTCGCAAAAACCATCAAGCTCTATGATGAAACTGGCTCTCATGAGGACCACCACAGGAAAGGAAGTCCCAGAGTTACCTCTGTTGCAGAGGATAAGTTCATTAGTTACCAGCCTCAAATTGCAGCCCAAATAAATGCTTCACACAGTTCAAGTAACAGACACATCTCAACATCAACTGTTCAGAGGAGACTGTGTGAATCAGGCCTTCATGGTCGAATTGCTGCAAAGAAACCACTACTAAAGGACACTAATAAGAAGAAGAGACTTGCTTGGGCCAAGAAACACGAGCAAGATTATCAGTGACGTGTACGCAGAGGAACTTGAAGCTTCACACCTTCTCCACTGCGGCCCCCCCATCAGTAGTTGGCCAGCCTCAGAGAAAACAATGCCGATGTAGAAGCACGGTGGCTAGGAAAAACTCCCTAGAAGGCAGGAACCTAGGAAGGAACCTAGAGAGGAACCAGGCTCTGAGGGGTGGCCAGTCCTTTTCTGGCCAGTGGAGATTATAAAAGTACATGTGGCAATTAAGGCCAGATTGTTCTTCATGATGTTCAAAAGTTTATAGATGACCAGCAGGGCCAACCAGGACAGATACCCCAGGACAGAGCCAACCAGGACAGATGCCCGCGGACAGGGCCAACCAGGCTGGATATAACCCCATCCACTTTACCAAAGCACCCCCCCCCCATCCCACACCACCAAAGGAATATCAACAGACCACTAACTTAATACCCTGAGAGAAGGCTGAGTGTAGCCCATGAAGATCTCCCCCACAGCAGGAGTCCGAAGGGGCAGAAGATCATTCCTTCTTCCATCTCTCCTTTTTCTTTCTGTCTCTGTCAGGTGGGGAAGTTCCTGTCTGCGGAGGAGTACAAGCAGAAGATCATTCCTGTCATTGTGAAGATGTTCTCCTCTACAGATCGGGCCATGAGGATACGACTGCTTCAACAGGTACAGTGTACCACACATCAGAGTACAGAGACGGCCATTACGCCAGAATGAGTGTTTCCTGCAGAACCCTTGTTTTATTCCTCTTTCAAACCCCTTTCTCATCCCTCTATTTCCTTCAGATGGAACAGTTTATTCAGTATCTAAACGATGCAGCGGTAAACTCGCAGATCTTCCCTCATGTCGTTCACGGTTTCACGGACACAAACCCAGCCATCAGAGAACAGACTGTCAAGGTATAACTGGCTCACCCAGTCTGTCAGACTGCGATTAACATGCACTCACACGACCACTACTTCATTCAAGTGTAACTGAAAGGGTTCCTTCCCTGTGGTTAATGGTCTGACCTTGGTATTAAAGGGTTTTTATACCTCTGTTTTTGTGTCCCAGTCCATGCTGCTGCTGGCCCCTAAGCTGAATGAGAGTAATCTGAATCAGGAGCTGATGAAGCACTTTGCACGGCTGCAGGCAAGAGACGAGCAGGGACCAATCCGCTGCAACACCACTGTGTGCCTGGGAAAGATCGCCCCCTACCTCAACGCTGGGGTAACTTTCACCTGCTTCCTGCACTCTGTCTCTCTGTCTCTCTCTCTCTCTCTACCTGTCTCTCTCTCTACCTGTCTGTCTCTCTCTCTCTACCTGTCTCTCTCTCTACCTGTCTGTCTTTCTCTCTCTCTCTCTCTCTCTCTACCGGTCTCCCCCTTCATTTCTCTCTCTCTCTCTCTGTTTTCTCCATCTCCCTGACTCGTATTCATGCCCATCTTCTTTCATCCACAGACACGACAGCGAGTGTTGATCTCTGCGTTCTCTCGGGCCGCTAAGGACCCGTTTCCCGCCTCTCGGGCGGCTGGGGTTCTGGGCTTCGCAGCGACGCACAACTACTACAGTGTGCCGGAGAGCGCAGCACGGGTACTACCAACGCTCTGTACCCTCACTGTTGACCCTGACAAGCAGGTTAGAGATCAGGTGAGAAGCACTACAAACACCTTACACCCCTCACATTGAAACACTGCACTGGGACATTTAACATTCTGTTTAGGAATATTTCACCAAAGACGGGCTAAAAGTGCTTCTCCAATAGAAATCCCCGATCACACTTGTAGGTGATGTCATGGCGACGATGGCTAGCTAAGCTCATACGCAGAAACACATAATCGGCTCTAACAGTTGTCTTGCGCCAAATTGCGCATGTGCAGGCCGTCAAATGAAAAGCATTCCTTCGGTATTAAGTTGTTTTTGACAAATGAAAACGTATCACTTTCACAAGGTTAGAGATGTGCCTTTAGATTTTGAGAAAATGAACAACTAAGAAATAATTTTTCACTTCTCTCATTGACTTCTCAAACCCCGGCCTGATCTGTTTCACAAGCGTTCCCGGAAGTCTCACAATGTTGCGCCTCTGGGTTTAGAAACTCTGTGATTTCACCCTACAAAATTCAATCTGCAATTGCGTGTGACAATCAATTTTTCCCTACTCTCTCATTTCACATTGCAACATTCCATCTGTAATCAGGTTTCCATCTAACCTTTTTATGCTATAAAAACGGTCTCGACAGGCCTGATGGAAATAGCATATTTGGCGGTAAACTTTCAAAATGTCGGTAAAACAAAATACGCTGGATATGGTGGGGTGTTTTTGTCTGTAAAATTAGTTATGCTAGAAATGTCGGTGGAAACGTTTTTATGCACACATTGATATAATAACCATCATATCGATGTAAACTTGGAGTCATGCGATGACATGTTGTGTGGTCCTCCCACTACGACTCGTCAGGAAAGCATGCAGTTTATTAGGCTTCAGATGAAATAAGTTATGATGAACTTCACAGGGTGGTGAAAGTGCACGGTGATGAGCTTGATGCTCCTTTCCAATAAATATTGAGGGTCTCATTCTGGTGACATGATAATTGATGCTTGGCTTCCGTTTGACAAATTCAAATAAAGTTGTTCTTTTGTATCTGCGAGCTGTTCGCTAGAGCGCACATGCCAATACCAGAGTGGGTCCATTCGCTATATAACGCAACATTTCTGGTGACAAAACCATCAGTAGAGTTTAAAATGCGATGGAAACTCATTTAACCTGTATTTTTTATTCGGTACATGGTAATTTTTATGTGCACTACGTCATCACGCACAGCCTTTTATCCACAAGTCAATTTGATGGAAACACATCTCTGGTGGGAAAAGTTTTTTTTAGAATATTTGCATGAAAATCTGTCGCCAGTTGGATGGAAACCTAGCTAGTTCTGTTCTTCCTTCCTCAGGCGTTTAAAGCCATCAAGAGTTTCCTGACAAAACTGGAGACTGTTTCTGACGATCCAACCAAGCTGACTGAAATAGGTCTGTAAACAGTTGCAAACGTCGAGGTCGCCAAAGACGAGGCCTCAAGCACTGATCTCACATTAAAGGGATAGTTCGGGATTTTGTCAATGAAGTCCTTTTATCTGCATCCCCAGAGTCCTTTTATCTTTATCCCCAGAGTCCTTTTATCTGCATCCCCAGAGTCCTTTTATCTGCATCCCCAGAGTCCTTTTATCTGCATCCCCAGAGTCCTTTTATCTGCATCCCCAGAGTCCTTTTATCTGCATCCCCAGAGTCCTTTTATCTGCATCCCCAGAGTCCTTTTATCTGCATCCCCAGAGTCCTTTTTTGTGTTCAGTATGAAGGAAGTTAGGTAGTTTCATGAGTGAATGCTAACTAGTATTAGCGCTAGCTGTACCTGCGCTAAGCTCGTTAAGAATCTGATTACAGCCTTTGAGTGTCTAATATTACTTATCTCCCTCTCACCCTAGAAAAGGATGTGATGTCATCAGCCCAGCCGGCGGGGGCAGCAGCCAGTTGGGCAGGCTGGGCAGTGACGGGGGTGTCCTCTTTGACCTCCAAGCTCATCCGGACCGGCCCGGGGGCAGAGGTGGGCGGCCCAGCCGACAACACTTCTACTGCTGCTGCTGGTACTGCCTCTTCTCGCACCGGGAGCCCTGTGACCGATGGGGTCGCCGTGGGTAAGGAACTGAGTTATGAACATGATACCTCTTAATCACTCAGATCTTAAATATGTTTCTGTTTTGGTCATTCTATACATTAGGGTGGCATCCCCCATAGAAACATAGGAAGAGCCGGCAAAGCTGTATCCATCAGTTAATGGCGTCCGCAACTTACATCCACTTTACATTCACCTTTTACCTCATCCCTCGATCTCTCCTTCCTTCATCTCTCCTCCCTCATCTCTCCTTTCTCCAGGCTCTGAAGTTAAACCACCGCCGGCCTCCGTGACTCTACTCTTTGCTTCTGGCCTTGCTATCCAATCAGACACTCCTAAGGTGACAGAGAAGGACGAGGAGCCAATCGGAGATCGTTGGGATGACGAGGACTGGGGAAGTTTGGAGGTAATTGACATGGATGGGTTTTGGGGTGGGATTTTAACAGTTGGGACCGTGGGACGTCAACTGTCACGGAACATGGGAAACGTGGAAACAGTGTTCTATTTGATCAATTAAGTAATTCAACTCCTCTACCCCCCCCCCCCCCCAGGACCCAGAGAAGGTACATGCAGCAGACCCAGATGACTGGAATTCCTCTGATTGGTCAGAAATGTCGTCAGTCAAAAAGAAGGCCAGTGTAAGAGGAGTACGTATCTGGTTTTCTCCAGACCTGAGGTTTATTCAGGGAGGCAGAGTGTTTGAAAAAGAGTCAAACATAATGGCACATTGCATTGTCATGTTAGTTCTGTAAAGTAACTAACACTCACGCTTTTATTTATTTATATATATATATGTGTGTAGGTATAGATATGTGTATATACAGTGGGGAGAACAAGTATTTGATACACTGCCGGTTTTGCAGGTTTTCCTACTTACAAAGCATGTAGAGGTCTGTAATTTTTATCATAGGTACACTTCAACGGTGAGAGACGGAATCTAAAACAAAAATCCAGAAAATCACATTGTATGATTTTTAAGTAATTAATTTGCATTTTATTGCATGACATAAGTATTTGATCACCTACCAACCAGTAAGAATTCCGGCTCTCACAGACCTGTTCGTTTTTCTTTAAGAAGCCCTCCTGTTCTCCACTCATTACCTGTATTAACGACCCGAAACACACAGCCAGGGCAACTAAGGAGTGGCTCCGTAAGAAGCATCTCAAGGTCCTGGAGTGGCCTAGCCAGTCTCCAGACCTGAACCCAATACAAAATCTTTGGAGCGAGCTGAAAGTCCGTATTGCCTAGCGACAGCACCGGAACCTGAAGGATCTAGAGAAGGTCTGTATGGAGGATTGGGCCAAAATCCCTGCTACAGTGTGTGCAAACCTGGTCAAGACCTACAGGAAACGTATGATCTCTGTAATTGCAAACACAGGTTTCTGTACCAAATATTAAGTTCTGCTTTTCTGATGTATCAAATACTTATGTCATGCAATAAAATGCAAATTAATTACTTAAAAATCATACAATGGGATTTTCTGGATTTTTGTTTTAGATTCCGTCTCTCGCAGTTGAAGTGTACCTATGATAAAAATGACAGACCTCTACATGCTTTGTAAGTAGGAAAACCTGCAAAATCGGCAGTGTATCAAATACTTGTTCTCCCCACTGTATGTGTATATGAGTTATTGAGGAAAATTGTACTTACTATGACTGTGATGTGTGTGGTTGTCTCACCTAGCTATTTTAAGATGAATGCACTAACTGTATTCGCTCTGGATAAGAGCGTCTGCTAAATGACTAATATGTAAATACATTCCTGTCTGCTAAGTGCTGAAAGTTCCAACCTACTGAACAGTGGTCCATGATCTAAAACCGTGTGAGTGCTGAAGCTGCATCCACTGCTGTCTCCATCCAGGTGGCTCTAGCATCCTCTGAGGCGGTGAAAAAGCAGAGCTCCGATTGGAGCAGCTCGGGCTGGGACGCCGACGACAGCTGGTCCAATGAGAAGGAGGCTGACAGCCAGGGTCAGAGTTCACCGGGAGAGGATGGGTGGGGCAATGACTGGGAGGAGGAGGGAACGATCGCTCCAGCCACTAAGAGTGCAGCTTTGCTGGAGGGGGTTCGGTTAGCCAGCGAGTATGACTGGGACAGTAAGGGGGCCACGCAGGCGGACTTCCTCGCCAACGTGTCTCAGAGAGCAACGCCCACCCCCACTGCTACGGTGAGGAGAGGAGGGGTGGCTTTATAAATAAAATACTTTGACAGGAGTAGGCTTTGTGTTTTGAAGAACTAACAAGCAGGTTTGTCAAAATGGAGGTAAAAGTTTGGTTTTGATGCTAAGTGGGCAACAGTTTTGAGGTGGAAATGGAAGGACATCACAATACGTGTTTTAATACATCTGAACTGTGCATGTGTTCTCTGTTTCGTGCTAGGTTGCTGATGGCTGGAGTGCAGAGCCTGCTGGAGACTGGGGAGCCGAGGAGAGCTGGGAGTCTGTGAACGGAAGTCAAGGTGGGTCTCTAAACCTGCTCTAACATCGCTATACTCCATTATCCATCTCAATCATTTGAACCCAGGGAGTCATTTAACGAGATTCATGTTATAAGCCTCAAGCCAAACGATAACAGCTGTCTCTCTATTTCCTAAGCAGGCCTAAGCAAGGCAGAGCTGGCCAAGAAGAAACGTGAGGAGAGGAGGAAAGAACTGGAGGCCAAACGGGCAGAACGCAAGGCAGCTAAGGGTCCTCTAAAACTGGGCGCTCGGAAACTGGACTAACTGGAAGGAGGGCTGGCGGAAGGCCGGAAGCAAAGCAGACTGAGTGCTATGATGACTTTTCCTTGACTCCCGCAGAGAGGGTGGACTGGATGGAAGGTTCAACATTCCATAATCAAAAAAAGAAGAGGATTGAAGAAGAGAGACACTGTGATCTTGATGATTGTGCAAGCTGCTCACTGGCTGAGAAGGGGATCAGAGTGGCAGAGGCTGTGACAGGACTCGTCCAGACTATTATGAGTTTAAACATGACATCACATTCACATTACATCTTTGTTTTTATATAAAAACCATATTTACTTTGTAAAGAGGTGTACATAGGTGGCGCATTTTGTCTGAATGACTGTGACAAAAAATCGGAACATGTTTTTATAAATAAATTATATCTATATTGTTAGGTTCTAATTTCTGGTACAATTATAAAGATGTACTCTGAGAAAAACTCAAGCTGGATTTATTCACCACATTGGGTGTTGCAGCTGCACAGCACACCTAGAGGTCACACAAGGACATGCTGTATGTGTATACCTTCCGACTAGGTGGAGTCATCTCCTTGTATTTCTATGATAAACAATCAGTCTCTGTTGCTGGACAGGAACAGAGTCTGTTCCTCCTCTTGGTGTTATCATGTCCCAGCCTGAGTCCGGACCCTTCGTGCTCCTCCGTGCCTTTAACGGGTCTTATCAGTCAGAGGCCTTGACTTATTTGGAGTACACATTCCTACTGTCTACTGCAGTCCACTAAATAATTACACTTCTCATACACAAAGAGCTGAAACCTAACACTACTTTCAATCTCTAAGAATATAAAATAACTATATATTCATACTAAGCGTATATAATGATATAAAACTGTAAAGATATTAGACAGTGTTATAGAACAGTAATTATGATCATTCAGCTCTAACCCAGACACATGGCTCCTATTCAACCCTTATGGAATTATTCTGGTACTCAGCCTTTGTACTTTTCCACTGCCCAAATACAATGCACATAGATCATTCCAACTGACCCATAACGCGATAATTACTACTGCTAGACTAATTATACAATTATAAACAGATTCAAACGGGCTCAAGTCAAATAGTCTCTAACAATATATAATAAATTGTGTATATGCTGAATGTTTCTTTTCCATATACGCATAAATGGTTTATGAAAGTTTTAGATGAGCTGTCGGTGTAGAAATAAGACAGTCTCCCTGAATGGGTCTGTATTCTGTATGTTACTGACCTACCAAACGGCATATGGCACCTCCCTGAAGGGTAATGCTGGGACACGTTCAGCAAGGCACAACGTTGTGGAACAGATAGAAATATGTTATGTAGAACAAACATGCCTCTCGCATAGAATAAGGAATCATGTCAGGTCTATTCATTATATTTCTATCTTCAATGTTCCACAACGTTTGCCTACGGAAAGTGGCCCTGGGGCCTGTTGCACAAAAGTAGAATTAAGACATCCGGGATAAATGACTCAGCTGAGCTCAATGAAGCCAAAACATGTGCGTCCAGGCTTAATTGGTTGCACAAAGACCAAGCCAGGATGAGCAGACACGGATTCATTAAGCCAGGTGAAACCAATCCTGGATAGGTGCGCGCTCACGGCTCACTCAAATAGACCCCGCCACAGATCACAGATTAACTGATTTACCATGGCAACTAGAGCCGCGTACTTTTCCCCGTCGGAAGCACAAATCCTCATGGAGGCATACGAGGAGGTAAAATATATAATTAAGAAGAAAGGCAACACCGCCACAGTGATAAAGCAAAGAGAAAAAGCGTGGCAAAGTATTGCAGACCGCCTGAATGCGTAAGTAGTGCACAATTACACACTCACCGCTCCGCTGAAACATCACAATTACAATTCAAATATTTAATTCACATCTCCAAAAATGCAGTTGTACTGTAATTATGAAACGGTTAAATTTTTAATTGAAATGCACTGCAGATATGAGTGAAATTGTGTAAAGTAACTCCATCACACTGTATAAAGCTATGATAAATTTTTTGATATTTTTACTGAAAACAAGACAAAAATACCAAGTAATTTTTTGCAGTGTGACTCCATTAAATGTGTGTGTGTGTGTGTGTGTGTGTGTGTGTGTGTGTAGATTAAACATGAACGGGCCAAAACGGACATGGCAGCAGGTCAAAATCAAATACAAGAACATTCTGCAGAATGGTATGGTCCCTGACTAATATTTAACAAAGCACAAGCATATATTGTACCCAGAAGGTGCCTGCTCACACATTGTCTGTACTGTTTTAGCAGTGAAAAAGAATACCCACAGACAAGGCACGGGTGGTGGGTCACCAAAGGCTGACCTTACCCCAGCAGAGGACATGGCCTTGGAGCTAAATAAAGGCAGGCCCGTCTTAGAGGGGATCCCTGGGGGGAAAGAGACGAGCATAGGTTCCTCCCAAGATGCCACCCGCTTCATTCAAGGTATGTCCTTCCATCTCTACATGGGATACAACCACATTCATATTGAATCAATTTGGACTGTCTGACTTTGGTTTACCTATTGCCTTGCAGTGTCTGGCAGCACTGTGTTCCTGTTAGAGCCACCAGCACAAGCACCAGACGATGCTGATCCAGTGAGTACTCCATCAAAGGCATACTGTAGGCCTGGCATGTCTTGTCTACTAGCTTCAATATGAATCCGATTAAATGTGATAGGGTGAAGGCCCCAGTGCAGCAGCAACAGCACATGATGGAGACGATGATGAGGAGGAGACCATCTCTCTGGATTCCAGAAGGCATGAGGTATCATGTTAAGACTGTGAAAGTACTATTTACTCTACAATGGTGAGGAGTCCTCATCAAAATCAAAAAATCTAATTTATTTTACAGGACCCAGATGCTATACAGTGGGAAAACCAGCCTGGCAACATAGTGCGTATTAATAAAAGGACACCACATCCTGCCAAATTCCAGCTGCGCTAATTGTATTGTGTTCACAGAGCTCACAAGCTATCAGAAAGTTGTATGGCAACCACCTCCGGCGCCAAATAGAACTGGCAGACATAGACATTCAGTACAAGAAGAAAAAGATGGAAAATCTTGCACTGGAGTCCGAAATAAAAAAGAGGACAATTAGGAAACTGGACCTTGAAATAAAAAAACTTGAAAGGGAGGTGAGATATGCCTTCAATGTACACTGTATGCTAACTGTAACACAAATGTATTAATCATTATTTTTCTTTCCTCCCCCAGCTCCAAGAAGATGACACAGCTCAAAATAAAAATTAGGTATATTCTCGTAAAGTCAAGTGAGCCATGACATATGAGCTCTTATTGTGAGCACACAGGACGGTGGCATCTTTCTAAGGTTTTTTTTATTTTCCCAGCAATCAGTACAACCAAGTCATCGTTATAAGGCATCGCCCTCTTTTGCCCACCCCCCCAGCACCAGGTGTGGCCACTAGCCTATATGAAGGCCCAAAATTGTGTGTTCCTTTCTGCTCTGACAATGGCATGCCCATTCGTGCGAGATGTGGTGGATGAAGAAGCACTTGTGCTGAGGAGAGCCTTCAGGCGAGAAAGGGTCTTCAGGGACCGGTTGGACCCACTGGCCTTCCCTGATGACCATCTATATGAAAGATACAGGTTTTCTGCAGATGGCATCAGGTATCTATGCAGACTACTGGGTCCCAGGATTAAGCACCGCACTGCACGGAGCCATGCACTGAGTGTGGAGCAAATGGTTTGTGTGGCCTTGCGCTTTTTTGCTAGTGGAGCCTTCCTGTACTCAGTGGGGGATGCAGAACAGCTGAACAAGGCCACAATTTGCCGCACAATAAGGAGTGTGTGTCTGGCTATCAAAGCATTAGCAGATGTCTTCATCTCCTTCCCTGGCCACAGAAGACTCTGTGACATCAAAGAGGAGTTCTATAGGATTGCAGGTAAGAGGATCTACAAATTACAGGACAACTGTTAACACATAGTAGGATACTCATTACTTTGTGTGACAGGTTTCCCCAATGTCATTGGTGCAGTGGACTGCACACACATAAGGATAAAAGCCCCCTCAGGTGCCCATGAGGCCGATTTTGTGAATAGGAAATCCTTTCACAGCATTAATGTTCAGGTGAACATAACTTTTTGATATTGTCCATTGACGAACACTCTGCATTGCCAGTGATGTGCATTGATTGGTGTAATATTCCTCATCTTATGATTTCAGATGGTCTGCAATGCTGACTGTGTGATCAGCAATGTTGTGGCAAAATGGCCTGGCTCAGTCCATGACTCCAGAATCTTTCGGGCCTCTGAAATCTATCAGTGCCTATCACAAGGTAAGCCACACAACCCCTATTTATAACCATCATGGCTGTGTCAAGAATATCACTGTGTTTATGAGGTAGTAATGATGAGATTTTGTGTTGACAGGTGAATTCTCTGGTGTGTTGCTGGGAGACAGGGGGTATGGCTGCCAGCCTTTTCTCCTGACACCTTTCACAGACCCCCAGGAAGCACAGCAGGCCTACAACCATGCCCATGCCAGGACCAGGGCCAGAGTTGAAATGACCTTTGGCCTCCTGAAGGCACGCTTTCACTGCCTTCACAAATTAAGGGTCAGCCCTGTTAGGGCATGTGATATTACTGTGGCTTGTGCTGTCCTCCACAATGTGGCCTGCCTGAGGAAGGAGAGGGCCCCCAGAGTGCCACCAGCCATGGACTGGGACAATCCGGCAATCTTCCCTGATGACGACAGTGGTCGGCTGCTGAGGGACCAATATGTGTTGAATTATTTTAGTTAGTATGTGTGCTTTCAATTTTGGTTAAATATGTCCTGCGGTGGCAGAGGAATTTGGGTTTTTTTGGGTTCGTTTTTTTACGAATTTGGCCTCTTATGATGTTTGTGCGGTATACTGTGTGTAATACAAGGCTGCAGGGAGGCTACTGCATCCATTCATTTGTCTGTTCAGTTGATGTGTATGGATTTGTCCTGCATTTATTTTAGTGTGCAGACATGCAGGGTGTGTTATATACAGACCTTTGAATGTGTATGTATCATTTTGTAAAATATGCTTGGATTCTGTGCTTTCCATCTTGTAGAGTCACTGTGACTTCAGTTTCGAAAGGAGCTGATGGTTTACCTGCTTTGTTTTGTCCTTATTCAATAAAGGAACATAATGTTACACATTGTGTTTTTATATTCATATGGAATGTGTATTTGTTTATATGACAGAGTACTAGGGCCACACTGAAGAAAAAGGATAAAGTCATAAATTTATGAGGCTGGTTCTTTCTGCAGAAAAGCTACATTGTTTTTACAGTTTTGATACTTATGACAATGTGATACTTAATATTCTGGCACATCAGCATGTCTTTGTTTATGAAACCATACTGAAGTACAATTTCACGAAATGCCCCACATCTGTCATTTTAACAACTGTCCTCCTTTAAAACAACTGGTTACAATATTATGACTTGTGTTTTTTTCCCCTCTGTGGCCCTAATATTCTATCATTTTATATATAGCCTTATAGTCTATGGGAAACTGTAAATTATCTAATGATAGCAACATCATCTAAAAATCATTTTTTATCCAAAATCATTGAAATTAATGATCACAAACGTTTAAATAATGACAGTGGGTCTAGTTATATGTGATAACAATGTATAGTGAGCAGTGAAATAACTATTGGTTTCCATTTGTGGTGACTGCTGACTGACAGTAGGGATGAGATTAAATAGATCCTGGAATTTAGCCTGGTCTGGAGCAGGCTAGCTCCACAGAATAAATCTCCATGGTAATTTATACCATAACATATCCTCCTGCCCCCTATCCATCTTTAGTGCAACCGGATTACGGATCAATTGAGCCAGGATCACCAAGATATCCTGGCTTAATCCCTTATCCTAGTTTTGTGCAACAGGCCCCTGGTCTCTGTTGATTAACTACGCAGATGAATAATATAGACCTGGCTAGATCCCCTCTGAGCCAATCAGTTATTATTAGTAGTGGTGGTGGGGTGACTGACCTGAAGCCTGGACAGTGTTATCATGCAATTTTACTCCTGTATATTTATGGAGTCACTTAGCTATTTAAAATCTAATCATAAAGTGCAAGATCATTCGGACCATCAACTTTCTTGTTAGATTGGTAGTGTTGGGTGGGTCAAGGGAAGGTTCTGTTTATGTCTTTATTTGATGGCAGCACTATTTACTGGTGTTGTGTGGTCAGATGAGCTGTGCTCTGTGATTTTTAAATATGTTGTGGGTGGGGAGGGAAGTCCATATGGGAGGAAGATGGTAAAATCAGATGCATTGTTTTATAAAGATGGAATCTTGTGTAACGTGAACAATTCCAAAATAAAACCATTACAATAAAATACAGTGTGTTTTAGGTGAAAGGGTGTGCATTGTTTTACAAATATATTCAGAACAATTTCTACTTCTGCCAAGTATCAACATCCAAATCCACTGAAATTCCTTTTACTTGCAGTGGGAGCACAGAGGTGTTTATTTTGTTTACTAAGACAAGTATAAGTTCATCAGAGACCAAACAATGTTTATAAAAACATTTACATACTTAAAACAGAGGATGTCAAGACTAAATCAACTAAGCTAAAATGCTACTAAGGTTCAGTTTATTATCAATATACTTCATAAACAAACTCTTCAAAACTCATGTGCAAGGTCAAGTTTTGAAAGATCAAACACCAGTTAAGATTACAAATCTTTTCAATCCAACATTTAAAAAATTAAAGATTTTGTTCCTAATGCTGTCAGTCATTACAAAGCGATATAAGCAGCATTAGATGTAGTTGTGTGGGTCCTAGAGCCAATTGACTTCATGATAGAAATATTAGAACTTCAGTTTAATATCATTTTACCCCATTATAAAGAGATCTTAGTCTACATAAATATGTTAAAACTTTAGTAGGGAAACTTCATAGCTTCTAAGTAAGTGACAACATATTTTAAGTCAGCTAGCTTAGTCTAGCAGCCTACAAGGCTATGGCACCTTCAAGGCTGTATACCTTGGAATTATAACGAGACACTTTTCCTTGTTTCCTACGTGCTTTCAATTCATGTCTGTGTAACTGTGAAAGTTTTAAAAAATATGTACGGAAATACTCAACCCTCCCTTCGGAAAAACCCAGAATTACACAAGGGCAGTAGTACTGTAGTTAAATAATTAATCTATATTAGGCTTAGTGGTGATTGGCTGTTCAGGAAGCTATCATACAGGTTGTCACATATATTCTTCCTTTTCTTCTTCATTCTTCTTTTTGCTTCCACCGCCAAAGATGGCCGCCGCGATACCTACCAAAGCAAGTGCTCCGAAGCCCACCATTGCCATTCCCACAGCCTGCCGAACCTGGGCAGAAAAATACAAACATTAATTTGAATGACTCGAATGAATGACTGATTCAGAAACAGTATCACAGCATAGATGCATTGAATGTATAACAACAAGTACACCAGTTACTCTACACTCACGTGTGTCTCTCTTGACACACATTCATAGGTTGAGAATGTTATGGCTCACAAGATTACTCTACGCTGAGCACAGTACAACTAGCATTGAGCACCAGTCCACTGTACCTACCTGTCGAGACTCAGCCTTCCCATATCTCAGATCTGTGACAAAGTGCTCACAGTTCCCCTTGATGACACAGTAGGACAGCTCCTGGTCCACATAAGCCGTGGCATCCCTCAGAATCTCACGGATGGGTCTGACCTATAATAATAATAATAATAATAATAATAATATAATACATGCCATTTAGCAGACGCTTTTATCCTAAGCGAACTTGCATGCATACATTTTTATTAGGGTGGCCCCAGCGGGAATCGAAAACACTATCCTGGCATTGCAAGCACCATGCTCTATCAATTGAGCCACACAGGATCACACAGACTGCGTCCCAAATGCACCTTATTCTCTATATAGTTCACTACTTTTGACCAGAGCCCCATGGGGAGTCATTTGGAACGCAGCCATACTGTACTTACTGGTACTGACCTTGTACTTCTGATCCAGCTGGTTGTTGACACGCCACTTATCATGCCCCACCACGTCCCAGATCTCTTCCTTCTTCACCTTAGCCTTGTCACTGAGCACAGACATCATGCTGTTGGCCCTGGCCCCTGGTGCCTCGGCTGGGGAGCAAAGAGACATGGGAGGGGGTGGACAGACAAGACATCATCAGTGCCAAAATTGAGTTTTTTATAACTCATATTGTATGTACTCTATATAGGCCACTGTATATCAATTGTTGAGTGCACTATATCAAGATTATTACTCACAGGGTGGGGCCAGGTGAATGACAAAACCGTCACCAACGTACAACGCCCAGTGCTGGTATGTCCCTCTGAATATCTCTATCAGATCCCCTGGCTCCGGCTTCTCATCGTACTGTCAAAGGAAAAAATAATACAACCATTAAGTATGATTTAGCAATGTGTGTATTGCCATGGTTACAAATACAGGGGTGTTGCTAGACACCCTCTTGTTGAAGTATGCAACTTCCACATATGCAGTTCTGAAAGGGAATGTGCTCAGATCAGGGAACAAAACTATCAAAAGTTATTCAGTCATAACTCATGCAAACTCAGCCTTTTACAAACAATATTTAAATATTTCCAAAACAAACAGGTAGACTACATAGATACAGTGGACACAATCAACATTAGGACTGGACTTTACTTACCAATGTTGGAGCCATGGTTACTGTTATTTCCTTTACACAGCTTTGATCTCAACCCTGTAAAGTCAAAACAAAACCTATGGGTTATATTTAGGGGGCCTGTTTTCATAAGACATGAGCTCACAAAATATTAGGCAATCTATTGACAAATAAATTAGACACTGATGTCATTTCACTGTGTTTTGGTGTCTATAAAAAAACAAGAATTGTGCAACGAAATAGATAGCTAGCTAGATAAGTTAACTGACCACAGAAGGCACACAACAGAGACAGCGTTTGCGTGCTGTTGGTTATCTTCCTCACACAAGTATTTCTGTCCAGATAATAATTTAAATAAATTTAAATTCTTATAACTTACAGTAAATTCGGTGTCGTGGCATCGATATTGCTTGCTTTCACTTCGAACACAGAAGTCAGAAGCAGAAGTCAACGATCAGCTGACTCGAAAAAAAAGCTAACAAATCCGAGAGGCGTGTCTGCTGGAAGCGTGCGTGCTGACGTTAGTTTCGAAGTACTCTGTCAGGCCAGTAGATGGCAGTAAATATGTATTTTTCCGCATTACCCCTTGGAAGACGTAATAGAAGAAGAAAATAAATACTTCCGGTTTTGGAGCGCCCTTTTGATATTTTTCCTGAACATTACTTTAAAAAGATAATCATATTTCAGGTGTAGGGTTGATTATTCGTAGCTTGTTACTAGGGGAGAGTTGTTAATGTTCTATTTTCAGTTTGGGAAGTTGAACTATGTCTGCCTTTTTTGACGGAACTCTCCTGACAGTCACCATGCAGACCTCTCTCGGTCACACACCGCAAAATGCATTTAGGTTTGTTGCTTAGCATGCTAGCCAGCCACTAGTAGTTGTAGCTACAGTATGTGGCTGCTTCCCCACTGTACCAACAAGTTCTAAGGCTGATATTATGCTAAGGGTATTGTGGACAGATGCAGTGGTCAGCATTTTTCAAGCATATTTACGAAATATTCTAGTCAGAGAATAGAACAATTATACCAATTGGAATCACATTTGTTAGTTTATAGATGTTTTGCAACTGTGAACTTTTGGTGTGTGTGTGTGTGTGTGTTTAGCCCCCAGGAGCTGTCCCAGGAGATCAAATCCTTCATCAGTGGCGTGGACCAGACCCAGGGTCGTAAACTCAGCGTCCGTGAGCATGCCCGCTGTGCCGTGCGTCTACTACGATCTGTGCCTGCCTGTCGCGGGGCGGTGCTTGAGCACCTAAGGGGCGTGTACAACGAGCACGTATCAGCCTTTCTTCACAATCTGGAGACCGACGGCGAGGGCGACGGGGACTCCAACCTGGAGGATGTCATCACGGAGGTCCATGGCGTCCTGGCGGAGTTCATCAGGCTCAACCCCCGAGCCTGGGCTCCCCTTGTCTCATCCTGGGCTGTAGATCTGCTGGGGCAGCTGAGCTCCAAGCATGCCGGCCGTAGGACAGCTCCCCACTCCTCCAGCCTCAACGAGCAGCTGCAGCTGTGGATGTCCTGTGCAGCTACACGCTCCCTCATGGAGGCCTATACCCAGTGCCTGGCGGCCATGATAGCCTGGTGTCCTGACCAATGTGTGGACGCTCTCCTGGACACCTCAGTGCAGCACTCCCCCCACTTTGACTGGGTGGTCGCCCACATCGGATCCTCCTTCCCGGGCACCATCATCAGCCGCGTCCTGGCCTGTGGTCTTAAAGACTTCTGCTCCCACGGAACGGCTGACAAGCGTCAGGGAGACAAGAGCAGCCGAGTGCCTAAGATAGGCTCTGTGGTGGGGATCCTTGGCCACCTGGCGGCGCGGCACTCTGACAGCATCCGGCGGGAGCTGCTGAGGATGTTCCAGGAGAGCCTCAGCCCCCTGACTATACCCCCCAGCTCTGGGTCCACCTCCTGGGAGCACTCAGCCCAGCTCCGCGGAGGCGCAGTGCCCTTCCTCCTCCAGCTGGCGGCGCTGTCTCCCTCTCTGCTGGGCGCCGTGTCTGCTGAGCTGGTGGAGTCTCTACAGCCTCCAGTCTTGCTCCAGCTCCAGGCTGTTCTACAGGGGCTTCCCAGGGACGAGCTGGACAACATGCTGGGGCTGGCCGTTCACCTCATCGCCCAGAGCCATGCTGGAGGGGCACGCGTCCTCCGCTTCCTCGCCGACACAGCCACCCCCGCCTCCGTCATCATCTCAGGCCCAACGCCTTCCCCCCACGAGGGGGTCCGGGAGGCCTGCGACCGCATCCTCCAGATGCTCCTGCTGCACCTCCACAAACTGGTCTACACCCGCTCAGAGGGGGACGACGGCTACTACAGCCGCCCCCACTCTCCCTCCTGCAAGGCCCCCCGTGTGGTCCCCTTCCTGGAGGAGCTGCAGTCCCACGTGGGAGAGCTGTGTGCTGAGACATTGAGGCTGGAGAGGAAGCGCCATCTCTGGCTACACCAGCTGCTGTGTCTGCTGTCTGTGTACGGCGGCCCCAGCGTGGCCACGGAGGCCCTCTGTCAGCTGCTCACCCTGGCCCGGAACCCAGATGAGCTGACCCTGGCCTGTATAGGTATTATTCCTCCTTTCACCTCCTGTGTGCGTTCAGCTCTGCACCTCTGGTGGGCTGAACTACACTCAGTGTGGTGAGCCTGGGCGCGTTCAGAAAAAAGTGGGGGCGCCGATACACTGGGCACCTTCGTGACCGTGGTAATCGGGCCCTTCTTGAACGCAGCATGGGTCTGGGTCGTACTAACAGAGACCTTAGTCTGTGATAGTGCGCCATCCCCAATGTGGTTATTATCAGCGCGTTCTGAGAGAAACGGGGGCGCCGATACGTTGGTTACGCCCGTAACCGTAGTAATCAGGCCCTCCGTGAACGCAGCACGGGTCTGAACTGCACTGACTGAGGCGTTAGCCTGAGACAGAGCGCCGTCCCGAATAGCGGTCGCGTCATCATGCCATTATCTGGCTGAGACTGCAGCCTGCTATGTGAGACACTCACTACAGCACTCCTAGGAGTCTGTAAAGTGAGGTCTTTATAAGGTACACTTAATACCTTTTATATACCTGCCTTATGTGTGCATTCAGCAACGCACCATGGTGGGCTGAGCTGCACTCATAGTGGTAAGAGAGAGAGCGAGAGTGAGGAAGGTCGAACGCTCTCGGATGTATTATGGAAAAAGGGGCTCTTTTTTGACAGTGTCAAGTAGAGCCAACTCTTTATTACACACATCAACAAAAAACATTCTCCTCCATACACTCAACGGTAGAGTGGGGGGGGACAGTGGGCTCGGTCACAGCAGGCGCTGTGCCGTCTTCCGTTCTCTCCCCCTCGCCTGTCATAAACGGCGTCTCTTCTGGCCGCCCTTCGGGTGATGCCAGGATGACGCTTTAATGACCTCTCTCGCCGGCACCTCTGGCGCTGCAGGGGGGGGCGAGGCCCGCTCCCTTGCTGCTGGAGGCCGCCGTCTGACGCCAAGCTGTAGCGAGAGTAACGGCCGCCCTTCCTCATATCCACTTCCGGGTTGGAGGGAATGGGGGGCAGCTTAATCTCCCGCTATTTAGCAGCCCACTCAATGAGACCTGAGAATTCAGGCACAGAGAGGCTGTGGCGTCATCATCCAGGGATGTAATGACCTCACAATTTCCCGAAGGAAAAGGGGTGTTAAACATCTGGGTCAGTGTAATGAATTGTTCCAATAGAATATTCATTTCTTCCCCAATAGCCCTGTCATCTCCTGAGTCAGCGCCTTCAGATGATGCCTCAGAAGCTGAGGCTAACACTGATAGCACATCCTCAGGAGGAATATCCTCCCTAAAAATGCCCAACGCTGCTTCCACTCCTTCAAAAAAGGAGGGCGCAGCTGGCGCATAGTGGGGGATTAATGAAGCTGTCCCTGGCGTGCTGTGTCCCTCAACCCACAAAACATATGTCGGGGGGGTTGACAGCCGCCAAGGGGAACAGCGACATTGAGCTCTGAAAAGAGCTTTTGTTAAATACTTACCCTATGGATAAGCTTGGTGTGCTCATTGTAGGACGACGTCGATGATATGGAAAATCGACGGTGTTTTCTTCGTCCTGAGTCTTCTCTTCGTCTCTTCTTGGCTTCTTCAGTCTAGTCCAGTCGCTGAAGATAAAGGGAGGCTGAGTGAGGGGAGGCATCCCCTCTTATAGGGACACCTGTACTCCTATTGGCTGTAGGTGTGTGCATAATTTTGTCTCAGGCTGCTGCTGCCTTAGGGCAGAGGGTAAACCATTAGGAGCAGAGCTCCCCTATGGGGCGGAGCTCCACGATATAGAACAGTAATTATGATAATTCAGCTCTAACCCAGACACATGGCTCCTATTCAACCCTTATGGAATTATTCTGGTACTCAGCCTTTGTACTTTTCCACTGCCCAAATACAATGCACATAGATCATTCCAACTGACCCATAAAGCGATAATTACTACTGCTAGACTAATTATACAATTATAAACAGATTCAAACGGGCTCAAGTCAAATAGTCTCTAACAATATATAATAAATTGTGTATATGCTGAATGTTTATTTTACATATACGCATAAATGGTTTATGAAAGTTTTAGATGAGCTGTCGGTGCAGAAATAAGACAGTCTCCATGAATGGGTCTGTATTCTGTATGTTACTGACCTACCAAACGGCATATGGCACCTCCCTGAAGGGTAATGCTGGGACACGTTCAGCAAGGCACAACGTTGTGGAACAGATAGAAATATGTTATGTAGAACAAACATGCCTCTCGCATAGAATAAGGAATCATGTCAGGTCTATTCATTATATTTCTATCTTCAATGTTCCACAACGTTTGCCTACGGAAAGTGGCCCAGGGGCCTGTTGCACAAAACTAGGATAAGGGATTAAGCCAGGATATCTTGGTGATCCTGGCTCAATTGATCCGTAATCCGGTTGCACTAAAGATGGATAGGGGGCAGGAGGATATGTTATGGTATAAATTACCATGGAGATTTATTCTGTGGAGCTAGCCTGCTCCAGACCAGGCTAAATTCCAGGATCTATTTAATCTCATCCCTACTGTCAGTCAGCAGTCACCACAAATGGAAACCAATAGTTATTTCACTGCTCACTATACATTGTTATCACATATAACTAGACCCACTGTCATTATTTAAACGTTTGTGATCATTAATTTCAATGATTTTGGATAAAAAATGATTTTTAGATGATGTTGCTATCATTAGATAATTTACAGTTTCCCATAGACTATAAGGCTATATATAAAATGATAGAATATTAGGGCCACAGAGGGGAAAAAAACACAAGTCATAATATTGTAACCAGTTGTTTTAAAGGAGGACAGTTGTTAAAATGACAGATGTGGGGCATTTCGTGAAATTGTACTTCAGTATGGTTTCATAAACAAAGACATGCTGATGTGCCAGAATATTAAGTATCACATTGTCATAAGTATCAAAACTGTAAAAACAATATGTAGCTTTTCTGCAGAAAGAACCAGCCTCATAAATGTATGACTTTATCCTTTTTCTTCAGTGTGGCCCTAGTACTCTGTCATATAAACAAATACACATTCCATATGAATATAAAAACACAATGTGTAACATTATGTTCCTTTATTGAATAAGGACAAAACAAAGCAGGTAAACCATCAGCTCCTTTCGAAACTGAAGTCACAGTGACTCTACAAGATGGAAAGCACAGAATCCAAGCATATTATACAAAATGATACATACACATTCAAAGGTCTGTATATAACACACCCTGCATGTCTGCACACTAAAATAAATGCAGGACAAATCCATACACATCAACTGAACAGACAAATGAATGGATGCAGTAGCCTCCCTGCAGCCTTGTATTACACACAGTATACCGCACAAACATCATAAGAGGCCAAATTCGTAAAAAAACTAACCCAAAAAAACCCAAATTCCTCTGCCACCGCAGGACATATTTAACCAAAATTGAAAGCACACATACTAACTAAAATAATTCAACACATATTGGTCCCTCAGCAGCCGACCACTGTCGTCATCAGGGAAGATTGCCGGATTGTCCCAGTCCATGGCTGGTGGCACTCTGGGGGCCCTCTCCTTCCTCAGGCAGGCCACATTGTGGAGGACAGCACAAGCCACAGTAATATCACATGCCCTAACAGGGCTGACCCTTAATTTGTGAAGGCAGTGAAAGCGTGCCTTCAGGAGGCCAAAGGTCATTTCAACTCTGGCCCTGGTCCTGGCATGGGCATGGTTGTAGGCCTGCTGTGCTTCCTGGGGGTCTGTGAAAGGTGTCAGGAGAAAAGGCTGGCAGCCATACCCCCTGTCTCCCAGCAACACACCAGAGAATTCACCTGTCAACACAAAATCTCATCATTACTACCTCATAAACACAGTGATATTCTTGACACAGCCATGATGGTTATAAATAGGGGTTGTGTGGCTTACCTTGTGATAGGCACTGATAGATTTCAGAGGCCCGAAAGATTCTGGAGTCATGGACTGAGCCAGGCCATTTTGCCACAACATTGCTGATCACACAGTCAGCATTGCAGACCATCTGAAATCATAAGATGAGGAATATTACACCAATCAATGCACATCACTGGCAATGCAGAGTGTTCGTCAATGGACAATATCAAAAAGTTATGTTCACCTGAACATTAATGCTGTGAAAGGATTTCCTATTCACAAAATCGGCCTCATGGGCACCTGAGGGGGCTTTTATCCTTATGTGTGTGCAGTCCACTGCACCAATGACATTGGGGAAACCTGTCACACAAAGTAATGAGTATCCTACTATGTGTTAACAGTTGTCCTGTAATTTGTAGATCCTCTTACCTGCAATCCTATAGAACTCCTCTTTGATGTCACAGAGTCTTCTGTGGCCAGGGAAGGAGATGAAGACATCTGCTAATGCTTTGATAGCCAGACACACACTCCTTATTGTGCGGCAAATTATGGCCTTGTTCAGCTGTTCTGCATCCCCCACTGAGTACAGGAAGGCTCCACTAGCAAAAAAGCGCAAGGCCACACAAACCATTTGCTCCACACTCAGTGCATGGCTCCGTGCAGTGCGGTGCTTAATCCTGGGACCCAGTAGTCTGCATAGATACCTGATGCCATCTGCAGAAAACCTGTATCTTTCATATAGATGGTCATCAGGGAAGGCCAGTGGGTCCAACCGGTCCCTGAAGACCCTTTCTCGCCTGAAGGCTCTCCTCAGCACAAGTGCTTCTTCATCCACCACATCTCGCACGAATGGGCATGCCATTGTCAGAGCAGAAAGGAACACACAATTTTGGGCCTTCATATAGGCTAGTGGCCACACCTGGTGCTGGGGGGGTGGGCAAAAGAGGGCGATGCCTTATAACGATGACTTGGTTGTACTGATTGCTGGGAAAATAAAAAAAACCTTAGAAAGATGCCACCGTCCTGTGTGCTCACAATAAGAGCTCATATGTCATGGCTCACTTGACTTTACGAGAATATACCTAATTTTTATTTTGAGCTGTGTCATCTTCTTGGAGCTGGGGGAGGAAAGAAAAATAATGATTAATACATTTGTGTTACAGTTAGCATACAGTGTACATTGAAGGCATATCTCACCTCCCTCTCAAGTTTTTTTATTTCAAGGTCCAGTTTCCTAATTGTCCTCTTTTTTATTTCGGACTCCAGTGCAAGATTTTCCATCTTTTTCTTCTTGTACTGAATGTCTATGTCTGCCAGTTCTATTTGGCGCCGGAGGTGGTTGCCATACAACTTTCTGATAGCTTGTGAGCTCTGTGAACACAATACAATTAGCGCAGCTGGAATTTGGCAGGATGTGGTGTCCTTTTATTAATACGCACTATGTTGCCAGGCTGGTTTTCCCACTGTATAGCATCTGGGTCCTGTAAAAGAAATTAGATTTTTTGATTTTGATGAGGACTCCTCACCATTGTAGAGTAAATAGTACTTTCACAGTCTTAACATGATACCTCATGCCTTCTGGAATCCAGAGAGATGGTCTCCTCCTCATCATCGTCTCCATCATGTGCTGTTGCTGCTGCACTGGGGCCTTCACCCTATCACATTTAATCGGATTCATATTGAAGCTAGTAGACAAGACATGCCAGGCCTACAGTATGCCTTTGATGGAGTACTCACTGGATCAGCATCGTCTGGTGCTTGTGCTGGTGGCTCTAACAGGAACACAGTGCTGCCAGACACTGCAAGGCAATAGGTAAACCAAAGTCAGACAGTCCAAATTGATTCAATATGAATGTGGTTGTATCCCATGTAGAGATGGAAGGACATACCTTGAATGAAGCGGGTGGCATCTTGGGAGGAACCTATGCTCGTCTCTTTCCCCCCAGGGATCCCCTCTAAGACGGGCCTGCCTTTATTTAGCTCCAAGGCCATGTCCTCTGCTGGGGTAAGGTCAGCCTTTGGTGACCCACCACCCGTGCCTTGTCTGTGGGTATTCTTTTTCACTGCTAAAACAGTACAGACAATGTGTGAGCAGGCACCTTCTGGGTACAATATATGCTTGTGCTTTGTTAAATATTAGTCAGGGACCATACCATTCTGCAGAATGTTCTTGTATTTGATTTTGACCTGCTGCCATGTCCGTTTTGGCCCGTTCATGTTTAATCTACACACACACACACACACACACACACACACACACACACACATATTTAATGGAGTCACACTGCAAAAAATTACTTGGTATTTTTGTCTTGTTTTCAGTAAAAATATCAAAAAATTTATCATAGCTTTATACAGTGTGATGGAGTTACTTTACACAATTTCACTCATATCTGCAGTGCATTTCAATTAAAAATTTAACCGTTTCATAATTACAGTACAACTGCATTTTTGGAGATGTGAATTAAATATTTGAATTGTAATTGTGATGTTTCAGCGGAGCGGTGAGTGTGTAATTGTGCACTACTTACGCATTCAGGCGGTCTGCAATACTTTGCCACGCTTTTTCTCTTTGCTTTATCACTGTGGCGGTGTTGCCTTTCTTCTTAATTATATCTTTTACCTCCTCGTATGCCTCCATGAGGATTTGTGCTTCCGACGGGGAAAAGTACGCGGCTCTAGTTGCCATGGTAAATCAGTTAATCTGTGATCTGTGGCGGGGTCTATTTGAGTGAGCCGTGAGCGCGCACCTATCCAGGATTGGTTTCACCTGGCTTAATGAATCCGTGTCTGCTCATCCTGGCTTGGTCTTTGTGCAACCAATTAAGCCTGGACGCACATGTTTTGGCTTCATTGAGCTCAGCTGAGTCATTTATCCCGGATGTCTTAATTCTACTTTTGTGCAACAGGCCCCTGGTCTCTGTTGATTAACTACGCAGATGAATAATATAGACCTGGCTAGATCCCCTCTGAGCCAATCACTTATTATTAGTAGTGGTGGTGGGATGACTGGCCTGAATCCTTCATATTCAGCATGGACAGTGTTATCATGCAATTTTACTCCTGTATATTTATGGAGTCACTTAGCTATTTAAAATCTAATCATAAAGTGCAAGATCATTCGGACCATCAACTTTCTTGTTAGATTGGTAGTGTTGTGTGGGTCAAGGGAAGGTTCTGTTTATGTCTTTATTTGATGGCAGCACTATTTACTGGTGTTGTGTGGTCAGATGAGCTGTGCTCTGTGATTTTTAAATATGTTGTGGGTGGGGAGGGAAGTCCATATGGGAGGAAGATGGTAAAATCAGATGCATTGTTTTATAAAGATGGAATCTTGTGTAACGTGAACAATTCCAAAATAAAACCATTACAATAAAATACAGTGTGTTTTATGTGAAAGGGTGTGCATTGTTTTTACAAATATATTCAGAACAATTTCTACTTCTGCCAAGTATCAACATCCAAATCCACTGAAATTCCTTTTACTTGCAGTGGGAGCACAGAGGTGTTTATTTTGTTTACTAAGACAAGTATAAGTTCATCAGAGACCAAACAATGTTTATAAAAACATTTACATACTTAAAACAGAGGATGTCAAGACTAAATCAACTAAGCTAAAATGCTACTAAGGTTCAGTTTATTATCAATATACTTCATAAACAAACTCTTCAAAACTCATGTGCAAGGTCAAGTTTTGAAAGATCAAACACCAGTTAAGATTACAAATCTTTTCAATCCAACATTTAAAAAATTAAAGATTTTGTTTTTAATGCTGTCAGTCATTACAAAGCGATATAAGCAGCATTAGATGTAGTTGTGTGGGTCCTAGAGCCAATTGACTTCATGATAGAAATATTAGAACTTCAGTTTAATATCATTTTATCCCATTATAAAGAGATCTTAGTCTACATAAATATGTTAAAACTTTAGTAGGGAAACTTCATAGCTTCTAAGTAAGTGACAACATATTTTAAGTCAGCTAGCTTAGTCTAGCAGCCTACAAGGCTATGGCACCTTTAAGGCTGTATACCTTGGAATTATAACGAGACACTTTTCCTCGTTTCCTACGTGCTTTCAATTCATGTCTGTGTAACTGTGAAAGTTTTAAAAAATATGTACGGAAATACTCAACCCTCCCTTCGGAAAAACCCAGAATTACACAAGTGACGAGGGCAGTAGTACTGTAGTTAAATAATTCATCTATATTAGGCTTAGTGGTGATTGGCTGTTCAGGAAGCTATCATACAGGTTGTCACATATATTCTTCCTTTTCTTCTTCATTCTTCTTTTTGCTTCCACCGCCAAAGATGGCCGCCGCGATACCTGCCAAAGCAAATACTCCGAAGCCCACCATTGCCATTCCCACAGCCTGCCGAACCTGGGCAGAAAAATACAAACATTAATTTGAATGACTCGAATGAATGACTGATTCAGAAACAGTATCACAGCATAGATGCATTGAATGTATAACAACAAGTACACCAGTTACTCTACACTCACGTGTGTCTCTCTTGACACACATTCATAGGTTGAGAATGTTATGGCTCACAAGATTACTCTACGCTGAGCACAGTACAACTAGCATTGAGCACCAGTCCACTGTACCTACCTGTCGAGACTCAGCCTTCCCATATCTCAGATCTGTGACAAAGTGCTCACAGTTCCCCTTGATGACACAGTAGGACAGCTCCTGGTCCACATAAGCCGTGGCATCCCTCAGAATCTCACGGATGGGTCTGACCTATAATAATAATAATAATAATAATAATATAATACATGCCATTTAGCAGACGCTTTTATCCTAAGCGAACTTGCATGCATACATTTTTATTAGGGTGGCCCCAGCGGGAATCGAAAACACTATCCTGGCATTGCAAGCACCATGCTCTATCAATTGAGCCACACAGGATCACACAGACTGCGTCCCAAATGCACCTTATTCTCTATATAGTTCACTACTTTTGACCAGAGCCCCATGGGGAGTCATTTGGAACGCAGCCATTCTGTACTTACTGGTACTGACCTTGTACTTCTGATCCAGCTGGTTGTTGACACGCCACTTATCATGCCCCACCACGTCCCAGATCTCTTCCTTCTTCACCTGAGCCTTGTCACTGAGCACAGACATCATGCTGTTGGCCCTGGCCCCTGGTGCCTCGGCTGGGGAGCAAAGAGACATGGGAGGGGGTGGACAGACAAGACATCATCAGTGCCCAAATTGAGTTTTTTATAACTCATATTGTATGTACTCTATATAGGCCACTGTATATCAATTGTTGAGTGCACTATATCAAGATTATTACTCACAGGGTGGGGCCAGGTGAATGACAAAACCGTCACCAACGTACAACGCCCAGTGTTGGTATCTCCCTCTGAATATCTCTATCAGATCCCCTGGCTCCGGCTTCTCATCGTACTGTCAAAGGAAAAAATTATACAACCATTAAGTATGATTTAGCAATGCGTGTATTGCCATGGTTACAAAAACAGGGGTGTTGCTAGACACCCTCTTGTTGAAGTATGCAACTGCCACATATGCAGTTCTGAAAGGGAATGTGCTCAGATCAGGGAACAAAACTATCAAAAGTTATTCAGTCATAACTCATGCAAACTCAGCCTTTTACAAACAATATTTAAATATTTCCAAAACAAACAGGTAGACTACATAGATACAGTGGACACAATCAACATTAGGACTGGACTTTACTTACCAATGTTGGAGCCATGGTTACTGTTATTTCCTTTACACAGCTTTGATCTCAACCCTGTAAAGTCAAAACAAAACCTATGGGTTATATTTAGGGGGCCTGTTTTCATAAGACATGAGCTCACACAATATTAGGCAATCTATTGACAAATAAATTAGACACTGATGTCATTTCACTGTGTTTTGGTGTCTATAAAAAAACAAGAATTATGCAACGAAATAGATAGCTAGCTAGATAAGTTAACTGACCACAGAAGGCACACAACAGAGACAGTGTTTGCGTGCTGTTGGTTATCTTCCTCACACAAGTATTTCTGTCCAGATAATAATTTAAATACATTTAAATTATTATAACTTACAGTAAGTTCGGTGTCGTGGCCTCGATTGCTTGCTTTCACTTCGAACACAGAAGTCAGAAGCAGACGTCAAAAAAAGCTAACAAAAGGCGTGTCTGCTGGAAGCGTGCGTGCTGACGTTAGTTTCGAAGTACTCTGTCAGGCCAGTAGATGGCAGTAAATATGTATTTTTCCGCATTACCCCTTGGAAGACGTAATAGAAGAAGAAAATAAATACTTCCGGTTTTGGAGCGCCCTTTTGATATTTTTCCTGAACATTACTTTAAAAAGATAATCATATTTCAGGTGTAGGGTTGATTATTCGTAGCTTGTTACTAGGGGAGAGTTGTTAATGTTCTATTTTCAGTTTGGGAAGTTGAACTATGTCTGCCTTTTTTGACGGAACTCTCCTGACAGTCACCATGCAGACCTCTCTCGGTCACACACCGCAAAATGCATTTAGGTTTGTTGCTTAGCATGCTAGCCAGCCACTAGTAGTTGTAGCTACAGTATGTGGCTGCTTCCCCACTGTACCAACAAGTTCTAAGGCTGATATTATGCTAAGGGTATTGTGGACAGATGCAGTGGTCAGCATTTTTCAAGCATATTTACGAAATATTCTAGTCAGAGAATAGAACAATTATACCAATTGGAATCACATTTGTTAGTTTATAGATGTTTTGCAACTGTGTGAACTTTTGGTGTGTGTGTGTGTGTGTGTGTGTGTTTAGCCCCCAGGAGCTGTCCCAGGAGATCAAATCCTTCATCAGTGGCGTGGACCAGACCCAGGGTCGTAAACTCAGCGTCCGTGAGCATGCCCGCTGTGCCGTGCGTCTACTACGATCTGTGCCTGCCTGTCGCGGGGCGGTGCTTGAGCACCTAAGGGGCGTGTACAACGAGCACGTATCAGCCTTTCTTCACAATCTGGAGACCGACGGCGAGGGCGACGGGGACTCCAACCTGGAGGATATCATCACGGAGGTCCATGGCGTCCTGGCGGAGTTCATCAGGCTCAACCCCCGAGCCTGGGCTCCCCTTGTCTCAACCTGGGCTGTAGATCTGCTGGGGCAGCTGAGCTCCAAGCATGCTGGCCGTAGGACAGCTCCCCACTCCTCCAGCCTCAACGAGCAGCTGCAGCTGTGGATGTCCTGTGCAGCTACACGCTCCCTCATGGAGGCCTATACCCAGTGCCTGGCGGCCATGATAGCCTGGTGTCCTGACCAATGTGTGGACGCTCTCCTGGACACCTCAGTGCAGCACTCCCCCCACTTTGACTGGGTGGTCGCCCACATCGGATCCTCCTTCCCGGGCACCATCATCAGCCGCGTCCTGGCCTGTGGTCTTAAAGACTTCTGCTCCCACGGAACGGCTGACAAGCGTCAGGGAGACAAGAGCAGCCGAGTGCCTAAGATAGGCTCTGTGGTGGGGATCCTTGGCCACCTGGCGGCGCGGCACTCTGACAGCATCCGGCGGGAGCTGCTGAGGATGTTCCAGGAGAGCCTCAGCCCCCTGACTATACCCCCCAGCTCTGGGTCCACCTCCTGGGAGCACTCAGCCCAGCTCCGCGGAGGCGCAGTGCCCTTCCTCCTCCAGCTGGCGGCGCTGTCTCCCTCTCTGCTGGGCGCTGTGTCTGCTGAGCTGGTGGAGTCTCTACGGCCTCCAGTCTTGCTCCAGCTCCAGGCTGTTCTACAGGGGCTTCCCAGGGAAGAGCTGGACAACATGCTGGGGCTGGCCGTTCACCTCATCGCCCAGAGCCATGCTGGAGGGGCACGCGTCCTCCGCTTCCTCGCCGACACGGCCACCCCCGCCTCCGTCATCATCTCAGGCCCAACGCCTTCCCCCCACGAGGGGGTCCGGGAGGCCTGCGACCGCATCCTCCAGATGCTCCTGCTGCACCTCCACAAACTGGTCTACACCCGCTCAGAGGGGGACGACGGCTACTACAGCCGCCCCCACTCTCCCTCCTCCAAGGCCCCCCGTGTGGTCCCCTTCCTGGAGGAGCTGCAGTCCCACGTGGGAGAGCTGTGTGCCGAGACATTGAGGCTGGAGAGGAAGCGCCATCTCTGGCTGCACCAGCTGCTGTGTCTGCTGTCTGTGTACGGGGGCCCCAGCGTGGCCACGGAGGCCCTCTGTCAGCTGCTCACCCTGGCCCGGAACCCAGATGAGCTGACCCTGGCCTGGCAGCTCCACACCCCGCTGTCCGCCTGCCTGCCAGGCCTCATCCCTGCCGCAGTGACCCGCTGCGTGGCCCAGATCCACACACACACACTGGGACCCAAGCAGCTCTGCCAGCTCCTCCTCAACCTGGCCTCCGCCGTGCAGAGTGTACAGGAGGAGGAGAGGAGGGGTCCAGGAGGAGGCATGGGAGGAGGAGGAGGTGCGAGACCTCAGTCCTCCATGGCAATGCAGGTTGGAGCAGCAGTCTCGGGACACCTCCATGACTTCTGCCCTCTGCTCCTCCATGGTGACCCGGCGGTATCCCACGCTGCCGTGCGGCTCCTGTCCCGCAGCCTCCTCCCCCGTGCCGCCCTGCCTTCCCACCTGCTGCTCGTCTGTCGGGCCGCCGTCACACACTTCTTCCTGGCGCTGCGGAGGAGAGGAGAGGCAGGGAAGGGGAGAGACGGAGGGCAGGGAGGAGAGGCGGTGAACTGTTCCGTGCTCCTCCTGTCCCATCTGGCAGGTTACTCCTCTCTAACCCTCAAATGTGTCCTGCAGCAGCTGGTGGAGGGAACTCTACATAAAGGAAATGCTGACCTGTTTGGAGGGCAGAGCGAGGACATTGGAGGGGACACCCCCATCTCCCCGTCCTTGACCCCTGACCGGGGGGGCTCCCTGCTGGACATCAACTGCAGGTTCGGCACCACGGTCAACTTCTCTGGTAGTGTGTGGTCTGTGTTCCATGCTGGGGTGATAGGGAAGGGTCTGAAGCAGCGCAGCGTTAGGCCTCACCCCGACCCCGCCAGTGTCATACAGAACGTCCAGACTCTGCTGGCTGTTGCCGTCCAGTGCTGCAGCGCGCCATCTGGCAATGGCGGCAACGGTGGTGGTGCCCCAAAACACCAGCCCTCCGTCGTTCCCGACGAGCCGCCGCCCATCAACGCTGAGGCGGCCAAAATGATGGCGGTGACGCTGGTGGATTATATCTGCCCCGACGTGGCCAACGGGGAGCTGTCATGGCCACCAGAGGAACACGCCCGCACCACTGTAGAACGCGACATACACATACGCCGCTGCTTTGAGGCCCACCCTGTCCTCTTCCCGTTACTCCATATTGTGGCTTCCGGGCGTCCTGCTCTCTGTTACTGTTCTGCGGTGCTCCGGGGCCTGCTGGCCACTCTGCTAGCCCACTGGGAGGCTTCGAGGGAGCCTTTGGCGGTGGACTCCCCCTGGCACCTCCAGGCCTCCTGCATGCTGGTGTCCTGTATGGGCGAGGGCCAGCTGCTGCCCCCCGTACTGGGCAACGTCCACGAGGCCTTCCCCTACCTGACGCCCTTCGAGGTGAGGCTTCTCCTCCTGGCTGTGTGGGAGTACGTGAGGGGCAACGGCCCCATGCCACAGAAGTTTGTCTTCAGTGCTGAGAAGGGCCTGTTCTGCCGGGATTTCGCACGGGACGGGGACGTGGCGAGATACGTAGCGCCCATCCACAGTGTCTTGCATAAGAACATTGACCGGCTGGGGCACCTTTGCTGGCGTTTTCAGCTCTGAACAAGGGAAGGAGAGAACTGAGGGAGGGATGGATGGAGAGATGGAGATGTTGCTTTGCCGTTTTCTAAGTTTGGTTGTTTCTCTATAACTGTCATCTAGTTCTGTATGCACTCTGAAGCATAAAGTGCCTTCAGAACGTATTCATACCCCGTTACTTTTTTCGCATTTTGTTGTGTTACAATGTGAGATTAAAATGGATTTAATTGTCATTTTTTGTCAACGGTCTACACAAAATACTCTGTAATGTCAGTGGTGGAAAAAGTACTCAATTGTCATACTTGAGTAAAAGTAAAGATACCTTAATAGAAAATGACTCAAATAAAAGTGAAAGTCACCCAGTAAAATACTACTTGAGTAAAAGTCTAAAAGCATTTGGTTTTAAATATACTTAAGTATCAAACGTAAATGGAATTCCTAAAATGTACTTAAGTATCAAAAGTAAAGGTATAAACCATTTAAAATTCCTTAGATTAACCAAACGGCACAATTTTTAGTTTTAGTTTTTTTATTGAAGGATAGCCAGGGGCTCACTCCAACACTCCAGATCAGAGGCAGTAGGGATGACCAGGGACATTCTCTTGATATGTGTGTGAATTGAACCATTTTTGTGTCAAACTGTAACAAGTACATTTGGGTGTCAGGGAAAATGTATGGAGTAAAAAGTACATTAATTTCTTTAGGAATGTAGTGAAGTAAAAGTTGGCAGAAATATAAATAGTAAAGTAAAGTACAGATACTACTACTACTTAAGTAGTACTTTAAAGTATTTTTACTTAAGTACTTTACACTACTGTGTAATGTCAAAGTGGAAGAAAAATTATAATATTTGTTTTTAAAAAACACAAAAAAAACACTAATATATCTTGATTAGATAAGTATTCAACCCCCTGAATCAATACATGTTAGAATCACCTTTGGCAGCAATTACAATTGTGAGTCTTTCTGGGTAAGACTAAGAGCTTTGCACACCTGGATTGTACAATATTTGCACTTTTTAAAGTATATCCATAACATGATGCAGCTACCACCATGCTTGAAAATATGAAGAGTGGTACTCTGTGATGTGTTTTCCCCAAACATAACGCTTTGTATTTAGGACATGACGTTCATTTCTTTGCCACATTATTTGCAGTTTTACTTTAGTGCCTTATTGCAAACAGGAAGTGTGTTTTGGAATATTTTTATTCTGTACAGGCTTCCTTCTTTTCACTCTGTCAATTAGGTTAGCATTGTGGAGTAACTACAATGTTGATACATCCTCATTTTTCTCTCATAGCCATTAAACTCTGTAACTGTTTTAAAGTCACCGTTGGCCTCTTTCTTCTCCGGCAACTGTGACAGGGTGTATTGATACATGTCCAAAGTGTAATTCATAACTTCACCATGCTCAAAGGGATATTCAATGTCTGTATTTTTATTTTTTTACCCATCTACCAATAAGTGCCCTCCTTTGCAAGGCATTGGAAAACCTCCCCGGTTTTTGTGGTTGAATCTGTGTTTGAAATTCACTGCTTGACTGAGGGACCTCACAGATAATTGTATGTGTGGGGTACAGAGATGAGGTAGTAAAAAAAAAACATGTTAAACACTGCTATTGCACATCGAGTGAGTCCATGCAACTTATTATGTGAGTTGTTTAGCAAATGTTTTGTCTTGAACTTATTTAGGCTAGCCATAACAAAGGGGTTGAATACTTGACTCAAAACATTTCAGCTTTTCATTTTTATTACTTTTTTGAAATTTCCCCCAAAATAATTCCACTTTAACATCATGGAGTATTGTGTGTAGGCCAGTGACCAAAAATCTCAATTTAATCAATTTGAAATTCATGCTAACACAACCAAATGTGGAAAAAGTGAAGGGGTGTGAAAACTTTCTGAAGGCACTGTAGTTCACCAAATGCTGAGAATGTTATGTCTACTTTTTATCTCTCATGTTTTGTATCATTTTCTAGATTGAGTAGGGTTTTGTAGGTAGCTGTTACTTTAGAGGGATAAAAACATGTAGTATACAATAAATACATCTGAGCAAATTTTTGTTTAAAATATTTGGCCTTTGAACATGACTACGTTTCGCAGGTCTGTGTCCTTGATTTTTCTGAATTGACAAAGAAATACAACTCTGTTTTTGGAAAGGTACATTGATGATATAATTTTACAACAACAAACACATCCCACAGGTACATCATGAGGTATCACTCAAATATGCTGAATGTGATTACATACAGGACAATTTGTTTGAAACACCATACATGCTCTGTGTAGATGTTTCACAAAGTGTTTTTATATTGGTAGAGCCTGTAAGTGTGTTTGTCCCTAAAGGGAAATTCAGCAAGCACAGCGCAACCAGAGTAGTACAAATAAATCAGAGGATTGCTCCAGAACTGACTACCAATTCAAACAGACGTATCCGTGTCTGAGAGGATAAATAAATACAAGGAGCGAGATAAACCGGGTGGACACATTCCGGAAGACTAGAATAGTTTCGAATCTAATTGCCGATGAGAATTGATCATTATAAATATTGAACAGAATCCACCAATATCGAATGTGGTCCTACATATTTAAAGACTGCAAAAACTCCCACTCCGTTTTTCGGGATCTTGTTACTCTTCTCGGTCTTTGTTAGTTCAATGTAAAACGGGGCAGGGCCAAGGTTGGAACTAAACCAAGATGGCCGCCTTCAGAGTAAGGTAAGACAAACCAATTCGGCGGTTAAATAATGCTTTTAGCTAGCTAGTGATTTCGAATGTACCGTGATTCAGGGACATTCGTTCGCTATACTCGAGAGTAGACTGGTGGAGTTATCTTTTTACTGTCTAGCTAGCAGCAGTCATAGGAAGAAGCTTGAGCCCTCTTGAATTAAGTTAGCGGCTTGAGAGCCCTCTATGTAGCTAACATTTCAGGATGATGATCTCTAACTAGCTAACTAGATAATTATCGACATACATTGGTAAATAACTCGATCGGTTAAGTATCATAACACGTGTGTGTCTCTGTCTTGTGTGTCCTACAAATTGTATTACGACGAGGATTTAGCTAGTTAGCAAGATTTGACAGGACCAAAGAAGCGACGTCAGCGGTTAGTTGATATGAAGAGATGCTCCAACAGTTTAGAACAGAGCGAGGCAGCGAGCCCAAATCAGCACAGGGAGTTATGCTAGCCAGATAATATTTTGACAAAGATGGGCATTGTATTACCCATACGAACTCATTAACAGGTATAGCTGGCTATAACGTTAGTGATTCATTATACACATTTTAGATAAGGTTAACCAACAGGATATGGAAACAGCAAGAGGCATTTGTATCAACCTTTTTTGAGGACGCATACCTGGTTAAAGTCCATTGTAGTGTAAATTCCCACATGGATTTCATAGTCTAGGCCAGTGTTTCCCAACTCCGGTCCTTGAGTACCACCAACAGCACACATTTTTGTTGTAGCCCCGGACAAAAACGTCTGATTCAAAAAATGTTTTAGTCGTGTAGCAGACGCTCTTATCCAGCGCGACGTACAGTTAGTGAGTGCATACATCATTATTATTAAAAAAAATTCATACTGGCCCCCCGTGGGAATCGAACCCACAACCCTGGCGTAGCAAACGCCATGCTCTACCAACTGAGCTATACGGGACTTGAGTCAATGGCTTGATGATTAGTTGACAAGTAGAATCAGTTATGCTTGTCTGGAGCCACAACAGAAATATGAACAGTTGGGGATACTCGAGGACCGGAGTTGGTTAACACCGGTCTAGTTGTTTGACTTGTTGTCAGCATCATTATCTATCACTGCAACTTTGCAGAGCTTAATGCTGTGTTTCCCAACCCTAGTCCTCGAGTACCCCCAACAGTACACATTTTTATTTTAACCATGGCCAAGCACACCTGATTCAACTCGTCAACTAATCATCAAGCCCTCAATGAGATGAATAAGGTGTGTTTGTTCAGGGCTACAACAAAAATGTGTAGTGTTGGGGGTACTGGAGGACCAGGGTTGGGAAACACTGGCTTAATGTATATAGTATTTCATTCTCCTCTTAACCTCTGCTTCCCATTTTATGTATCTCTCTTCCGCCCTCTCAGGATGGGGCCTCTGTTAGTGTTGTGTCTGGCTGCCTGCCTCAGTGGCGCCTGGGCGGTGGACCGGGGGAACTTCAAAACCTGTGACCAGAGTGCCTTCTGCAAGTAAGTCCTGGACGATACGCAGCTACAGCACTTAGCACCTTGATGGAGATTTTACACAATCAAAGGAGAATGTCAGTGTGTGTGTGTATATATATATATATATATATAAATGCAACATCTAAAGTGCTGGTCCCATGTTTCATGAGCTGAAGTAAAAGATCCCAAAAATGTTCCATATGCACAAAAAACATATTTTCTAAAATGGTGCGCAAATGTGTTTACATCCCTGTTAGTATGTCTCTGTTGCCAAGATAATCCATCTACCTGACAGGTGTGGCATATCAAGAAGCTGATTAAACAGCATGATCATTACACAGGTGCGCGTTGTGCCGGGGACAATAAAAGGCTACTCCAAAATGTGCGTCACACAACACAATGAGCTGTTGCCAGATAATTGAATGTTAATTTCTCTACCGTAAGCCACCTCCAACGTCATTCTGCACAAACTGTCAGAAACCGTCTCAGGGAAGCTCATCTGCGTGCTCGTCGTCCTCACCAGGGTCTTGACCTGACTGCAGTTTGGCGTCATAACCGACTTCAGTTGGCAAATGCTCACCTTTGATGGCCACTGGCAAGCTGGAGAAGTGTGCTCGTCACGGATGAATCCTGATTTCAACTGTACCGGGTAGATGGCAGACAGTGTATGGCGTCGTGTGGGCGACCGGTTTGCTTATGTCAACATTGTGAACAGAGTGCCCCATGGTGGGGTTATGGTATGGCCAGGCATAAGCAACGGACAACGAACACAATCGCATTTTATCGATGGCAATTTGAATGCACAGAGATACCGTGATGAGATACTGAGGGCCATTGTTGTGCCATTAATCGTCTGCCATCACCTCAGCATAACAATGCATGGCCCCAGACATGTCACCAATTGAGCATGTTTGGGATGCTCTGGATCGATGTGTACAACAGTGTGTTCCAGTTCCTGCCAATATTCAGCAACTTTGCACAGCCATTGAAGAGGAGTGGGACAAAATTCCACATGCCGCAGTCAACAGCCTGATTAAACTCTATGCAAAGGAGATGCGTCGCGCTGCATGAGGCAAATGGTGGTCACACCAGATACTGACTGGTTTTCTGATCCACACCCCTACCTTTTTTTTTTTACAGGTATCTGTGATCAACAGATGCGATGTGTATTCCCAGTCATGTGACATCCATAGATTAGGGTCTAATGAATTTATTTCAATTGACTGATTTCCTTATGAACTGTAACTCAGTAAAATCTTTGTATATTTTTGTTCAGTGTAAGTGACTGATGGTAACGCGTAAGCCCTCAACTAGTCTACCCCCATTCTCTTCCTCAAATATGGTCCAGGATGTTCACGATATGTACAGTGGGGAAAAAAAGTATTTAGTCAGCCACCAATTGTGCAAGTTCTCCCACTTAAAAAGATGAGAGTCCTGTAATTTTCATCATAGGTACACGTCAACTATGACAGACAAAATGAGAAAAAAAATCCAGAAAATCACATTGTAGGATTTTTTATGAATTTATTTGCAAATTATGGTGGAAAATAAGTATTTGGTCAATAACAAAAGTTTCTCAATACTTTGTTATATACCCTTTGTTGGCAATGACACAGGTCAAACGTTTTCTGTAAGTCTTCACAAGGTTTTCACACACTGTTGCTGGTATTTTGGCCCATTCCTCCATGCAGATCTCCTCTAGAGCAGTGATGTTTTGGGGCTGTCGCTGGGCAACACGGACTTTCAACTCCCTCCAAAGATTTTCTATGGGGTTGAGATCTGGAGACTGGCTAGGCCACTCCAGGACCTTGAAATGCTTCTTACGAAGCCACTCCTTCGTTGCCCGGGCGGTGTGTTTGGGATCATTGTCATGCTGAAAGACCCAGCCACGTTTCATCTTCAATGCCCTTGTTGATGGAAGGAGGTTTTCACTCAAAATCTCACGATACATGGCCCCATTCATTCTTTCCTTTACACGGATCAGTCGTCCTGGTCCCTTTGCAGAAAAACAGCCCCAAAGCATGATGTTTCCACCCCCATGCTTCACAGTAGGTATGGTGTTCTTTGGATGCAACTCAGCATTCTTTGTCCTCCAAACACGACGAGTTGAGTTTTTACCAAAAAGTTCTATTTTGGTTTCATCTGACATTCTCCCAATCCTCTTCTGGATCATCCAAATGCACTCTAGCAAACTTCAGACGGGCCTGGACATGTACTGGCTTAAGCAGGGGGACACGTCTGGCACTGCAGGATTTGAGTCCCTGGCGGCGTAGTGTGTTACTGATGGTAGGCTTTGTTACTTTGGTCCCAGCTCTCTGCAGGTCATTCACTAGGTCCCCCTGTGTGGTTCTGGGATTTTTGCTCACCGTTCTTGTGATCACTTTGACCCCACGGGGTGAGATCTTGCGTGGAGCCCCAGATCGAGGGAGATGATCAGTGGTCTTGTATGTCTTCCATTTCCTAATAATTGCTCCCACAGTTGATTTCTTCAAACCAAGCTGCTTACCTATTGCAGATTCAGTCTTCCCAGCCTGGTGCAGGTCTACAATTTTGTTTCTGGTGTCTTTTGACAGCTATTTGGTCTTGGCCATGGTGGAGTTTGGAGTGTGACTGTTTGAGGTTGTGGACAGGTGTCTTTTATACTGATAACAAGTTCAAACAGGTGCCATTAATACAGGTAACGAGTGGAGGACAGAGGAGCCTCTTAAAGAAGAAGTTACAGGTCTGTTAGAGCCAGAAATCTTGCTTGTTTGTAGGTAACCAAATACTTATTTTCCACCATAATTTGCAAATAAATTCATTTAAAATCCTACAATGTGATTTTCTGGATTTTTTTCCCTCAATTTGTCTGTCATAGTTGACGTGTACCTATGATGAAAATTACAGGCCTCTCTCATATTTTTAAGTGGGAGAACTTGTACAATTGGTGGCTGACTAAATACTTTTTCTCCCCACTGTACTTCTACATCCACATAGAACATGTTTATCAGAGTTTGTGTTAACTCAATGTGTGTTTGTGCACTCAGGCGTCAGCGAGCGTTGAAGCCTGGCCAGTCCCCGTACAGAGCCCTACTGGAGACCCTGGAGCTCACCAACACCAAACTCACTCTGCAGCTCATCAATGACAACAACAAGGTCTGTTACACACACCCACACTTTAATTGACAGATGTAATATGATGTTATTGTACGTCCATACATGTATTAACAGGTGTGCTCGAAACCCCTTTGGGACCTGGTCTCATTTTTTTTGTTACCCTCCTCCTACCCCTCCCCCCTCAGGTGCGTCTGCTGCTCGAGCTCTATCGTCTCCAGGGCAACATGACCAGGGTGAAGATAAACGAGTTGAAGCCGCTGAAGCCTCGCTTTGAGGTCCCCGATGTGCTCATCAACGACCCTCCCACAGAGCCGTAAGTCTCATAGAGCCACCTAGAGTAGTGGGTGGGTGATGGGTGACATTGAGCCATGTGGATTTTTTATTGTAATTTTATGTAACCTTTATTTTATCAAGGAGTCGTACTGAGACCAAGGTCTCTTTTACAGATGAGACCTGAATTACATAAATTACCGAAAATGCACACATCAATATAAATAAAAAATGCAAGCAGAAAGACAAACATGGTCATAAAAAAAAAAACACATTCATCAATGATAAGGTCCTCAATCAGCCGTCTGAATTGCCCTAGAGGCACCAAAACATCAAATTTAAGAACATTTTGAAGATCGTTCGACAAATAAGGTGGAAGAAAGATAAATCAGCTTTTAGTTTACTCAGAGACCAAAGGAGTTTCCAGACTGGGTGTGGTAACTCGTATGTCTAAAGTTTAGGAAAGATGGGCGGCAGGTAGCTTAGTGGTTAAGAGCGTTGTGCCAGTAACCGAAAGGTCGCTGGTTCTAATCCCTGAGCCGACTAGGTGAAAAATCTGTCTGTGCCCTTGAGCATGGCACTTAACCCTAATTTCTCCTTTAAGTCGCTCTGGATAAGAGCGTCTGCTAAATGACTAAAATGTAAATGTAGGTACAGTGGGACTTTTTGCAAAATGGCTTTATAAATGAAAACAGCAATGTATCAACCTACGTGACATCAGAGGGCCAACCAACTTTCTGGGAGAGAATGCAGTGATGAGTACTAAAATTGTAGCCCGTAATCAAGCGCAGTGCGCTATGATAAACTGCATCTAATGGCTGTAATGAAGTGGCAACTGCGTTCATATAGATGATGTAGGACCGATAGGAACATCGACTGAATAATCTGCTTTCTACTGTTTATCGAGAGGCAGGACCTATTTCTATAGAAGAAGCCCATTTTTATTCTCAGCTTTTTAACTAACTCATCAATACGCTTTTAAAAAGACAGCTTTTCATGTATCCAGATGCCCAGATATTTGTAAGCAGGGACATGCTCAATATGGACACCATCCAAAGTACATATAGTTAAATCATCAGTTATTTTTATGCGCTCTAGAGAACATATACTTAGTTTTACCTGCATTCAATACTAATTTCAGGTCAATAACGTTTTTCTGTAATACAATGAAAGCAGACTGTAGTTCAGATAGAGCCTGGCCAACCGTGGGGTCAATAGCATACACAACAGTATCATCGGCATACAAGTGCAGGTTACAGTTTTTTACAGACAAGTTGATATTGTTAATGTAAAAAGTACAGGACCCAGAATCTACCCCTGTGGGACACCTTTCGTAATATCCAAGAAACCTGATTGAACACAATCAGTAGATGCACATTGAGTTCTGTCAAATACTTTTTCAACCAGTTACATGCAGCCTGGTCTAGGCCAATTTGAGGAAAGCCTCTGAATTAGCAGTGAGTGATCAACAGTATCGAAAGCCTTTGACAGGTCAATGAAGAGGGCAGCACAATGTTGTCTTTAATCCATACAGTTAACCACATCATTTATACCTAGGGATGCAGCAGAGATAGTGCTATGACCTGGTCTAAAATCCGACTGATGTACATTTAGAATACCTTTCAAAGATAAGAAAGATCTTAGCTGAGAATTAATCAAGGATTCTAATATTTTAGCGAGGCAAGAAAGTTTAGAAATGGGCCGATAATTATTTAGGTCACAAGGGTCAGCACCTTTGAAGGGGGAGTACATGGGCCGCCTCCCAAACCTTGGGGATAGTACCAGATATAATCGTCAGGTAAAAAATATGGGTTAATGATTCAGCAATCGGGGGGCAGAGAGCTGCATCAAAAATGGATCAAGCATATCAGCCCCAGTGGATTTTTATTACATCAATCTTAAGCAAGGCATCTAGCACATCACAGATAGTAAATTGTTGAAATGAAAGCAAAGATTGACTAGATGTTGACGGGTTAACTGTCGAGTCAGCTAGAGGCTGGCAGATGGAAGAGCAGTCGATTGATTGACCAGGGTCAATTAAACCACAGTTTCTCTCAAATAAAAAGCCTGCCGAGATAAAATTATGATTGAAAAGCATCACTTATTCCATTCTTCTCAGTTATGATGCCAGAGTCAGACAGAACGTACATAGGCAGGGAAGAAGAGGAATTTGTACGCTTTAGTGTGTTTACTGTTTTCCAACAAGTATCACCAGCAGAGTCAGAGAGAGCTTAAAAAATAGCTTGATTTAGCTTTCTTAATCGAGATAGTACATATGTTTCTCAATTGTCTGAAAGATTGCCAGTCCACTATAGTCAGTACTCCTTGCTTTGGCCCAGGCCTTATTTCTCAACTGAATGAGCTCAGATAGATCCAGCCCTTGGTTTTCTTCTGAGCTATCTTTGACTCTGAATTGTTTAAAAGGGGTGTGTTTATCTGCCAGAGGAATACATATGGAGGAGAAATGTTCTAGAGCCAACTCAGGAATACAGGAGATAGTGGCTAAAGCAGAGTAGAACATGCAGAGAAAAACCCTTGAGAAAAATGGGGGGCAATGAAATAATTGGTTAGGACGGAGACCAGCAATGGGGTTAAAGCATATTAGCCCCACTGATAATGGCACCGGAGGGGGATGGCTGCTGTTTTATGGACTCTTAACCTTTTGTACATAATGTTGCTGCTACTGTCTCTTATGACCGAAAAGAGCTTCTGGACATCAGAACAGCGATTACTCACCTTGAACTGGACAAATATTTTTTTACTCCAGACACCCGACAGGGCCCTCATCCCCGTCATTAGCAGTAGAAAGAAAAGGAGATATCGTGGAAGGAGATCGGGGTGCCTGGTAAGGAGCCGGCGACGAGTGGCTAATCTGCCTTTGCCATCGAAACTATTGGCCAACTTACAATCACTTGATAATAAAGTGGACGAACTACAGGCACGTATATCCTACCAACGGGACATTAAAACTGTAATTTCTCTGGTAAGACAAGGGGTGGCGGTCTATGTATATTTGTAAACAGCTGGTGCATGATATCTAAGGAAGTCTCAAGGTTTTGCTCGCCTGAGGTAGAGTATCTCATGATAAGCTGTAGACCACACTATCTACCAAGAGAGTTTTCATCTATATTCTTCGTAGCTGTCTATTTACCACCACAAACAGTAAGACCACACTCAATGAACTGTATACGACCATAAGCAAACAGGAAAACGCTCATCCAGAGGTGGCGCTCCTAGTGACCGGGGACTTTAATGCAGGGAAACTTAAATCTGTTTTACCTAATTTCTACCAGCATGTTAAATGTGCAACCAGTGCCTAAATGACTACCGACCCGTAGCACTCACGTCTGTAGCCATGAAGTGCTTTGAAAGGCTGGTCATGGCTCACATCAACACCATTATCCCAGAAACCCTAGACCCACCCCAATTAGCATACCGCCCCAACAGATCCACAGATGATGCAATCTCTATTGCACTCCACACTGCCCTTTCACACCTGGACAAAAGGAACACCTATGTGAGAATGCTATTCATTGACTACAGCTCAGCGTTCAACACCATAGTGCGCTCAAAGCTCATCACTAAGTTAAGGACCCTGGGACTAAACACCTCCCTCTGCAACTGGATCCTGGACTTCCTGTCGGGCCGCCCCCAGGTGGTAAGGGTAGGTAACAACACATCCGCCACGCTGATCCTCAAAACGGGGGCCCCTCAGGGGTGCGTGCTCAGTCCCCTCCTGTACTCCCTGTTCACTCATGACTGCATGGCCAGACACGACTCAAACACCATCATTAAGTTTGCCGATGACACAACAGTGGTAGGCCTGATCACCGACAACGACGAGACAGCCTATAGAGAGGAGGTCAGAGACCTGGCCGTGTGGTGCCAGAACAACAACCTCTCCCTCAACGTGATCAAGACAAAGGAGTTGATTGTGGACTACAGGAATAATAAGCGGACCGAGCACGCCCCATTCTCATCGACGGGGCTGTAGTGGAGCAGGTTGAGAGCTTCAAGTTCCTTTGTGTCCACATCACCAACAAACTGACACGGTCCAAGCACACCAAGACAGTCGTGAAGAGGGCACGACAAAACCTATTCCCCCTAAGGAGACTGAAAATATTTGACATGGGTCCTCATATCCTCAAAAGGTTCTACAGCTGCTCCATCGAGAGCATCCTGACTGGTTGCATCACTGCCTGGTATGGCAACTGCTCTGCCTCCGACCGCAAGGCACTACAGAGGGTAGTGCGTACGGCCCAGTACATCACTGGGGCCAAGCTTCCTGCCATCCAGGACCTCTATACCAGGCGGTGTCAGAGGAAGGCTCTAGAAATTGTAAAATATTCCAGCCACCCTAGTCATAGACTGTTCTCTCTGCTGCCACACGGCAAGCGGTACCGGAGCGCCAAGTCTAGGTCCAAGGGTCTTCTAAACAGCTTCTACCCCCAAGCCATAAGACTCCTTGAACATCTAATCAAATGGCTACCCAGACCCCCCCCTCTTTTACGCTGCTGCTACTCTGTTTATTATCTATGCATAGTCCCTTTAATAACTCTACCTACATGTACATATTACCTAAATTACCTTGACTAACCGGTGCCCCCGCACATTGACTCGGTACTGGTACCCCCTGTATATAGCCTCGCTATTGTTATTTTTACTGCTGCTCTTTAATTATTTGTTACTTTTATTTCGTATTATTTTATATCGTATTTTTTTGTGTGATTTTATTTTTTATTTTTTTGGTATTCTTTCTTAAAACTGCATTGTTGGTTAAGGGCTTTTAAGTAAGCATTTCACTGTAAGGTCTACACCTGTTGTTTTCGGCGCATGTGACAAATACAATTTGATTTGAAAAGGAAATGTAGTTCATGGAGGAAGCAGGAAAACACTACCTGAGGGCATGCAGTAGATGAGTGGCCTGGCTCTCAGGAAGTGGTGTAGATTTGTTGATAATGTTATAGCCTCCAGAACCAAGAGAGAATGCATCTGTGTGAATGGACAGTGGAGACAAGATAGCACAGAATAATGTCATCTAAATGATATGTGTATTGGGTGTTTTCTGTTGCCTTATTGATTCCACCCATTGTTTTACCCCTCTCACACTCATCTCGCTCTCTCTTCTCCCTCTCCTTCCTCAGTCTGTCTCTCCTGTCGCAGGATGAGAACGGGGTGGTTCTGTCTTTGGGGGCAGACTCTCAGCGGCTGATCGTCAGTGCTAAACCGTTCCGATTGGACATCATGGAGGGGCGGGAGGTTCTTCTGTCGCTTAACTCCCGTGGCCTGCTGGCCTTCGAGCACCTCCGGATCCGCAAGGATACGTAAGTGACCCACATATCCCTTCACAATGCAAGTTTGTGTTTATGTTCTCACATTATACATGTTTCTTTTGTTTGTTTTCTTGCTTTTTCACTGCTTGGTATTCTGCTTCTCCATTTCATCATTATTTTCCTCCATTCTGTTCCGTTCTTCTCTTCTACCTTTCAGCATCTCCTATAAGATAAAAACCAAAGTTTATAGCGTGTGGGAAAATATAAAGTGGGTATTCTCTAGGTAAATTCCTTCAGCTTTATAGGTTTGTATTAGTCTGTGCTGTCAATGTAGGAGTATGGAGTTGTGTCAAAGTTTAGACAGACATCCAAAAATGACATGCCCAAATGGCTCAAGGATGTGGTGACTTGGCGTGGTAGCTTTTTACTAAATCATTTGCTGTCTAGGCATGAAAACCAGTTCTAGGCTCACTACCATTTGGTCTGCTCTTTACCTGTCTTCAGAGGAGATGTTCACAAGCCTTTTTCCTCCCACACTTCTCTTTTGACTTCAAATGTCTTCATAATACAGCCATTTCAACTCACCGTTGACCCAATACAGTCATGTTATATGTAGAGGCCGCCTAGTCTAATCCCACAGCACTGAGTAGACCACAATGTCTCCTCAAGGCTTGTTTGTTCCGGTCAGTGTGTGCTTTCACTGGGGTAGTGTGTGTTCTCGGAGGAAGCCTATGTGTAAGGCAGGGTACTGGTGGTCCCTTTGGGTGTTTAGCTAAAGAAATAACCACAAGGTAGGGAGTTGTTCCCCTTTTGTCATTAGAGTGAAATCTTAGAGGTTTCAGTAGTTTGACACTAGCTCTAGTTTTATACTAGTGAGAAGGTTGTGTGTGGCCGTCATGATTTTCCTTATTTCTGTTCTCTCTTCCCTGTGTGCTTCTATTGGTATTTTTATTTACTCAGTTGTCAGCCAGTTGTGTATCTGTTTTGGGGACGTTTCTCTCTCTATCTCTCTCTCTCTCTCTCCCACAGTCAGGTAGACCCAGAAGGAACTGAGAAGAAAGAAGAAACTGATGCTGCCAACGAACCGGCAGGAGGAGAGGAGGAGGTGTGTGGGAGGCATGAAGGGAGAAGTAACACTAACCAAGGTTTCCCCCAGGCATTTGATTAGGATCAATAAACTGAACAAGAGATGCAGTTAAAGGTTTTGTAACACTGCTTACTGCCCTTGCCAACGGACTGAAACCGAAATCAACCCCTCTTTTCGTTGCTTTTCCCATTCTCTCTCTCTCCACCACAATGCTCCTCTCCCATTCTTTCCATCTGTCTCCACCGTTGTTTATTTTGTTCCTTCCTTCCTAGACGGCAAAGCAGGATGAGAAAATGGAGGATGGAATGTGGGAAGAGACATTCAAATCGCACACAGACAACAAACCCAATGGTACGGATACTTCTCTGTGGACCTGTTATTTCAGATAAATTGACAGGTGAAAGAGGAGGCTTGCAATCAAAGACTTGGTATTCTGATCCTGGGTCCTCATCTCCTAGAGATATTATTTTATGATTGGATGAGTTGTATGACTTGCTTTAGGCACAGTGACCAATGCTGAATGGGTTTTGAATGTAGTGTGTCCTGGTTGGCTGTGTTCTCCCTCAGGCCCTTCCTCCATCAGTCTGGACTTCTCTCTGCCAGGGGTGGAGCATGTCTATGGGATCCCGGAACACGCAGACAGCCTTAAACTCAAAACCACTGAGTGAGTGATACTGATACTGACATTGGCCCTTTATATTGGTTAATTGAGACCGTAGTTAACTAAGACTACTTTATGTTTTCAGATGGTTTTCTACCGTATGTATTTTCTGACGGTGCAGGACAAGCTCTTAACTGTTTGTGTTGATGCATTTTCTTTTGTTTTCAACATTGTAGGTTGAAGATTTTTAAATAGGACGAAAAGACAGACTATATGACAATGCAATAATATATACGTATGCATTTTCCAGTGGAGGGGATCCGTACCGGTTGTTTAACCTAGACGTGTTCCAGTATGAGCTGTTCAACCCCATGGCCTTGTACGGTGCCATCCCTGTCATGCTGTCCCACAGTGCACAGCGCACCATGGGCATCTTCTGGCTCAACGCTGCTGAGACCTGGGTGGACATCAGCTCCAACACCGCCGGCAAGGTAAGACACACACACACAGTTAGTCAGTAAATATTTTTCTCCAGGGTTCCCAGTGAGAGACACACCTCTCAACCACCCTGTGTATACACATTGAAGGGTACAGTCAGAGAGAACACAAACACACCCTCTTACCCCTACTCTGGTTCTCTCTGGTTGTATAGACTGTGTTTGGCCAGATGCTGGACTACGTTCAGGGCTCCAGTGAGACGCCACAGACTGACGTGCGTTGGATCTCAGAGAGTGGCATCATCGACGTCTTCATCATGCTGGGACCCACTCCCACTGATGTCTTTTCCCAGTACGCATCACTCACAGGTCAGACTCTCACTACAGAAACCCAGTTCATATTCCCTGTCCACTTTCCCAGTCCCTGTAGAGGTTAGTGTCGCAGATCGTGCCACTTCCCTCACACACCTGTCCAGGTACCCAGGCCTTCCCTGTCTGCGCTGGCCTGCCACCAGGGTCCCTCATAATAAAACTGTCTATAAATGACCACCCAGCACTCTCTCCCCACCAGGTACCCAGGCCTTCCCTCCCCTGTCTGCGCTGGCTTACCACCAGTGCCGCTGGAACTACAATGACCAGGAGGATGTGGCGGCGGTGGACCAGGGCTTCGACGAGCACGACATCCCCTACGACTTCATCTGGCTGGACATAGAGCACACGGACGGCAAGCGTTACTTCACCTGGGACCCTCACAAGTTCCCCCAGCCCAAAGACATGCTGCAGGGTCTGGTAGACAAGAGACGCAAGGTGAGCACATTCATGTGTTACAGCTGTCTGGCCAGGGCTCCCTTGTCGAAAACAGTTCTGTCTTATTGGGACTCGACTATAGATGAAGAATGTAAAAAGTCAAAGGTTCTGAGACACGTTGACAAGTCGTCTCATCTCAGTTTTGCTGTTTTCCTTCTCCCTGTACCATTAGATGGTGACCATTGTGGACCCCCACATCAAGGTGGACAGCAGCTACAAGATCCACAATGAGATCGGCTCCAAAGGGTTCTACGTCAAAAACAAAGATGGCAGAGACTACGAGGGCTGGTGCTGGCCTGGTAAGAAACAGGGAAATTAGTCTGACCCCTAATCGAAGAGAAACACATTGCACTTATTCAACATCTCTCTCAAATCTTTCCTCTTTCTATTCTAGGTAATTCTGGTTACCCAGACTTTACCAACCCTGAGATGAGAGCTTGGTGGGCCAGTATGTTTGCCTACGATCAGTATGAGGTAAGTCCCTTCTAGGGCTGTGGCGGTCACATTTCGTCAGCTGGTGATTTGTCAAGCAAATAACTGTCAGTCTCATGGTAATTTATAGTTAATTAACATAAACACATGTAGCATCTCCTGGCATCCACACATAGCCTACAAGCCACTGATGCAGACCTTTGGAACATCCTATATTTTGAAAAGTCTAAATCCATGTAATATAGCCTACACCTTCACAATAAATCCATTTATTTATTTTAAACAGGTCTAAAGAATCTTGCTATGAAGAAAATGTAGTCTATTTCAGAAGAACAGAATAGCATACTCTGAGTTGTCCTTATGTTAGGTCCTGATCTGGCTATGCCAAATGGCTGTGGGCTACACTAGTTCATTTAGCAGACAAGATTTGCTTAGAATTCCGTGGCATTAATTTATAGTATGAAGAATACAATTAAACAAAGCTGAATAAAATAGAAAGGATATTTTCTTCAAACGATTTGAGGGAGTGCGCACATGCGGCTATTCTGTGTTGAGTGGTTAACAAAGAAATAGGTGTTCCTATATGCCTAATTTAGAGGGATAAATGTAACTTTAGTTGTTCTACAAACGTTGGGCTATATGTTTTGATTTTTAATACATTGTAAGGCTGCATGATGCGACTAATGATTTGAAAAAAAGTTGCTTGAAAGGTATGAGCTCTGCTTTTTTTTTGCACAGGCTGTACACACTTCATGAGTCTCTCATTCACAATTTGAGAAGCACTTGAGAATGCCTCGAATTTACCAGCAGCATCCCCTTTGTGTGGCCATAATGCACCCTAAAGAAATCCATGCCTTTTGCAGCCCTTCTCCCTGAGTGCTGCCTGCTCCGATGCACCTCTCATCTCCATCACGTGATCGGGTCTTTCTCACAGGGACGGAACTGCGCTCGTCCTTATCCAATTTCGAGGTGCATATGGAAAATATTGGAAGAACTGTCCACATTTACTTTTCATCAGCCAACAAGATGAGTAGGCCTAACGAACAGCAAAAGCACTAGCCTGTGTCAATCTACTATCCCCCATAGTACAAAAGTTGACCTATTCTGTGTGAGAAAAAATATTCCAAACATAGTCTGGGACAGTTGTGGGATGCGATAGATCCCAAATTAATACAACCACTAGCATCAAAAACACTTTTTTACGCAATGTGGCTGACACAACAGATCAGAACGTTTAGCTTAAAATGTTGATTAACTATTAGGCTATTTCTTCACATTATAAGCGCAGCAATGCGCACATGGTAGTAGGCTATAAGCGCGAATGTTCCATTAGCTGGAAAACACCATTAATGTAATGCATTTTTATGGTGAAGATTATGTTCCCCAAACTTGAAACTCATGATCTGCATACAGTATGTACAGTGAGCGAAAAAAGTATTTGATCCCCTGCTGATTTTGTATGTTTGCCCACTGACAGACATGCTCAGTCTATAATTTTAATGGTAGGTTTATTTGAACAGTGAGAGACAGAATAACAACAACAAAATCCAGAAAAACGCATGTCAAAAATGTTATAAATTTGATTTGCATTTTAATGAGGGAAATAAGTATTTGACCCCTCTGCAAAACATGACTTAGTACTTGGTGGCAAAACCCTTGTTGGCAATCACAGAGGTCAGACGTTTCTTGTAGTTGGCCACCAGGTTTGCACACATCTCAGGAGTGATTTTGCTCCACTCTTCTTTGCAGATCTTCTCCAAGTGATTAAGGTTTCGAGGCTGACGTTTGGCAACTCAAACTTTCAGCTCCCTCCACAGATTTTCTATGAGATTAAGGTCTGGAGACTGGCTAGGCCACTCCAGGACCTTAATGTGCCTCTTCTTGAGCCACTCCTTTGTTGCCTTGGCCGTGTGTTTTGGGTCATTGTCATGCTGGAATACCCATCCACGACCCATTTTCGATGCCCTGGCTGAGGGAAGGAGGTTCTCACCCAAGGTTTGACGGTACATGGCCCCGTCCATCGTCCCTTTGATGTGGTGAAGTTGTCCTGTCCCCTTAGCAGAAAAACACCCCAAAAGCATAATGTTTCCACCTCCATGTTTGACAGTGGAGATGGTGTTCTTGGGGTCATAGGCAGCATTCCTCCTTCTCCAAACACGGCGAGTTGATGCCAAAGAGCTCTATTTTGGTCTCATCTGATCACAACACTTTCACCCAGTTTTCCTCTGAATCATTCAGATGTTCATTGGCAAACTTCAGACGGCCCTGTATATGTGCTTTCTTGAGCAGGGGGACCTTGCGGGCGCTGCAGGATTTCAGTCCTTCACGGCGTAGTGTGTGACCAATTGTTTTCTTGGTGACTATGGTCCCAGCTGCCATGAGATCATTGACAAGATCCTCCTGTGTAGTTCTGGGCTGATTCCTCACCATTCTCATGATCATTGCAACTCCACAAGGTGAGATCTTGCATGGTGCCCCAGGCCGAGGGAGATTGACAGTTATTTTGTGTTTCTTCCATTTGCGAATAATCGCACCAACTGTTGTCACCTTCTCACCAAGCTGCTTGGCGATGGTCTTGTAGCCCATTCCAGCCTTGTGTAGGTCTACGATCTTGTCCCTGACATCCTTGGAGAGCTCTTTGGTCTTGGCCATGGTGGAGAGTTTGGAATCTGATTGATTGATTGCTTCTGTGGACAGGTGTCTTTTTATACAGGTAACATGCTGAGATTAGGAGCACTCCCTTTAAGAGTGTGCTCCTAATCTCAGCTCGTTACCTGTATAAAAGATACCTGGGAGCCAGAAATCTTTCTGATTGAGAGGGGGTCAAATACTTATTTCCCTCATTAAAATGCAAATCAATTGATAACGTTTCTGACATGCGTTTTTCTGGATTTTTTGGTTGTTATTCTGTCTCTCACTGTTCAAATAAATTTACCATTAAAATTATAGACTGATCATTTCTTTGTCAGTGGGTAAACGTACAAAATCAGCAGGGGATCAAATACTGTTCCCTCACTGTATGCCAGTCAGGCTCTACACCCCTTGTAAAGCAGATTAATGTGCTTCATTTAATGAAGTTATTTGGCAACTTTGGTTGTGATACAAACATTATTTAAACATATAGGCCTATGGCCTAGGCTAAATGAGGTGTGCGACTGATTCGAAAAAGTCACTCAAAAAAAGGCATTGTTTCTTGCGTTTTTAAGCTGGGCGTCATTCAGAAGTGATAATATATCATTCACAAGTGATAAGCTAATATTGTCACCCATCAGACTAATCTTGTCTTTACACATACTAAATAATATGCGTGAAATTCGTTTTGATTTAGAATGGACCATTATCATGCACCTGTCTCGAAACAGGCAGGGGGAAAATTACGTAATCTCTGCACTTAAATAGCGAATGGAGGACACTTTTCCTGTTTTTCAATTTCATGCCAGCCAGGTAGGCTATACTCCTGAAGATAAGCAATGTGCTTAATATTTGCTTAATATTAGGAAAGTTGAGAAATTAATATAGTAGGCCTAGCCTATAGAAAGCTGATGGATCCTCTTTTTAATATAGGACATCACTCTGTTTTCTCGCGCAATTGCATAGCCTATAGAAATGTTGCGCAAAATGAAGTGTTTGATTTAGATTTTAGATTACATTTCCATTGATGTCAGCGTGATTAGAGGGACAATAGAGTACCAGGCAGTTAGCAAGTTTGGTAGGCTACTAATGACCATCAGCAGCATTGGAGAAGCCTAATTACCGTGACTAAACTGTCACATGGAATTTGACTGACTTCATGACTAGTGACCGCCGGTGTGGCGGTAATATGATCACCGCAACAGCCCTAGTCCCTTCTGCCCCCGTTTGACTTTTGCCATCAAATCTCATTCCCTATGTGTCATTCTGTTGCTCTAATATCTCTGATCTCAGGGTTCCATGGAGAACATGTATACGTGGAACGATATGAACGAGCCGTCAGTGTTTAACGGACCAGAGGTCACCATGCATAAAGACGCCCTGCACGGGAACTGGGAGAACCGTGACCTCCACAACCTCTACGGACTCTATGTGGTGAGTGAGTGTGTGCCTGTGTTGTACTCATCTTCACTCTTGTAGAACTGGGACTTGCAATTGCAATGGTAGACTTTTTTTTGAAGAAATGACTGTTAGACGGTTTGAATGTTTCTACTGAGCTTTGCTGCTTGCACTTGCAATATCCACCCTCTCCTCTCCCCCTCAGCAAATGGCCACAGCAGAGGGTCTGATTGAGCGTTCAGGGGGAGTGGAGAGGCCGTTTGTCCTGACCAGAGCCTTTTTCGCTGGCTCCCAGCGCTACGGTGCTGTGTGGACAGGTGATAACACTGCTGAGTGGGACCATCTGAAGATCTCCATCCCCATGTGTCTCAGCCTGGGACTGGTTGGTGTCTCTTTCTGTGGAGGTGAGTCTGTCTGTCTGTGGAGGTGAGTCTGTCTTTCTGTGGAGGTGAGTCTGTCTTTCTGTGGAGGTGAGTCTGTCTTTCTGTGGAGGTGAGTCTGTCTTTCTGTGGAGGTGAGTCTGTCTTTCTGTGGAGGTGAGTCTGTCTTTCTGTGGAGGTGAGTCTGTCTTTCTGTGGAGGTGAGTCTGTCTTTCTGTGGAGGTGAGTCTGTCTTTCTGTGGAGGTGAGTCTGTCTTTCTGTGGAGGTGAGTCTGATTCAGTCTTAGCTAACGCCCCTATTTTCCTCTACACGAAAAGTCACAGCTAAGCAATTAATACATTTTAAAATCTTTTGCGCAATTTTATGATGCCGTTATCGACTTGTTTACATTATTATGGTTCATTGTCTGTTTCTTTACACCCCGTCACATTGTAAATGGTTATTGGTTATTCTCCCTCTGTTAACTCCTCTCCTCATCCTCCTCCTCTCTCTCCCCCTCTCCTAGCTGATGTGGGTGGCTTCTTCAAGTCTCCCAGTACCGAGCTCCTGGTGCGCTGGTACCAGACGGGGGCGTACCAGCCCTTCTTCCGGGCCCATGCCCATCTGGACACCCCCCGCAGGGAGCCCTGGCTGTTTGGGCCCGAGAACACGGCTCTGATCAGGGAGGCTGTCCGCCAGCGCTACGCCCTCCTGCCCTACTGGTACCAGCTGTTCTACCACGCCCACCACTCTGGCCAGCCCGTCATGAGACCCCTGTGGGTGGAGTATCCTCAGGATACGGCCACGTTCTCCATGGATGACCAGTTCCTGCTTGGTGAGTGAGAGCGCGTTATATTTATCTGTTATTCCCTAGTATAGCGCAGTGTCAATAGATATTTCTGTCTTTGCTTACCCTTTATGATTGATGCCATGACTGAGTCACATTCCACCTATCCTGCTGTTTCAGGGAGAGATCTGCTGGTGCACCCCGTGACTGAGGAGGGGGCCAGGGGTGTTACTCCCTACCTGCCTGGAAAAGGAGAGGTGAGTCTCTCTCAGGAACTGTCATAACGTTATGTCATTATTATAAGTCTTATGTAGGTTATATGTCAGCCATCTAATTGAAACCCACTGCTAACTGCTCTGTTCTATGTCCTTCAGGTCTGGTTTGACGTCCACACGTTCCAGAAACACAACGGAGCCCAGAACCTCTACATCCCTGTCACCATGAGCTCTGTAAGAAACTCTACAACACACTCACTAACAACCAGTCAGGCTCTGTCACGCTCAGGGGACTACATGCTTATTTAAACAGTCACATGAAGTTAACATCACATCCTGTAAGTGCTGTTGAGAGAATTGTGTAAGCTTGGAAAGACACTCTCTCTTTCCCAGATTCCAGTATTCCAGCGCGGTGGTTCCATTATTCCCAGGAAGGCCAGGGTTCGAAGGTCATCATCCTGCATGGAACACGACCCCTACACCTTATTCGTTGCTCTCAGCCCAAAGGTAACACAAACGCACACATTGTCACTTATACACTCAGTTTTCCCCATTTAGGTGGATTTCTGCAGCAGGAGAAGTGGGATTTGGGATTTGACCTTTTTAATATGTTACGTCCGTTACAGAGATTTGCCCAGGGCGAGCTCTACATAGACGACGGCCACACCTTCAACTTTGACAAACAGAAACAGTTCATCCACAGAAGACTTTCCTTTGCCAATAACGCCCTGTCCTCCAGGTCTGTCAGATCATTTTTCTCTCTCAAATTATGTTTATTCATTATTACACTCCTTGCTTTTTGTCTATGTTGAGTGTAACTGAGAATTCCCTCTCTCCCCCTGCAGAAACCTGGCCCCTGGCTCCCAGTTCACCACTCCCTCCTGGATTGAGAAGATTGTCATATTGGGGGCCAGTAAGCCCAACAAGGCCACTCTGAAGACTCCTGGTGAGTTTTTCCACTGTCTTATTCATACTATGGATTAGTGTGCCAAGTTAAGTTGCCAGTAAGTCATTGTGTGTTTTGAATGTTTCCGGTTTTCATACCCAAGTAGGCAGTTATGAGACGGAAATAGTTGGGCAATAAATTATACTGAACAAAAATATAAACACAACATGCAGCAATTTCACAATTTTTACTGAGTTAGAGTTCATATAAGGAAATCAGTCAATTAAAATAAATAAATTAAGCCCTAATCTATGGATTTCACATGACTGGGCATAGGCCCACCCACTGGGGAGCCAGGCCCAGCCAATCAGAATACGTTTTCCCCCCACAAAAGGGCTTTATTACAGACAGAAATACTCCTCAGTTTCATCAGCTGTCCAGGTGGCTGGTCTCAGACGATCCTGCAGGTGAAGGAGCCGGATGTGGAGGTCCTTTGCTGGGCGTGGTTACACGTGGTCTGCGGTTTTGAGGCCGGTTGGACGTACTGCCAAATTCTCTAAAATGACGAAGGCGGCTTATGGTAGAGAAATGAACATTCAATTCTCTGGTAGACATTCCTGCAGTCAGCATGCCAATTGCACTCTCCCTCAAAACTTGAGACATCTGTGGCATTGTGTTGTGTGACAAAACTGCACATTTTAGAGTAGCCTTTTATTGTCCCCGGCACAAGGTGCACCTGTGTAATGAGCATGCTGTTTAATCAGCTTCTTGATATGTCACACCTGTCAGGTGGATGGATTATCTTGGCAAGGAGAAAATGCTCACTAACATGGATGTAAACAAATTTGTGCACTGAAATTTTAGAGAAATTAGCTTTTTGTGCGTATGGAAAAGTTCTGGGATCTTTTATTTCAGCTCATGAAACATGGGACCAACACTTGTTGTGTTTATATTTTTGTTCAGTATATGTTCTGTGTCACTGTGTGTATAATGGTAGGTCAGACTCGAATGACTGTTATTGCCATATTCTGATTTTCTGATATATTTTTCTCTGTAGATGGCAAGGAAAGTCTGCTGGAGTTGGAGTTTGATGCCTCCATGTCGGTGTTAACCCTTCGCAAGCCGGGCGTCAACGCAGGGGTGGACTGGACTGTGTTGCTTCAGTAACCATGGAGATTAAAAATGGAGGGGGGGACGACTGAACCGGACTGAACAGGAAAGGAGGAGAGCGATGGAGGAACTGAGTGGACACGGGCTGCAATCGTAACGCACCAAGCAAGATATTGGAAGGACTGCTCTAATATGGTACACAGACTAGACAGGTGATACAGGACTATCCACATACACACACACACACACACACACACACACACACACACTTTCATAACAAGCTTGGGCACATAAACACACGTGGACAGGGCTTTGTTCGGTAGATCTGAACTGTGTCTCTTCCATCTCCACCTTGCATTCTGTTAAACTGACGGTTGGTCAACTTACTGAAGGGTTACCAGGTAGATTATTCTTTGTTAGCTGCATTTACGTAAAACATTCTTCACAATTCAAATCATGGTATCATTGTAGTGAATGTTTGAGAGTACTCAAAGACATTCAAGTCCGATGGATGATTATTTTAGGTTTTCCATCAAGTATACTTTAGATGTAAAATATCATTTGAATAAGTTTGCTGACAACAAAATGAAGACACTCATTCACACAGTCTAGTTTCTAATTCCATATCTGGCCATCTCTTATGACTTTAAATTCTTAATATTTTTCATGTTTTCATTCCATTATATATTCCCCCTGTAATTACTGAAGAGAAATCAACAGGAACGCCAAACCGCTCCCTTTGCTTTCAGCTTATGTGCCACATTCTATTCAGGTTTTATTAGGGGGGGGGGGGGGGGGGGGGGGGATTTAGAAACTCCCCACCAACCAAGAATGCTGCACTGATCCAAGAGGATCTGTAAATGTCATGTGCATTTCTCTTATTGCCATAGTGTATTGAGTCTTATCTCTGATTCCTAATTTAAGGTTACTCATTCCTTCTTATTTTGCCCCCAAATTAGTTTCTGACAAGATTGTGCGTGCTTAGCTCATCATTACGATGTTGTGTTTAATGTGCTGGAGGTCAAATACATAAAGTACGGTCTGAACTACTGAATGGAAGGGGATTTGGCTTTTTAAGTAAACTCATATTTGGGAATTATTCCAAAACCACTGACTTTGGACACTCATCCTAATAACATGTTTGTTTTGACAGGTTTATTTTTGTTCCGACTTGTCTATGTTCAATTTGTTTACTTGATTATCAAATGCACTTGAAGAGAGGTCCAGATTGAACTCAAAGCAGTTAGGGCCAGGCATTGGGATTAGATTGTGGGTTGTGGTACAGGGTCACGGTCCAGTGTATTCAGAGTGTCATGCTCTTTATAGTGTTGATTTTAATTATGTCAAAATTTAAATGTTATTTAGGAAATATATATGTTGTTTACAAAGATGCAGTGAGCTCTCTGGAGACAAGCGACCGGTCCTAGTTGGTCAAAGCATTGTTATGGGGTTGTTGTATTCCCTACTGTTGTTGGTAATCAAGTATTTTGAAGAGTTTTTCTTGATTCTTTTGTGGTTGAGGATTCAAATCTTACTGCAGCATTCTCAGGAAGAGTGTTGGAACTTGGAACCAAGGAGGCCAGTAATATGTGATAAGATGAGACCAAGTGAAAATAAACCTGACCAAATGTGAGAGGGCATTGTTTTTAATTATGAATTAATGCGGCTTACGTAGATTAGATAGGGGTGGTAATAAAGTAACTGTATATTCCCAATCTAATGTCTTTGTTTTGTTCTTACCAAAGATATGTACATCTAAAGCTTTTCTATGCAATTTGTGTATACAGATTACGAATTTGGTCTACAATAATGGCAGACATTTTAAAGAAAAGTCACTGATCAAAGATCCTTTTCCCTAAGAATACTGTGTGATATATATATATATATATATATATATATATATATCAATCAATCAATCAATCAATCAGAACAGACCGTGAATCAGCGCTCAGCGGAAATCTTCTATCATCCTGCAGACTATACTTGTCGCATGGAAGTGACGTTATTTTTATCATGGCGGCAGAAGGCTCGGATTCAGAAGACCTGAACAACAACGGGCTAATGGAGGCTCCTTCAGGTTGTAAAAACATGAAATAATCAAAATATATTGACGAAGTTATTCATTGGTTACGCAGGGATCATATGCATAGTCGTTTGTATCTTCACAGTTCCCTAACAGTCGCAACGACGCCTGTGAAAAGATGGCTAGCTAACTAGCCGACATGGCTAACATGAGTTTACGTTGCGCAAATTGGCGAAACCGAAAGTTGCCTTCCCCTAGCTAGTACCAGAGTTAATGCACTAGCTCAGGGATGGACAACTTTGATGGGTGGCCACAAAGGCTCGCGGGTCTGCATACGCACATCCATACCTACACATGTAGTCAGAGCCGGCCCTAGCCTTTTGGGGGCACTAAGCTACATTTTGTTTCCCCCACCTTGGTAGCAAAATATTTTAGCTGCTTCCCTCTTGACAGCAGATAGAAAAAATGGACGTTTTAGAGTTAACTTCCTGCAATTCTACTGGGGCTGTCCCCAACTAAAAAAAATATTGGTTGACCGAAAGTCATGTTCTTTAGATCAGTTGATTGGTCAACATTTTAAAACGTTTTCCATATATAGACACACCCTATGTGTTTTAATAAAATCAGCTATATGCGTTGAGCTTGTCAGACGCTTTAAGCTTAGTGTTTGATGAATTAAGACACAAATGCCTCGAGGGAGCCAGAGATCTAGATAACCAGAAGAAAATAACCTTAACCTGACCCAACTATTCTCCTTCCGCTCCTGCTGGCGTTCGCAGATTCTGCCATTACTCTCCTGAAGTTGCCGGTAATAGGCTACACGAGGGGTTGGCAACCTTTCTCATGTGGAATGCCAATTTATCTTACAATTTCTACCGATCTGCGTGCCAGTTATGGTTTTCATATGCACATTTTCATTGAACAGTTACATTTCATTTATAATAACGTCTTCATTTCAAAATCATTGTAATGTGGTTGATACAAATTCTATCTAAATGAAAATGATACAAACCTAAAAAGGAACTTCTATTGCAATTTCCAACTATGTAAAAATAGGTTATATAAAGCCAACAAATAAAAACATGTCCTGCATGTAGAAAATATCCTGATAAAAATAAATATCCTATAAATCGCATTGGCTACGCATGGCCTGTCTGCAATGAACTTGAAACATTGTATTAACTATTAACTTGGGTCTGGCCTGAAGCTTGCACTAGCAAACTTGCAACGTTGTATAACATATTCTGAGCCCTCAGTTTCCCACCAGTGAGCTCGGGACAGACACAGCTGTAGGCTATTTGCGCAAGGGATAAGAAGCAGTGCTCAACTTGGGCAGGAGCTCACCGGAGCGGAGTACCGGCACCTCAAATTCTCTACTGCTTGAGCTCCTATTCCTCTTATAGAATATTAGCTCAAAAGTATTGTGGAGCTCCTGCACCTAAATATAAACTGTACCTGAACCTATTTCAGTCCAAGTCAAGCACTGATAAGAAGTAATCAGGTAGGCCTATTTTATGACGTTTCCACTGGATCAGAGCATTAAATTGTTCCCTTACACCCTGAGTGGTTATCGAAAGGGAGGGAGTTGGAAAGATTTTTTCAAATACATTGAGGAACTATTGTAATTCTCAATGGATGTAAAAACAGACTTCGTTTGCTTGCTGACTTTGAGAAGCTCCACAGGTTATTAGTGGTGGTGCGTTAAGCCAATATTTTTTTTTTCAGTTCCCCAAATGGGCACATTTATATGCCTACATTTGCACGCAGGCCACGTAGCCTATAGGCCTACTTCCATGCGTGTGCGTCCTTACTCAACATTGACATGAGCGCTTCAAACAAAAGGCAATGACTAAATTGTGTTGTTCACAAGTGTAGCATGGGTTTGTGCGCTCTGCAAACAATGTGTCCACTCCGACAATGAGAACGGTAAGACTGGAATAATAATATTGAAATCATTAACAGAAATTACCATAAACATTGTAGATTAGGAATTAATGGTAAATGTACTACTGGTGATATATGTGATGGGGAATTGATATACACTAACAATCAAACCCAAACAATTCACACAATGAAGTTACGAAACAATGAATGTGCACAAATTGGCGGGAGAGAGCGCATTCTGGAGAGAGAAGTGCATTGTGCATCTGGGTGCATGGTGAATCCGACGTCTGCATTGGCCATGCAGCATTTACGGTGATACGGCCTCTGCAGAAGTCAGGGCATTCATACTTCTTGCGCTTCACAATTTTTGACGACCAACAGCCTGTCGACTAATTGGGGTCAGCCCTAAATTCTATAAATTTTGCCATGGGGCGTATAGAAAATGTTGCAGTTTTAAAGCAACTTTGCTTCAAATCTACAAGTTGCCATGAGGTAGTGAGAAAATGTTGCAATTTTATAACTCATTTCATGCATTTCTACTCATTTTGCCATGGGGTGGAGAGAAATGTTTGCAGTTTTTAATATGATATCTGACTGCGAGTGACTAACAAATTCAATGGGGGCCCCGGGTCGGTAATTTGACCATGATAACTACTTGCCTAAACATCAGCCTGTTACCATGGTTACCCCATGAATATCAGTCTGAAAGAAGTCGCTGTAAAAAAAATACGCAATAGTCTCTACAAGACAGAATGTTTAATAAAATGATATTTACACTTACTTTACCGGTTCTTTTGGCGGTAGGAGGTGGAGATAGGGTATCCACAGGAAAGCTTTGTTTACCCAACTTTTTGCGGTGCCGGTAGGTTCTGTCACTTGTATTTTCAATCTGTTGACGCATTGCACGTGATGCACAATATGTAAGCAAAAGCCGAATGTAGTCGACCGAAGCACGTTTCCTCGCTACCAGCTTGAAGTGTTTGCTGTTCGGTTAGGCTCGGCCGTATCATTTTATTCAGCATTCTGGCTTGAGGTCGTGAGAGAACTTTTCTGATTCAAACGCAAATTTCTGCCCGACATAGAATTCTATGCAATTCAACGTTGGGTCTTCGGGCTAGATTAGACAGGCACATTTAGATAGCTGGCCACTAGACTAATTTACCAATCTAAAAAATGTTAGCTGAAATGGGCTAATTGAGTGACTGCCAGTGACTGACATAACAAGAGAAAAACTGCTGATGCACAACCACATTTTGAAATTGCACCTTGTGTATTCTACTATTCTAACTCTCAACAGTAGGTTGAGACCCCGACTGACTTCCAAAAAAACCAAGAACGTTTTGTCTATGGAAATTGATCCGCGGGCCTACAAAAGGGGGGCATGTGGCCCGTGGGTCGGCAGTTGCCCATCCCTGCACTAGCTAGTACTTCCCAGACCGGGTCTTTTATTATAGTATAGTAATCTGCTCTAACTACTGTAGATGCAGACAGTAGTCGCATCATGCCCCCTGCTGCTCCGTTCCGGCCATTATTAGGAGTGTAGTGATCTGTGTGTAGTAGCTATAAATACGAATGAATGATTGGCTAAAAACACCATCAGTGACTGGAATTCCCCTTATAATGGCAGTAATCTACATTTCATCTGTAAATTACATCTGATTAGGCCTATTCTTTATTGAGCAGGCCAGCCATTTCTTTGTGTTATAGACAAAACAATTTTCTTCCATGTGTAACTTTCTCAATTTCTCATTTGATAGCTCCGGAAGCCATGGAGGCTATCCAACCTCCAATGGAGATGGAAGAGGCATCAGAGGAGAATGGTGGAGGAGTGGCCTCTGAGGCTCCAGAAGCAGCAGCTGCGACAGCATACAACATGCCTCTGGTGGAGAATGAGGAGGAAGAGGACGGAGAGTTTCCGGCGGACTTTGACCGACTCTGGAAGCTGGCCCATGACAATCCACAGGACTTCTCTAGCTGGACTGACCTGCTGCAGTACTGTGAGCAAGAGGTGAGAAGAGCTGAGGGGACACACAAGACTCTTATTGCCATTTTGTCATACATCCAAAGCTCTTCTGCATGAATAATACATAGATAACTATACCACTGTTGTTCAGATGTGTTGAAGTGGAAACCAACACTTCACACGAATAATGATGGAAACTAAACTGACAACTAAACTCACTTGTTACTTAGTGAATTTGCAGCTAACCCAGATTTCTAATTGTCCCCAGAGTCACATGACAGCATCACGTCGAGCGCTGGTTGCCTTTCTGGCACGGTACCCACTGTGCTACGGATACTGGAAGAAGTTTGCCGACCTGGAGCGACGTGCTGGCTACACCAACAAAGCTCAGGAGGTATGAGGATGATGAGGAGGAGGAGTGTGTTTGGCACATGGATGTGTGTCTTGTTATGTGGCCTACTGACTGCCATGTTTCATAGCCATTGACAAAAAAGGCACATTCTTCTTCTCTCTTGCAGTATGTAATGGCTTTAGTTCCATAACATTCATGTGTGATGTTGTTTTGTGTTGTTCCAGGTGTGTGTTCAGGGTCTGAAGGCCATCCCCCTGAGTGTAGATCTGTGGATCCACTACATTAACCTGCTACTGGGCACGCTCAACATGAACCTGCCAGAGTCCTCTCAGCGCATTCGCAGGTACATACTCCTATACTCTTAAACTCACAGTATCACACTTATACACATTCAACGCTAGCCAGCTTTTTTCTTTCAATATTAGCCGGAACACTCCACATTTTTTAATTCAGTACTTATTCTCATCCGCAGACTTAATGTTCAAATAAAGATAAGGAGCCCTAACTCTTTTGATATAAATCAGAAATCAGCCTGATCCTTGTCTCTTGTCTCTTCTCCCCAGTGCGTTTGAGGAGGCGGTGGTGGCAGCTGGACTGGACTTCCACTCTGACCGTCTGTGGGAGCTGTACATCGAGTGGGAGAAGGAGCAGGGAGACATGAAGGCTGCCACTGGGGTCTACGACAGAGTCCTCAGAGTCCCCACTCAGCTGTACAGCAGCCACTATGAGAAGTGAGACTATAGAAGTGGTCCTCTGTAGCTCAGCTGGTAGAGCACGGCGCTTGTAACGCCAAGGTAGTGGGTTCGATCCCCGGGACCACCCATACACAAAAAATGTATGCACACATGACTGTAAGTCGCTTTGGATAAAAGCGTCTGCTAAATGGCATATTATTATTATTATTATTATTATACACATTCACAAACAGTAGAGCTTCAAATCAGTCAAAACTCTGAACTATAGGGCCTCCCTAATGGCGCAGCGGTCTAAGGCACTGCATCACTACAGACCCTGGTTTGTTCCCGGGCTGTATCACAACCGGCCGTGATCGGGAGTCCCATAGGGCGGCGCACAATTTGCCCAGTGTCGTCCGGGTTAGGGGAGGGTTTGGCCGGGGGGGCTTTACATGGCTCATCGCGCTCTAGCGACTCCTTGTGGCGGGCCGGCGCCTGCAGGCTGACCTCGTCGTCAGGAGAACAGTGTTTCCTCCGACACATCGGTGCGGCTGGCTTCTGGGTTAAGCGGGCGGGTCATGTTTCGAAGGACACATGACTCGACCTTTGCCTCCCGAGCCCGTTGGGGAGTTGCAGCGATGAGACGATTGAAAATTGGGGAGAAAAAAATAATTATTCAACTATAAAACCGTAACCTTTTATTCAATTCTAGATTTTGGTAATTGTATGATTATCAAAATCACTTCTCAATCGGGACCTCATATTTGCTGAACCGGTGAATCTTCTCCACTCTCTCCATCCCTCCTCTCTCTTACAGATTCAAGACTCATCTTAATGCCCATGCGCCCAAGGACGTCCTCTCAGCAGAGGAGTATGAGGGGTTGCTTGAGGAATCTAAACAGAGCCACAAGACTGAGAAGTCTGAGTTGGCTGAGGGGGAAGATGAGTTACCACCTGGGGAAGAGAAGGAACCTACAGAGGTGGTTTACAAATGACAAATCACTAGTAGTTTTGGATAAAGATTTAACATGAGATTTAACATGCTGCCATAATAGCATATAGTGGAGACATTTCAAGCTGTGGAGTGAGGTTATGGTATAGGATCTTAACTTTGTTACTGATTTAAAAGTCTGTCATCATAACTGTCATGTTATGTTTCACCCAATCAGGAAGAGCTGATTCCGAAGATGCGAGAGCTCCTATTGGCTCGCAGGGAGAAGGTGTACCAAGATCTGGAGGGAGAGGTCAGGAAGAGGTGGAACTTTGAGGACGCTGTGAGTTACCCCTGAAACACATAAACACGCATCCCTTGCAACTCAGAAGCAATGATTGAAGCGTGATACACTACATATACAAAAGTATGTGGACACCCCTTCAAATTAGTGGATTCGGTTATTTCAGCCACACCTGTTGCTGACAGGTGTATAAAATCGAGCACACCACCATGCAATCTCCATAGACAAACATTGGCAGTAGAATGGCCTTACTGAAGAGCTCAGTAACTTTCAAATGGTACCGTCATAGGATGCCACCTATTCAACAAGTCAGTTCCTTAAATATCTGCCCTGCTAGAGCTGTCCCGGTCAACTGTAAGTGCTGTTATTGTGAAGTGGAAACGTCTAGGAGCAATAACGGCTCAGCCGCTAAGTGGTAGACCACACAAGCTCACAGAACGGGACCACCGAGTGCTGTAGCGCGTAAAAATTGTCTGTCCTTGGTTGCAACACTCACTACCGAGTTCCAAGCTGCCTCTGGAAGCAACGTCAGCAGAAGAACTGTTCGTCGGGAGCTTCATGAAATGGGTTTCCATGGCTGAGCAGCCGCACACAAGAATAAGATCACCATACGCAATGCCAAGCGTCGGCTGGAGTGATGTAAAGCTCGCCGCTATTGGACTCTGGAGCAGTGGAAACGTGTTCTCTGGAGTGATGAATCACGCTTCAACATCTGGCAGTCCGACGGAAGAATCTGGGTTTGGTGGATGCCAGTAGAACGCTACCTGCCCCAATGCATCATGCAAACTGTAAAGTTTGGTAGAGGAGGAATAATGGTATGGGGCTGTTTTTCATGGTTCGGGCTAGGCCCCTTAGTTCCAGTGAAGGAAAATCTTAATGCTACAGCATACAATTACATTCTAGACGATTCTGTGCTTCCAACTTTGTGGCAACAGTTTGGGGAAGGCCCTTTCCTGTTTCAGCATGACAATGCCCCCTTGCACAAAGCGAGGTCCATACAGAAAAGGTTTGTCGATCGGTGTACTGTACTTTCATTGGTTGGAAACATTGACTTAACTTCCCTTCTGTTCCAATTCCTCCCTTCATTCCAGATCAAGCGTCCGTATTTCCACGTGAAGCCTTTGGACCGGACCCAGCTGAGGGCCTGGCACTCCTACCTGGACTGGGAGCTCACCCAGCTGGGATGGGGGGATGAAAAGGAGGTGAAGACCGAGACAGAGCCAGAGGCCATGGAGGGCCAGGAAGAGGAGGAGAAGGAGGAGTCAAAGAGCAGTGGGATCGTTGCCGGGGGTGACCAGAGGGTACGGATCCTGTTTGAGCGCTGTCTGATTGCCTGCGCTCTCTACGAGGAGTTCTGGACCAAGGTAAAGATGGGCTGCAGGGGTGTGTGGGTCAGTAACGTGTTTGTATGTCAGTGTAACTAATGTGTACTGTATGTATGTTTCTCAGTATGTTCAGTACCTGGAACCTCAGAGTCTGGACGAGGCGCGGGGAGTGTTCCGGCGAGCCTGTGAGATCCACCTGGCCCACAAACACACCATGCACCTGCAGTGGGCCACCTTCGAGGAGAGGCATGGTGAGAGAGGAAGACACATCACAGTGTTCACCTCTTCACTTTGACCTCAAATGAAACACAGGACACCATTACCCAGTGTTGTAGCCCACTCACGCCCTCTTCCCCTCCATCTCCTCCCAGGTGACCTAACAGAGGCGCGGCATGTGTTGGAGGCTCTGGAAACCTCCGTGCCGGGATTGGCCATGGTCCGGCTGCGCAGGGCGGGGCTAGAGAGACGGGCGGGCCGGCTAGACGAATCAGAAGCTCTGCTCAGGGACGCGGTGGCCCAGGCCAAAGAGACGCCTCACCTCCATGCGTTCTACTCCATCAAACTGGCCCGGCTGCTGCTGAAGCTCTGCAAGAACCCCAGCAAGGCCCGGGGAGTCCTGCAGGAGGCACTGGAGATTAGCCCGGTGAGAGGAGGGGGGGGGGGGGGGGTAGAACTCTGAGAGGAGGGGTGGGGGGTAGAACTCTGAGAGGGGGGTGGGGGGGTAGAACTCTGAGATGAGATGGGGGGGGGGGTAGAACTCTGAGAGGTGGGGGGGGAGAACTCTGAGGGGAGAAAAGGATTAAGCATTGACTGAAAAAGGAAAGGATCACATTTAAGATGAAATTGGGATTGAATATCAGGGGGATGGAAAATAGCCTTGATCTAAACCACAGCATAATTTATAATGATTTGTCTTTCCCTTGTCAATTTCCCCTATGTCCTCCAGGATAACGGGAAGCTGCATCTGAACCTGCTGGAGCTGGAGGTGTCTGGTGACCCCAGAGGGTCGGCCGAGGGGGTGCAGCAGTGTGTGACGCGGGCGCTGGCCGCACCCCTCTCCCCGCGGACCAAGATCCTTTTCTCCCAGAGGGGCCTGCAGTACGCTGAGGACTATGGGACCTCTGTGCGAAGGTAAGGGGTCATAGGATTGTTTGTTGTTTTTAGATACAATCAGGAACCCAAAGAAAATTAAACAAGGCATTTTATTCTGCCCATATTTTATTTAATGGTATGAAATCAACCAACCAACCAGGAGAAATGCAATTTACCATGTTGTGAATGACTGTACTGTTTCTGTCCTATGGCCTGCAGTGTGCTAACAGTCTGAGGAGCATCACTTTACCATGTTTTAAATGACTGTACTGTTTCTGTCCTATGGCCTGCAGTGTGCTAACAGTCTATGATGAGCATCAGAAGCTGCTGAAAGAGCTTGGCAACAAGAAGAGAGTGGCTGAGAACGGGTGAGATTATAGCATATCTTTCAATATCATGCAAGGGTTTATGACCGATTCAAATTGTGTGATGTGGTGACACAAAAATGTTTGACTTTACCGTAAACTGGAGAAGCAAAGGGATAAACTGTTAATGGATTGGTTATTGACGCAGTTGTTGTATTGATTGATCTGCAGAGACAGTGAGGACCCAGAGAAGATGAATAAAGGAGAAGATGGCTCTGCTGTTCCCGCTCCACCACAGGCCCCTCCCACAATGCCCCATGTTCCCATGACGACCCCACCTCCACCCATGATGGGTGGGGACATGAGTGCGGCTCATGCAGGCTACGGAGGATACGGAAGCTGGTATCAGGTATGACAGGGATTGTTACACTGTACAAACTGATACATGAGCCCAAACTAGGCTACATACAGTCTTATACGATCAGTACATCTTTTGAAATTTAGCCAGATATTAGAGGAGAGACACTAAAGCCCTCAAATTCAAATCTGAACATCGAAGCCAGTTCCACTGCTTTTTTTTATTTTTATTCTTCCCCTCTAATCAGGGACTGATTTAGACCTGGGACACCAGGTGGGTGCAATTATCAGGTAGAACAGAAAACCAGCAGTAGTCCGAACCTCGTAGGGTAAGATTTGAATACCCCTGCACTAAAATGTTGATCAGAGATAGGGTGTTCCTTCACTTGCCCTTTTTTTTAAGGTGTTCTTCTCTTTCAGCAACCACAGTATGGGGGATACGGAGGCGGCTACCAGCAACCCTGGAACTACAATCAGGGTTACTACCCTCCCAGCTAAAGGGGAAGAGAAACGCCATGACACGCCAACAGACAGCAGGGGTTGCCAGAGATGATTCAGCATTGAAGACCCAGTGTTCACCACCTCAGTTTAAACTCCATGGTTGAGTCCCAAATGGAACCTTATTCCCCATAGGGTTCCAGTCAAAAGTAGTGCACTTTGTAGGGAATAGGGTGCCATTAGCGATGCAACTCATGTCTTTTATCAGGAACAGGGAGGGGTGTGACCTGTGACCTCTAATACTTGTTTGGTCTTTGAAAATGTGCTCTTGTACATTGTTTTAATGATAAACTATTTTTGTATTCTATTCTACATGCAGCCCCTTTCACTTTAAGCAAAACTGTCTCTCTCCACACCTCCTGTATCATTGTCATTCCAGAAGTATATAGGCTAGTCATTTTTTCTAATGTACATAATGGTGTTTTATAGTTGTGAAGTAAGAGCTGTTTTCGTATACGAGCAGGTTAAGATCAATCTATTGTGTCCCTCATTCAATGCTCGTGGATCACCATTCAAGTTTCTGCCCAGTCGAGTCCTCCAGTGTAGTCCCAGTCCTCCAGAGAGAAGATAGGGAAGCCATGTTGTTGAATGCAGGTGTTCCGGTGCGTCTGGACTCAGAGGTTAAGCAAGGAATTATAACTGAATGTACGATGTGCTGTACATGTCTGAAACCAACAGCATCAGTCATGTTTTGGTTAATGTTTGGTCAAACTTTAGAGTAGAAAACTGTTAAATGTTTGGTGAAATCCACCACACAAATTTAGCCTTTTTTATCACTCAGTTTTTCAAATGACATTCCATTTCCGTTGTGTTTTAAAGTGCATCCAATCCATTGTACCCAAAAAAGGCATGCACAAATACACTGCAAATGTCTGACAATGTAACTTTTTAATCTTCACTTTTACATTGCTCAATAAAACATTTCAGTGAAGCACAATGTGCTTAATGTGAATTTCTGGGACTCTTGATATGACACGTGATTTCTTAAGAGTGTATCTTTCTTAACTGTCATGCACATATGATCAACTCTCACCAGTCAGTGAGATACAAAGCTGACTTGGGTCATCAAGTTGTGCAGCTTTTTCATAAAACTAACTAATTATTCCTGTGGTGAAAGTAGAGTCCAAGTACATTCTTTATGGATAGTTTTAAAGTATGTTCAGTCCACCATGTAACTCTCCAAGTCCGTTTTATTCAAGCACATTTTAGTGATTATGCAATAACACCACTGTCAAATTGTTTAACTTATAAAAACTACAACTTCAATGCAGTGGAAAGTTGCAGTGTCTCAACACGAGGCAGGTCTTACACTTTAGGCCCCATGAGAATCAATAAAGTCATCCATTTTGTGTTGCTATTTAAGATTTAAGCTCAAAGTGTTTGTTGAAGGAGAATCAATCCGTAGTTGACATCCTGGTCTCTGTCCTGTTGTGATAAATTATGTTGGCTCATAAAGCATCGTTTTACTTCAGGCCCTTATTTCTTGGCAACGACCAGCACAGCTGAAGGCACCAAACCTGAACAATAACAATAAACAGTTAAAACAGTACTACACAAACTATAACACAACTCAATCTCAGATTAGATTCCTCTATAACTGCACTGATCTGACAACACAGGATAGATGAAAACAGTATGTCTTTGGCCTCTCCAGTCCTTTCAGATGAAGGAGAGACTATGGAGATTCGCCCAGTAAGAGGGCTGTCTGCTCACCCAGCTCCTGTAGGGGTTTCTCCATGTCCAGTTCTGTGTAGACGCGGCGGGGGTACGGGGACAGCAGCGTGAAGTCCTGGCCCTCGGGGGCATTGCCATTCATCTGGATGTAGACACGCACGGCAGCCAGCGGCTCCTGGGCCTTGAACACGGAGGTCAGCGCCGAGCCGTCCAGCATACGCACCTGAGAACAGGAGGATAAATGAATAAACTGCATTGATTGTTGAGACAAACTCATCAAAAATATATGTTGTGCCAAAATCCGTTGTACATCAGTTGTGAATATGAACAGAATGTGAACTAGGCCGAAGACATCCATGGCCCCTTACCTGGATTCTGCACTCGTTATAGTCCTTCTTGGCGGGAGGCGGGCCCTGACTGGGCGGAGAGGAGGGAGGGCCCTCTGCTGAAGGGGAGGTTAGAGCTGTACTGGAAGAACCGCCTCCAAACTGGCGAGGAGAGGGAGAAGAGAGGAGTAGAAGGGGTTAGTGAGTTCAACTCTTTCTATGAAAGATATGAAGACATTATTTAGCAACAGTTCAGCATAGGAGTCAGATGCTGTAGGTGCAGTCTACCTTAAGTGCTCTCTCCTCTCTGTCGCGTGCTATCTTGTCTCGCACCCGCTGCCTGAGAAAGAGAGAGGGCATTCATTGGACAAAGAGAAGAGTTGTGGAGTGGGAATAGACCCTATTTGCACTAAGACGTTTAGAAGAAGTAACTATTGGCTGTGTCTGAAAACATTCCTAGCTATTCTTGTTTCCTCAATTCCTCTCAAAGCTCATTGGAGGAGGTTGTTCAAGGATCCTCTCCTCTAATTTGCTTTGAGACAACAGCCATTGGCCATGTTCAAGAGCATCAAATCCATCCGTCATGCATTGTGGGTAAATTGTGAATGACTTGCTGATCTACAAATAATAATACTTATATGCAAGGTATTCTGTAGATCAGTTCAAAATCGGCAGTCGCCTGTAATGTCAAACAAGCCCATTGACTTCTTGGCTTACTTGGCCATTTTGTCATCGTCCTTCTCTCTCCGGCGCAGGTCGACCATTTTCTTCATTTCATCCTCCTGCAGTTTCTGTTTGACCTGCAGCAGCTCCTGGCCCTGCCTCCTCCTCTGCTTCTCTCTGTCTACCTCCTCTGCTCGCTCCCTCTCTCTCCGCTCCTCCTGCTTCACCCGCATCAGCTCCTCTAGCCTGGTACCCACAGAAAGTAGACAGACACACACACACACACACAAAGAAACAGACACAAACACAGACACAGGTTGCATTGTATGCTGTCTCATTGTATTTTCTACTGAAAGCTTTTGCTGACACTTGAAAATCTCTTTGAGTAACATCTATTGACCAAACCTGACAAGACGTTTCCCCACTGACAGAATAAGATAAGTGTGTAAACAGAACAAGATAAGTGTGTAAACAGAACCTCAGTGGAGGTGAATTATCTGACCTCTTTATCTGCTCACGTTTATCCTCCTCTGTCATTGGTCGTTTGGTATCCCCGTCATGGATCATCTGGTCACCACCATCTGTAGCTAAAAGGTAGAGTTGACATAAATGAGGCGAGGGACAAGAAGACAATGTAAACCAACAACCATGTTAACCAGTAATGGGAAGCTGAAGCAATAGTTATAATGAGATCATAACAATACAATATGCTGCCATGACCATTGACCACTTACCAGGGTCTGTTCCTTCTGCTGTGGGTTGGGCTGCTGGACTGGGCTGTTGTGGGTCACTTCCTCCAGTTCCTCCAAGCACGTTCCCCACAGGAGGTACATAGGGCTCGTCAATGTCTGGGTCACCCTCATGTTCCATCAACCTGTGGAAGGAAGCCATAACGGAAGAAAAACATGATGAATCAGTTATTCAATGTGAATAACTTAACTGACCATCTGTCACATTTATCTGTGGATGAAGAAGCCTCTGAGGCAAGCTCACCAAAGCCTCTACTAGTTGACTTACCAGTCCATGGCCCGCTCTATGCCCTGGTTTCCTGTGTGTGCCACAGCCTTTTCCCTGAAAGCAGAAGATAGACAGACAGGATCAGAGTTGATCACATAATCTTATCATGATATTTAGTGTGTAGAAAAATTCCCACATTAACTCAGTTAGGTACTTACGCTCTGTTTCTGTCAAAACCCATTTCCAGCAGGCTGTCCAACGTTGTTTGTTCTGCCATCTTGCTGAGAGAACATGAACGTTAAGAAGAAAAGTTTCACTTTGGAGTCAGATACTGTAGGCAAGTAGCTGGTCATGTAAAGTAGCCAAAAACAAGTATTAACTATACTAGTCTAAATTATTTAGAATCAGGTTGAACCAATTACATACTACCCGAATAACTTGTTAGCTAGTTACATGGGTTGTTACTACATACAGTGCCTTCGGAAAGTATTCAGACCCCTTGACTTTTTACACATTTTGTTACGTTATAGCCGTATTCTAAAATTGATTACATTTTTAAAAATCCTCAGCAATCTACACACAATACCCCATAATCACAAAGCAAAAACAGGTTTTTAGACATTTTTGCAAATTTATTAAAAATAAAAAACAGAAATACCTTATTTACATAAGTATTCAGACCCTTTGCTATGAGGCTTGAAATTGAGCTCAGGTGCATCCATTGATTATCCTTGAGATGTTTCTACAACTTGATTGGAGTCCACCTGTGGTAAATTCAATTGATTGGACATGATTTGGAAAGGCACACACCTGTCTATATAAGGTCCCACAGTTGACAGTTCATGTCAGAGCAAAAAGCAAGCCATGAGGTTGAAGGAATTGTCCGTAGAGCTCCGAGACAGGATTGTGTCGAAGCACAGATCTAGGGAAGGGAACCAAAAAATGTCTGCAGGATTTAAGATCCCCAAGAACACAGTGGCCTCCATCATTCTTAAATGGAAGAAGTTTGGAACCACCAAGACTCTTCCTAGAGCTGGCTGCCCAGCCAAACAGAGCACTTGGGGGAGAAGGGCCTTGGTCACCTTCCAGAAGGCCAACCATCCTTTGCAGCACTCCACCAATCAGGCCTTTATGGTAGAGTGGCCAGCCGGAAGCCAATCCTCAGTAAAAGGCACATGACAGCCCGCTTGGAGTTTGCCAAAAGGCACCTAAAGACTCTCACATGAGAAACAAGATTCTCTGGGCTGATGAAACCAAGAATGAACTTTTTGGCCTGAATGCCAAAGAAACCTGGCACCATCCCTACGGTGAAGCATGGTGGTGGCAGCATCATGCTGTGGGGATGTTTTTCAGCGGCAGGGACTGGGAGACTAGTCAGGATCAAGGCAAATATGAACGGAGCAAAGTACAGAGAGATCCTTGATGAAAACCTGCTCCAGAGTGCTCAGGACCTCAGACTGGGGTGAAGATTCACCTTCCAACAGGACAACAACCCTAAGCATACAGTTAAGACAACGCAGGAGTGGCTTCGGGACAAGTCTCTGAATGTCCTTGAGTGGCCCAGCCAGAGCCTGGACTTGAACCCGATCTAACATCTCTGGAGAGACCTGAAAAAAGCTGTGCAGCAACGCTCCCCATCCAACCTGACAGAGCTTGAGAGGATCTGCAGAGAAGAATGGGAGAAACTCCCCAAATACAGGTGTGCCAAGCTTCATTTTACATTTACGTCATTTAGCAGACGCTCTTATCCAGAGCGACTTACTTCATACCCAAGAAGACTCGAGGCTGTAATCGCTGCCAAAGGTGCTTCAACAAAGTACTGAGTAAAGGGTCTGAATACTTATGTAAATGTTACATTTCAGTTTTTTTATTTTTAATAAATTAGCTGAAATTGATAAAAACCTGTTTTTTTCTGTCATTATGGGTTATTGTGTGTAGATTGATGAGGGGAAAAAACAATTGAATCAACTTTAGAATAAGGCTGTAATGTAACAAAATGTGGAAAAAGTCAAGGGGTCTGAATACTTTGCGAAGGCACTGTAGGTCCATAATGTGCTAGCTGTGAAGCTATTTGACTGGATTGAACTGGCTATGAAAATAACAAAGCAGCATCACTTAAGTAACGTCCCGCAGGAAACATTTTAGTATCTACACAGACCACCACCTGAAAATCATTCATAAACCAAAGAAGAATTGTCCAGTAACTTTGCCGTATTATCTATGTTTACATATAGCTAGCTATTGTTAGCCAGCTAGCTAGCTTGATGGACGAATGAGATGGCTAATTTCAGTTAGCCTCTCCTGATAGCTGTAACAAGAAAAACTGTTTGCAAAGTAAATTGATGATGGTCTCGACAATATAACTAGGGTGACTAACACATTATACTTGTGAAAATGATAGCGATCAATCATTTCATAAACATT